>NC_069120.1:50206417-50531417 GCF_025612915.1 Magallana angulata
TCGATAGACTTTGCAAAATAAAGAGCGTTAGCCTTTCTCTTTCAAATAAGGTCACAATAACATAGCCACAGGCATCTCTCTCTCTCTCTCTCTCTCTCTCTCTCTCTCAATATTTTCTTAAACTAATTAACCGTTTATCTCATGTTATAAATTGAGCTCGTTTAATTACTTTATCTTTTTATATCATATCAAATGGGCGCATTTTAATCGTGCATAAAGATTTTGAAAGGGCCGATGGTAACAATGTGACTCAATTTCCAGACAAATTGTTAGTCACTGAACATTGAGTTTTTGTGTGTGCTTGCATGCAAAACATGTATACCATTATTGTGAACTGGCATGCGATGGTTTGCATGACTTGATTTTAAATTTTGATTTCTAAAGAAATATCTCGCGTTATTAAGTTACTGAAAAAATACTGAAGGATATTTTTACGCAACAAATAACTTCTGACACTGCTCAATCGTTCACTCTCCATCGTATCTCTACTTGCATTACTTAACTAGTTAATGGTTATGAACGAATCGAACGTAAACATTCTAATTGTAAAAAGTTTGAAAGCATATAATTATAATATAACTCAGGTAGTAGAAATTTGATCTCTCCAGGTTTGTTACCTGGGTGTGTCTGGATTTATGTTCACCGGAATTTGACCTCTATTAGTGCCTTTTCTTCATGACCTCTAAAATCCACCCTTCTTTGTACGGACATCTCAAATACGCTCTTTTTGCTTTGTTTTCATAATCATTTTGTCATGGATGAAAATGTGCATTAAGTGTATCGTAGTGACTCTCCGGTAAAGCAACCGCGTTACATCTCAATTTTAAGAACAATAAAAGAAAGTTTTTAGCGATGATGACGAGCGGATTTTTTTCCGTATTCAATGTTTGAAAACATAATTGGATACATTTGCATGACTTTATCTATAAAAATGTGTATGTTACAAAAGAATAAAATTGCCTGCACTTTTGTTTACAATGAGGGTGGGGTACAAAATGACACATTAATCCACGCATCGCTCTCTATGCATCTTGTAGGTTATCAAGCAAAACTTCAAAATAAAAATTTCTCTTTCTCGCAGTTTCTTGAACAGTCTATGAATCTTTTAATTAAAACCATTAGGAGCTTTGTGACAGTCGGACAGTCAGCCTGGACGTTAATGTGTTGTACGAAGCCCACTAAACGCCATGTGAACACGAATGGTGATGGTCATTATTTAACCGAGCTGTAATGATGGTGCAAAGATGTCCCGAATCCCCGTTATGATAAATGATCAAGGGCGACACCAGAAGAAGGTGTGATCTTTGTATGCAACGAGCTGTCATCTTAATTTGTATATTAGTCTTATATGTGGCAAAATATAGCACCAATTAAAAGCACGCCTCACTGGTTTGGGGAAATGTCAAGAATTTTGAACAAAATTAAAACTAAAAATTTCAGGTGACCCTATTGTCCTTGACCATGGGATAGATAACAATTAAAGACTGGATGTATGTAATAATTATTATACACAAAGACTGGATGTGTGTAATAATTATTATATACAAAGACTGGATGTATGTAATAATTATTATACACAAAGACTGGATGTATGTAATAATTATTATACACAAAGACTGGATGTATGTAATAATTATTATACACAAGCATGAACGCCACGATTTCTGTAATATCTATACAACTATCGACGCAATTTATTCAAAAATACAACTTTAAATAATTTTTAAAAAAATAAAGAAGCACTTTACCTATAATTTAAGTAGAAAAAGTACACTTTATGGATGTTTAAAGTTCAAAAGGCAAATTAGCACGTTTGAACTTTGATTTAAAACTCAAAAGAGAAATCTGACAAAGAAACCAAATTACATGTATATATGTACTTTTTACAGGATAATACAGAAATTCGCCTGTCTAGTCATAGAATAATTATTGCATAATGCTGTTCAATCATTCACCCCTACCCATATATATAATATGCATATATTTGTTTTAAATAACCCGTCTCTTGGTTTATACTCGGAGTTATTTATAAAGCTGACATATTCGTTCCTCAATACGATCTCGGAATTCAGGCTGGTCGAAATAGAATCCAGCCTAGAAATACAATACAAATATGTAAATGAAGCGATAATCACTGGTCTGATACAGTGTTAGTACAGAACGTCTCCATTTGACACCCCGCCCGAGGCACCCCCAGAACTTCGCACCTCTCGCATTCACGACACGAGGCTAAATGGACTGCTTTCTTTCAAAGTTCATGGAGTTTCTTTCAAATTCCACTTCGGTCATAAGTAAATTATTGCATCACTAGATCTAAAATAAACCACTTCAGGCTGATGTCATCTTGCAATGTTAAATCCATTCCGTCTGATTTCTCTCTCTTCTTTGAAATCCCTAATTACAAAGAGAGAAAACGGTGTCAAGTTGTAGGTGTGATTTGGCGTACATGGGGTTACACAGCCTTTTTGTGGCGGACTGTTACAGCGAGTTAGTAAGTTAAATAATGACCGAGGCCAACATCACAAACATATGTCTCCCCCGGGCCCGCCAGGGGTCACCCGCTTATCTCCGATACCGTAGTTAGCGTTTTTTATCACTGCATATATATTAGCTGCTGCGAATCTTCTATAAATTACTTTAATTATATAGAGATCAAACATACATGTAGTTTACATTTCCTCAAATGTCCGAATCTATCGTAAATTTATTTTGAATAAAGTAGATAAGAAAATTATGACTTAAGTAGGAGAATAGAACTACATAGGCCATGTATAAGTGAATGGTCTATGATCAACTTAACTTAATTTGTGTGTAAGTATTTAAGTATCACAGTGTATATTAATATAGACATTTATGGGAGCTGTCCACCTGTGTTATCTTGACATAAGCTCTACTAATAATGTTGTAAAGTTATTAAACATGGAACCCTAATTTCTAACTTATCTTTATGATATTTACTGGCCGTTTATCAACTTACCTTTCTATGGCGGGCTGAGTATTTATGGCTCCAGATAAGCTAGTAATTGGATTAAAGGTTTTATAGAGACAATAAGGTTTTTGTCGTAACAAGATGCGTGAGGGGTAAAAACAAAACTGCTATACATTAAGAGGAGGAACGTCACACACAAATCATTTTCACTATATACATGTAGTTGTTCAGACTTTTTTATGCATGCAATTTTGTAAAAAAAAAAATGAACGTAACCATGTTGGTTTAATTTCTAGTGTTCGGAGTTAATCTGATTCCGGATTAGGTAGATTGCGCAATGTTGAACCAAAAAGGTGATAATTTTGTTAATCCATTCTGTGGGCGATAGATAACATTGACCCACTAATTACAAAGGATTTTCTCTTATATAGTCTGCCTTAAGGCTAATCTGCAGCATGGTTTTTTTTTATCAATTGAATCCTCCAACTGTCATTCCCTAATACAATTTGATGGCATATTATAATATTTCAACAATGTTAAAAATTCAACATAGATATACCCGATCCTTTTCTTTCCTGCTAACACACCTTTTTTCAGTGGCATGTGATATATATGACGGAATTTTTATACATTTTTTACGCAAGTGTGGGAAATATAGCTTCATATAGAATATTTCGAGTATCTAAAAAATGTCATTCAATGAAATATGATATATATGACAAAGTCCCCGTATTTGTTGAGGCATCAACGGAGGGAGGTCGTGGGTGTCGACAGAGGTCCGTACACGTAGTAATAACAATGGATACCATGGTTCATTGAATCCCTTTATAGAATCGAGAGTCAGGTATATCGTAAAGCGACCCGAGTGAAGGATAAAAAAAAAACCGTTCCGGTTGGTGACCATTCAACAAAACTAGATTCGATGTGACGTAGCTCACTAGAGGCCGTTTAATTTATAAACAAGAAGGGCGTGACTTTCACCTGGAGCCAGTGTGTGTACAGAAGATAGTAGGACTGATAGCGAGGCATAGACTGGCCACATTATCTTCTGTCGGACTGCCTAACACAACGTCTGCCGTTTTCGGATAATTATCGTCCGCCATTGCCACATATGATCGGCTAAGGAATTTTAATTCCCAATACTGATCAGATACAGGGCTGGCTTTGTAAATGTGTGCATCCTTGACTTTGAGAAAACCCGTGATCGTTTGAACAAAATGGCTTGGCCAGGTGTGTTGAAAGTGGCATTTGTTCTGACTTTGCTGGCCTTGTTTTTCATTACCGTCGGGTACCTTTTACCGTGGTGGTTCGTGGGAACCAACTTTTACCTGGGAGTGTTTTACGGTCTGGTCTGTAACCCAGGGGATATATCTAGTGGAAACTGTACTGTCTTTTCATACTATGACCTACAACGGGAAAATGCGGATGCAGCTGCTATAAGTAAGTATCAGGTACATGCATGTGTATATTCTAAAGGTAGGCAGAAACGCGAGCATGCCATATAACATGTATTATATATTTTCTCTAATACTGGCTTTTCGTGTATGAAAACATAGCTTTTATTATCATTTTTTTATTTCAAGAAATTATATCGCTCTGCAGGTAAATGTACATAACAAGGAAGAAGTTTCAATAATTTACTCTGTGTTGTTCCTGTAGACCTTTATCATCAATTCAAACTGACGGATACTCTGACTGCAGTGAATACATACAGTGTAAATCATATCTGTAGATGTTTGTTATGATATAACAATATAATATATTCTCCCAGTCTCCTGCCAATTCAGTCTTTTTTGTGATCGCTCCCTGCTGATTTACATACGTTGTCAGTGAATCAGTGGGAGGGCTTGTCTTCTAATGTAAAAAGTGAATTTTGTTGGACAGCACCCAGGTGTGAAATTATATGCAAACTTTCAGTTTCAGTAAAGTTATTCAATGACAAAACTTCTTGACTTTGAAATATTACGTTGGTCGCCACGTTTCCTCTAGCAGTCTTCATACCCCTATGGTACATGTGGCTAGTGGGATTTTACATGTACCTGTGTGTGGACAAGACCCCTCCCCTTACTGCAGTCACCCCTTCCCTCCCTGCAACTATACTACGCGCTATTTTTGAAGATCTGTCATATCGTACCTTAAAGAACGTAGGTGTCATCGACAGGCAATCATATTATAAATATGTAAAGTTTGCTTGATATCAGATCAACAAAAAAATACCATAGCTTTGATGAATATTTAATACCAACACCTAGTCAGTGATAACTCCGAACAGCCCCCCTTCCTCCAGGTCCAGAGAATTAATCCCTATACTAAAGTTAACAATCCTTATTTCTATACTGTGAGACATTTTGATGGACGAATAAGAACAACCTTCCTGTTAGTATGATTTTGTGCATGTATTTAATGAAATTGTAAATTATCTACGTACATTGTATTGCATGTGTGCATGTGTGTGTTTAGGTGGGTTACTATAGCTTATCATAGCGCGAAAGGAAAGCTCTTTTTGCTAAAACAAGGACCTCTGTTTTATATGCACCGACCCGATTTTGCTGAACAAAAATTTTATGATAAGATCGGCCCCATACGTATTTCAATTATTCATGTTTTTGTCAACAAGAGAAACATTTACATACCTGACATGTGTATGAAAACCACACACTAGCCCTTTAACGATAATGAAGTCCTAAAACGACGCTTAAAGCGTTGTTCCAAAACAGTTGTTGATGTGGAAGTTCCTAAATTCTAGACGACAAAATAAATACATGTAGTACCTATATTGATATACCTGACAATGCAATGCATAATGACATTTCATATGCACAGGTTCAATGCATTTGTATACAAAACCTTTGGAGACTTCATAACTGAATGCTTGTACCTAGCATCATTAAACTATTTTTGACAAACGATCTGAAATATGGTTAACATGCAATCTAGATTTTGATAATAATATGAATTGATTAGAAAATGAAAGGATGTGGAAATGTACAAAAACTGTTAATTCGTATATGGTATGTAATAATTAAGTCAATAACATTGCCACATAACATACTAATTTCATTTTTATTTAACTTTGGTTACATTTTTCTTTCAGTTGTCAATAATTTCTTCCTCATCATACAAGTCATCACCTCAGTCGTGGTAGGTCTGACTCTATTTGCCAGCCTCATTCTTATCGTCGGCGCATGCGGGAACGTGAAGAGCAAATGTCCATACGTACTAGCCGCCATCTTTCAATTTTTTGGAGGTATGTAATGTTACGTTTTTTCCTATCCGAAAGATGATTTTCGGTATGATTTCACATTTATTAATGAAACCAATGAGCAGTCGTACAAATAAAGATCTAAAACAAAACTTCATGCTTTTTTGCAGCCCTGGTTGCTGGCTTGACTGCCGGTGCCTTCGCCTATGTCTATGTCGTGATTGTTGTCGTGTCGGAGTCCCACAAGGCGATTGATGGCAAAGTCTTCCCATACTCCATCCTTTCGTTCGGACTCGGTGGGTTTATTCTATTCATCGCTTTCATCTGCCTGGCTATCGCTACATGCACGTGGAGAAACATGGATGACGATGACGACGATGATATGAGTCCGCCCTATCCGATGGCGGAGTACGGGAAGAATGGCTACGGCAACAGTGCCTACACGAGCGACAGTCGGCGCAACGACTATGTAGTCCCCGGAAATGCTCAGAAATATGGCTACGATTCTAGAAACGAATATAGTAGTAACTCTAAAAATGACTACAGCAAATCTAGAAATGACTATTCAGGATCTAGGTATGACTATTCAGGATCAAGGAATGACTATTCAGGATCAAAGAATGGTTACCAATCTAAGCAGGATTATCCATACAGGAATGACAATATGTACAGGCCGTACAATAACTCCGGGTCTCGGTACTGAGACCCAGGGGGCCGGGAGAGACAGAACCCGCGGGAGCGGCGATTGAAATTACCAATTAGCGACATCTGGCGTTAGCGTTCGCAATCTGTACATATATAATAGAACGGGTAAATATAGTATGGAGACTTTCTATACAAGATCAGGAAGTTTTACATATCTGATGTCAACAGCGCATATAAGAAATGAATGCAAGCCAGTCGAACAATAGAATTGAATGTCAGATGAATAGCTGAATAAGAGAGTTGTGTGCTTCTATACCATTTCGATATTGAATATCATTTTACTTATTTGCGAGTGACAAACATACTGTAAACTGTAATCATAAATAGAAATAACACCCAATCACACAGGACAAATTAAATGTTGGCTTGAAAGCGGACGCTAATATAACGCTCTGTGTCCGATGTGTGTTATTTTTGCAACAGAAAAATGACTTAATTTTTTTTATTTTATAATTATATATTTTGAGACGTTTTGTACATTTATTTGATACATACATTTATTAAATGAAATATATTTGAATGGTTAAGAAATATTTTTTACACATTTACATTACAAGGGATTTGAATGTATTTAATTCCCCGTGTATAATCCTTTGCATATAATCACCAAAATACAGCCCACGGGAGCCTGCCTGGTATACCGATACTGAGGAAGCTTTGGCCCCGAGTTATCGTACGTAACACCACACGAACTTATCATTTATCTAGAAAGTACACAAAGAAATATGCAAGTCCCACATCTTATCTGTGACACATTGGACGAAAGTGCCCAAAGTGGGCGGTGTATCTTAAATTCTATCATTTATTTAACCATTTAGATAAATATTACACCCCATCGACCAGAAAAGAATATGGAATGAAAAGGACCGCTCATAAAAGAACCCTAAAGTCTACAATTTTAGCCATGCTTTTTAAAAAAGTAAAGTCCTCACTTAGGACAGGCAATTCGCCAAAGATACTATCATATAAATAGCCCAATTTCGAACCCGAAAACAAACATTTACTAAATAAGAAAACCGAAAGCTATATGACGTCATCAAATATACTGGGATTTTTGCTAGAGGATTTATTTGATTTTGCGAAGAGATATAATTTTTTCATGATTTCCTTTTGACGTTATAATGAAAAGTCTTATTCCAACAAAAATCTAGTACAGTATGTACACACAGATACAGTCCGTCCATCATAAAGTTACATCCAGTACTTTGGTTATGAAATATTAATATTATCATATATGCTTGATTTTGTTGTGTTGCGTATAGAAAGTGTCATATGGTGCATTTTGAATTGATTTGTATATTCATATCTTTATGTTAAGTGAACTTTGTCGAGGTTTGACGGAGACGAGTGTGTAAAAACTTCACCTGTTCCTTTACAACATCCAATATTGATTATCGCACAGACTGTGCATTTTATGAGAGCCCTTTGTTCGTGTGATATTAGCATCAGAAGGAACGGATGTCGTAATGAACAATTGATCCAACTGGCAGAGATAAATGATGGCTTCATCTTTAGATCGAAGCCAATCTTTGCCTAATTAATAAAACATTGTAGACGATATGCTTGACTGTTGATCATCAGGCGAGGTACAACTCCGATGTGTTTTTTTTATCATTAGTTACATGTTCTCATAAATATAATTACATGTAATAAAATCTTTAATGTGAGTCAGTAAGGGAGTTTACGTAAACAAGGCAGTGTGTGGCACTGTCCTCATACAATGCTTTAAAAAACGGTTTCTAAAATATACAAAGTTAATCGAGTAAGGTAACGGGTTCAAATGACTGATTTACAGTTCAATAGCCAAATATGGGGATGGGAGTACAAGAAAAAGAAGGAGCTTTATATTGGCATTTATACTACATTCATGCATACTAAAAACTAGATAATGATGTCCGTATTTTCCGGAGGGGAGTTGATGATTTGGTCTTCTGTGTTAATTAAGGAATAAAGAATCATTCTATAGTATTATGAGGTGATGATTTTGGTCGGGCGTAGTCAAATCCAATAAAGTCTCGTATGACAGATTTTACCACGCTCCGACCGAAATCATCACCTTATAATATTTATAATGATTTCTTCTTACTTATTTTTATATTATTTCCAATTTGTACAGTTTTAAATAACATTTATAAATTACTGTTTTTTTTTTTCATGTAGCACATGCTATGTGTTACTACGCGGTGCAGCCAATACCGCCTATCGGTTATGCTATAATGTGTCGCTCAGCTTTTTATGAAATTATTGGGTTATAGGCTTCAAAATTGATTCGTAATGTTATCCCAAAGACAGTTGAAAATGTAAATATTCGTATATATCACTCAAACCGATCAATGCAATTTAATAAGGGAGAAAGAATGTGAATGTAAATATATGATGGATTTAAAAAATACAACATAACGTTTTAACCTTTGCAGTTTTTAACTCATACACTGATCAACAGTAAAAAGAAATTATTCTCTGCATTTGTAGATTTCAAACAAGCTTTTGATACAGTATGCAGGATGGGCTCTGGTACAAACTTCTTAAAAGTGGAATAAATGGTAAATGTTTTACATACATAAAAATATGTACAAAGGTATAAAATAAAAATATGCATTAATTGTTTCCATCTAATCTTTTTACTTGTAATGTCGGTGTCGACAAGGAGAAAATTTATCTCCATTCTTGTTTTCCTTGTATATTAATGATCTAGAAGATTATTTGTTCAATAAAAACGAAACTGGCCTGTCTACAGTTACTGAGGGAATTGATAATTATGATCCTGGATGAACAGACGGACGGACAGACTGATCACTGTAGGGCGCCCGGAGAGCAGGGTCCTAATAAATGGTACATACAATTGTTTATCCTGTTTTATGCAGACGATACTGTGATTTTAGCTGAGTCTGCAAACGATTTACAGTTTGCCCTTAATAAATTATATAAATATTGTGATATACGGAAACTCACTGTGAATATTAGTAAAACAAAAATTGTTTTATTCTGTAAAGGTCGTCAACCCAAATGTCTTTTCTTATAATGGTTTACCTATTGAAATAGTTAAGAAATTTAATTATCTTAATGTAATTTTTCAAGAACAGGTACATTTAACAAAGCAAAAAAATAAAAAACCAAAAAAAAATACAAACCCCCCCCAAAAAAACCCCACCACCCCCCCCCCCCAAAAAAAAACAAAAAAAAAAAAAAAAAAACCGGCTAAGTGAGCAAGCACAGAAATCAATGTAGGAAGATAAGAACTTTTAATAATTACCTATTGATTGTCAATTAGATTTATTTGATAAAGTTGTTGTAGTACCAGTTTTATTGTATGCATGTGAAGTTTGGGGTTATGACTATATTGAGATTATTGAACGTGTCCATTTAAAATATTTGAAACATATACTTAATCTGAAAAGTTGTACACCTAGTTACATGGTATATGGTGAAACTGGACGATTTCCTCTGTATATAACCATTTTTACTAGAATGATTTCATTCTGGGCCAACATTATCAATAGCAGTGAAAACAAATTAAGCAAAATTACATACATGTATGTATGCGTACTTTTCTGAGAAGGGACAGATGTTATCCGTGGCTATGCTCTTTAAAAAATATTTTAGATTAATGCAGACTTTCAAATGTATGGTGTGATCATGAATCATACCATTATAACTTCAGTTGACTTAAGACAACTATTAACCAGTATGAAGTCGAACACATGTAGTGACTATAAAAGTAATATCTAAGTCAAAGTTTAAAAAAGCTTGCTTTACTGGTGGCTTCAAATGTCAGTACATAATGAACACGATGTTAAGATTATTACAAAATTTTGGAGTAATCAAATTAAAACGCAAATAAATTTTTTTTAGTAATGTCGTCTTCCCAAACCTTTGCATAGAAATCGTAAAAGTAGGGGTCACATCTTAAAAATTTGAGATATAGCAAGAAATAAGCTAATTATGGGCCAAAATTACAGTAAATTTTGTCGTATCTTCGATAAGATATTAGCTAAATATGCCAAAATATATCGATAGAAATATCAAAATATTGTTCAAATATGTTTTTCACACCATCAGGAATATATCGTAATACACAAACTATCTAGAAGTTTGGTCTGCGCTGAAAATTAGGAAGCCAAAGTAACAGTACTCTTAAACTATTGAGTTATGAAAATTGTTCATTTCCTTCTTGAAAACCTTCCGCCACAAAATATAGTCCCTTACTTAACTCTGTAAAAATGTAATTTTATTTAATTTATTTAAACAATTTTATTTAAAAAAGATTATTTGGCATTGTAAAACATAAATATACTAGTAGAATTAATATGTAATGCAGAATTTTCAGATTAGAGGTGATCCAAAATGGCAACCTAAAACCTCTTTAATATTTTTAAGGTTGAGAACTCTACGGAACCATTTGGATTGACGGTCTCATAAACAGGATTTCCCCGTAAATTTATTGTTATAAGATTTCCCACCGGTATTTGTGTTATTTAATAATTGAACTTTGTATTTTAGTTTCACGTGTACTTAAGCTTAATTTTTCTCCTTGACTGAATGACAACACTTTCCTTTATTTAGTGAAAAAAATGTACTTTAGATAAGGGTATTTATAAAAACATATATTTTTATACGAGAATATATAATACTGGGTATTTCTTGTGACTTCATCTTCCAAGATATGTGTATCAGCCTCCTGTGATATGTGCAGACTGTTTACATACAAACAGGAAAAGCCCGGTTTGAGGATAGGACAGTTTGATATACTGAGAAAATGAATTATCAGATTTTCTTTTGCCATGTCAGCTTTTGAGATAGGCAACAAATGAAATTTCCTGTGAATATTCTGTCAAGACAAGAACTAGACTGATTTTATAGATTTTTCCCCTTATAATGTTACATAGCGAGAAGAGTTATAGCCGTGATGCCTTAACTTATGACCGTTTTTGTTCAAGTTATCTAACTATAAAAAACTTCATGTAATTTTAAACTAGTTTACTACATAAAAGAAGTTAGAAAAACACAACATAAATAACCAACGATTCGCGTATGAACGATGTAAAATATTTCATTACTTTAATTTAATCTTCATTCACCGTTACCATTCAACTAGATCTAGTCCAACTATTATGACCAGCAGCAGAGACGATTTTTATTTAAGCCTGTCTCACACAGAACACGGTTGGGCACACGGTTCCAATACGGTAAACTCGGTTATACACGGGTTGACTGGTACGAGTATTGAGCTCCAGCCGTGCCTGGGGATGAGTTGGTACGATTTAGACTCGAATGTAGCACGAGTATGTACGAACAAAGCACGGATATACTCGGTCAAGCAAGGTTTGTCTCGGTTTGAACACAATTTGCAAACGATTTTCATACAATTGTTGTACGGTTCCAAGTACGGTCTAGTACGGTCTGTTACGGCCTAATACAATTGCACACGACTTTTACTCGATTAACTGGACATTTACAGGGTTTACATACGGTCCCATCGACTTTTGTTCGAGTTATGCTCGAATTATCACACATTTGTGTATGTTTTGATATAAATTGACTCGTTTTGATGGCTTGGCTTCATAAATTTTCGAATTTTCAACAGAGATGTTATAAAAATGGCAGATGACAGAATAAGGGAATAAGAAATCATGATGAGACTGATAGACATTGAGATTATTTTGGCCAGAAGGCGCGAGGGGAGACAAGAACAAGCCAACAAAAGGAGAAGAAGAAGGAGGCAAGTTTGGACAAGAGAATGACTCAACAGAAGGGTCTTGGTGGCCCTTTTTGTATTCTCTCTGGGAGAATCTTCCATGGTGGGGATTCTTTTGGGGACCTTCTTCTTCTTTGGAGGCATTATGCAGCAAGTACTCTGTTGTTTCAAGGTGTCAGCAGGTAGTTGTGTTTTCTGTTGTGTTCGAGTGCTGTATGATCATACACGAGCTTTGTACAGATGTAGAGACCGTGTCTGGTCGTACTTGACCATGTATAATTCGTACTTGAACCGTATTGGTCGTATGGCGATCGTATGAAACTGTATTGGTCGTATGAAACCGTGTGTACACTCGTGTGAATCGTACGGTTGTATATACGGTCTCGTACGGTCTCACACGGTCTTGTACGATCGCTAATATGATCATACACGGACATGGCCAACCGTATAAGCCGTGTGTTCTGTGTGAGACAGGCTTTACCGAGTTACTAGTAATCCATGTTCACTAGATCTATGCATGTATTACCAACAGAGTCCCTCCCTAATATCAAACTCCTGCCCCTGAGGCAATAAGTTTCCCAATTTTGGTAGAGGTCTCTTAGCTTGTCCTGACCATGCACTTAAGCCTGCTAGATGCAAAGTTGAAAAAAAAAGACTTTTAAAGAATACACATGTGTCTTTTATAAAGTCGTTCGGGTTTTATTGGATTTGAACACGTGTCCGACTGTAATGATCACCCCATAAAAGTCAAAGAATGATTATTTATTCCTTAAATATTTACATTCAAATCGTTATTTCTGGGCCCCATTGTGCAATAACCATGTTGTTTTCATACTCAATATTATGCAGCTTAATTGAAACACCATCTTTTACTTGCTCATTTAATAGTACAGACAACAAAACAAGTTTGACGCGGATGACTTTGAAATATTTTTAAACTCGTATTTGGATTTGAACATCAATTTTCATTTGACTCATCTGCTTCGGTAACCTCTCTGATCTTTAGTTTAAACAATATTTATTCATTATAGATTCAAATACATAAACATGATGTTAATTACAATTGTAAGATCGGGAAACAAGCCACGGGCTTATATTAATCCCTCTCTTGCATACACTGCAGAAATGTGAGGTGTAAAATGAGATGTGAGTACAAGGAACAAAATAGGAAAATGTGTCAAAAATCAAAGTTGGAAACTTTTATGAGGTATGGAAAAAGTCAACAAAATAAAATATCACATGAAAAAAATATTTACAATATATTGGTTGGTTGAACATCAGAACAGAAATCTAGTATACATAATCACGTGTGAATGTGTCCACATGCATCTGCAAAGATTCTCTGTAAAATATAGATATATTTATTACTACATAATTCGATACATCGTTATTTTTTTATACACTAAGTTATTTTTTTCCAATTCAAAACAGCATAAACGGGAAATAACACCAAACAATCACAAATTAATTGTTAATTCAAACAGAAGAAAATTTACACATGTTTATTTACGCTCTCCCCATTTAAAAAACAACAAAACTCATAAATCGATCAAATTGGAAATAAGCAAAATTAAATTATCAACTTACATGCAAAACTTATTTATATCTCAAAAAGGCAAGAGTACTACATCTTAAATGTTGAAAGAGCACACACTTGTGAATCATGTATGGTGTATAGTATTCATGCAACATAACATGTTTTCAAAGTTGGGTTAATAACTGCACGAGGATCTCTTGTTGTTTGGTTAATTACATACAGTGTGTAGTTTAATTACTATTATTATAGACTGTTTTTAACTGGGTTTGTTTTAATAAACTCTCGCCTCAACCATCTTGTGATGCATGATACTCAACATTCGTGAATACATATAATAAACAAAAATATTATGCCACATTATGTTCCCTGATTTGAAAACAGGAAATAAATATAACATTTTATTGCTCACTTCCCATTCCCAACATTTAGATCAGAAAAATTCCAAATCTTCCTGTTTCGTTGCTTTAGGAGCTGTGTGCATTGTCTTTACGGAGCAAATGGGTGACACGGGTACTAAGCAGCCAGACGCTAAAGCTCAAGGTAATGACAAAAGAATTTTTACTCTTCTGAATCTGTAATTTATTAAGACCGTGAACACGGCGACAGCTTGTGTCGGAATACATACCGATAGACACATTGTGCACAAGTGTAAAAAATTAAAGCAGCTCAAAAACATTGTTTACATTTTCTTTCTTGTAAATTATTGGTTTTTTCATAAAACATGGATTTAATTGTTCGCTTCTATACCAAAAACATATACATGTATGTGCCAACTGAATTATCCTTTTATTTCCTTTCAAAACAAAACAAGCTTTCCAAGATAATTATTTTGTTCTTAAAGAAGATCAACCCATGCTCCTGGCCGCGCTGTTTGCCGTCATCATCCTGCTGTTGATTCTGATCATACTGTTCATCAGAAGGTAGGTCTAATAATTACTGTACTTGTTGATTCTGATCATACTGTTCATCAGAAGGTAAGTCTAATAATTACTGTACTTGTTGATTCTGATCATACTGTTCATCAGAAGGTAAGTCTAATAATTACTGTACTTGTTGATTCTGATCGCACTGTTCATCAGAAGGTAAGTCTAAAACTAACTGTACTTGTTGATTCTGATCATACCGTTCATAAGAAAGGTAAGTCTAATAATTACTGTACTTGTTGATTCTGATCATACCGTTCATAAGAAAGGTAAGTCTAATAATTACTGTACTTGTTGATTCTGATCATACTGTTCATCACAAGGTAAGTCTAAAAATAACTGTACTTGTTGATTCTGATCATACATGTACAGTTCATCAGAAGGTAAGTCCAATAATTACTGTACTTGTTGATTCTGATCATACTGTTAATCAGAAGGTAAGTCTAGTAAAAACCGTATTCATTGATTCTGATCATACTTGTAAAAATAGATAAGTCCAATAATTGCTCGCTCTATTGATTGTAATAATAGTTTCATCAGAGGGTAAGTCTAGTAATGAATTAAACTGTTGGTTCTGATCACATTGTTCATCAGAAGGTAAGCGGAAACTTTACCCGTACTATTTATTCTGAGCATTCTGTTCATCAGAAAGTCTTGTAGTTAGTCTAGCAGTTCACTGTGACAAGTCTTAACCGTGTAATGTTGATCTGATCAGGATCAGAATATTTACCAAAGTTGGCTTTGTTGTGTATAAGAGATGGAAAAACAAAATTTTCTACTATTGTTACTGATTATTCTATTATATCATATGGACTCGATGATATATAATAGATATATAATTACATGTACTTTGGTATATCGGTTTATGAGAACTTCTTATTTTGCTACTTGTTGACAAACCAATTGATATTTAATTTTAAAATATTGTGAAACACTATCTATACTACTATATTAAAATAATAGACTCGAAGTTTTGGTCTTTAATACCGAGAAATAGGAAGAATACTGTCTTTTGGTTTATATATTTTAAACATCATTGGTACTTGAAGATTACCAGTTTGTTTTTATTTTTTCTCAATCAAGCTTCGCCAATAAATAATCAACGAAAATTCCTTTAAAAAATCCGGAAATCATCAGGATTTTTTGGATTTTACATTCTTGCGCATATGCTTTACATTCACGCTAAATCACGGGAGGCTCTTTAGTTTATGTTTCCACAGTATCACATTTGCATGGATAAACTCAGAAACGATAAAACAAAATTAATACGTTTACATTTTCATTGAAAATTTGCTATATCCCGAGAGTTCCGAAGTTCAACATGTGTGTAAATTCAAAGCGAGTAAAAACGTTGGTGAAAAAGTGTCGAATCCTTCATTAATATGGATTAAATTTTTAGATGAAAGGTATTTACTGCCTCAGAATGGTTTGTTATGTATATTTTGACTGTTATTTGCAATGCAGCCTCATTAATTTTCTCCAAAATCGTTTCGGGGCGAATCTGCAGTTTTCTGCTACATATATATGGTATATATATGGTATATGGGAGACATTTTATCTCTGGTGGCCTGTTCCGAGACAGTTAGATTATTCTAACTAATCAGAGTGTAGTGAAATTAACATTATAGCATTATTGTAGGCTTAAAGCTTGGTTATGTAGATCAACAATGCGGTGTGTCGATGTATCTATTCCGTGAATGTCCGATATCAGATTCAATGTGTCAACCCGCGCATGCACGGGTCAAAGTCTAGTGTCAATGAAAATGACTTTGATATCGACCTCGAAACTTGACCAAGCATTCTCTAGCTTACCTATAACGTCCGAGTTTTTTGACCTACTGACCTAATTTTGTTTTTTAAAAAACTTTAAAAAAACATTAAACATAAACTTTTCCAAGCATTTTCTGATAGAGAAAGCCAAAACATTTTTTAGAACCCCTCCTCCCCTCCCACCCCCCAAAATCAAACAATCAAAGAAAACCGAAAGGTTATAATTAAAACGCTGGCATGATTAAAATGTTTTCATAGATTTTGAATTTTACAGATGCATAAAATGCCACAAGAAGAGAGCAGCGGCTGTTCGATACGTAAATCCAGCTCTGTCTTCTTCCGACACACAGAATCCTCTCATTGATGAGCGCGTCACCATAGTGCTCGAAGAAATCGACCACAACAATGTGACTCCGCAGGATGAAACACCGGAAGTGGTTGTTGAATACAGTAATCTTAAGTCGTACCGTGTATCCCTCGACCAGTTTATCAGAGAGGTGGACAATAAACGTGAGAAAGATGGATTCCGAGAGGAGTTCAAGGTATTAAATGCTGATCAGTCATTTCTTTTTTACACCTACAATGAATATCTTTATTTTCGATAACTGCTAACATTGAATTTTTATATTTTCAAGATAATGATGCTAGTTTTCGCTTTCAATTGTTAATTTCATAGGAAATTCCAAATGGATTGTTGGAACTTCACTTTGCTGCTTTGAAAAAAGAAAACAAATCAAGAAATCGGTACAAAAAGGTGTACCCTTGTAAGTGTAGGATATGACGTTTACATAAGTGAGTAATTTTAAAGGCTCTGGCGACGGCACTTGATAATTCAAAATGGAGATAGGAGACGGTAATTAGTCTCATACCAGTAGAATCGGAGGAAACTATAGTCTTTATATGTCCTAACTAGGTTTCCAGACTTTCTTTTGGTTATGGTTTGATGATAATTTGGATTTGTTTGAAATTGATGTGGACTGTTCCAAAGGTCAAAAGTCTAAAAAAATATATCTTAATTTCAACGTTAAATAAATGTTGCTAATAATAAAAGTTAATTGTGATAACTCAAACTCTATTTTAATATTGGGAAGAGCTGGTCATTTATCATTTGTGCGAGTATAGCGGTTATTTATTTAAAAAAAAACCCACAGATACACGCTTAACTGAAAGTGCAATGTTAAAAAGTATTAGGTTTGTTTAAGTTACAACAACAAAAAACTTATTTACTTTAAATTAAGCACGTACTAGTCATTTTACGATTAAACTTTTAAAAAATTTAACATAGTATCAGTTACAATGCGTAAACATTTTCACATCTGTCAGTCCTAAAACTTCCTTGATTTTTCAAAAATTATTCCCTGGCCTTATTGAACCTTTCCTATTTGGCAGACGACTATTGCCGTGTTGTCTTGGATACCGATGATAACACCGGAGGGACTGACTACGTCAACGCCTGTTTTGTGCACGTGAGTACTACGTACCGAATAAGTTCCTTGTATACTCTCATAGAAAACAGGAAATAAAAGGCTCATTATAAAACCTGTGTACAAACATAATGACTGCTATTAATTAGCGTTAGTGGAAAATAAGTAAACAAGGAAACCCTTGAATAGTTCAAAGAGCACGTGCATATACAGAGTGAAACAAAAGAGAGTAGCAACAAAGGAATGAAAACAGAAAAAAACCATGATAATAGCAAAAGTAACGCACTTCAGCGCCATTAAAACGATTCTAATATCTGAGATTTAAAAAAATAGAAAATAAATGCAAACATTATTCTAAGTTTCGATTGTTTTCACATTTTTAAGGGCTTCAATTTTGACAAAGAGTACATTGCTGCACAAGGTATCGTAACTTATACCCCCTTTAACCACTAACAAAGTCAAACTATAGTCATATAAACGTTTGATTAAATATCAAATAACATAGACCGTAACAACAAACAACTCAATTTTGCATGGCACCAAATAACAACTACTGATATTGTGCTCATACACTTAAAGATACTTATAATATTTTAGAATCATCATAAGATGCTTGTTGTAAATAAGTACCCCGTTTAGTTAACAAAAACAAAAACGTGTAAGAGAGTATCTTTTGTTTTTACTTATTATCTTCTTAAAATAGCATCTCTTATGATTATATACCCAATCATAATGTCAGAAAAAGATGAACAATGTATTTAAAAACAGATGTTAATTTGTTGTAGAAAACTTGGCAATTATTCATCATTTACATTTTTTATAATTTTAAGATCACTATCAGTATAAATTATGTTTGATGAATTGAAATAAACAAATTGGCAAAACTGATACAAAATGTCTGATGCTGTGGAAAAATTCTTATGTAATTTGAAACTTTATGGAGATTTTCTCATGATTAGGTCCATTCACGAACGAAACTCTCCTGGACTTTTGGCGACTGATCTGGCAGAATAGATGTACACGTGTTGTCATGCTAACGAATCTGTTTGAAGGGGATCGGGTTCGTTTTGCTTTGTAGAATTTTATTCATACTAAAAGTTTACGTTTTAGCTAAGGGCACTCAGTGCAATTTAACCATTTTTCTCACAGAAAACAGTTGATATGAATACATTGACGTACACATTTTGACACAGTACACATGGAAATTATGCAACGTTTTAGATATTATCAGAGAATTGGTTAAAAGAGGCCAGTGATTATCGACACTTTCTCGCATTTTGAAAAGAGAAAGAAAATTAGTTGTTATTACGTTTCAAATTTAGCTAAATCTCTGCTATATCTAGTTTCTACATCGAGTTTATCTAAAAATAAAATTATTTTAAAAAGGAAATTGAATATATTTCACTATAGTAAAACATTGATTCAAGAAGTGATACATGTATTTCTGATTCAAGTCCATATATTAACCGAAAGTTTTTCGACCACATTTGGTAGATGAAGTGTCTCCAGTACTGGCCTGAAAACGAAGACATGCGCTTTGGACCTTTCCTGGTCAGACCAGAAATGCAGGACGTGTTTGAACAGTACACTGTCAGAAGACTCGTGGTGGAGAAGGTAAAGTGACCATCTTTATTCCGCTTTTGAACTAAAAAGGTGAATCTTGAATGTGTTTCTTGTGAATGTCTGCAAGTGTGTTGACATCGTTTTAATTGTCTCCAATTAGACTAACCAACCCTGTGTGTTGTTATTACTGCACTAATGAACAGTAAGTTAAATATTGTAGGCATCACGTATGTACATGTAGATAAGTGATTCAAAATGTATCTGCATTTCAGGGAGACGAGAAAAAACGGGTGACCCAGTATCACTTTACAGCCTGGCCGGACTGTCGGGTTCCGGAAGATATGGACACGCTGTTGGAGTTCCGGAATATTGTCATCAAAGACATCGCACCGGAAGAAGGACCGATCGTTGTCCACTGCAGGTGACCTATTATGAAAACACCATCCGAAAAAAAAAATCAAAAAAGAAATAAGAAAAATATTCATATATGACTTATTAAAGAGAAAAAGATAATACAGTGGTATAATTGTATTTTTGTTCTAGTGCCGGAATTGGTCGCACCGGGACATTTATTGCTCTAGACTACCTGCTGAAGGAAGTGATGACAAAAGATAGTATTGACGTCATCAATTGTGTATCAAAACTGCGTCAGCAGAGGGCGTTTTCGATTCAGACAGACGTAAGAGAGTCGTTTTTAGTTTCCAATATCTTATTTTTGCTCTTTACTATGTTTATTTTGGTTTAATTAATTAAATACTTTTTTCCAACAGATGCAGTATGCGTTCCTACAAGAAGCGATTGTTCACGCTCTCACCCACCATGATTATCTTACTGGGCCCTTCCTTGAGGTGGATGGAATGTGACTAACGAGAATAATCTAGGTCTAACTCTTAATTTTCAAACGGGAATGATACCAACTACCAAAGGGTTCTCCCGATCATTAAGAAGATATTAATTAATCAGATCAACACTTATTGATTAAAATTAAAAGATATGATATTTTTGCCTGCTAATGAGCGTTAAAAAGGCAGAAAAAATGCAGATTAAAAGGTAAACATCAGGCTCCATCGTCACCAAAATTGTCAAATTCCTCAACTCATTCCTCAACTCAAATCCTTTAAAGAAAAGTGCATAAATTTGAGGTCAAACCTCAGATTTGAGGCTGAGTATTGACTTGAGGAAAGTTGGTGACGGTGGGGCCTGATCTTTATAATAAAAATCCAAATCATAAATTTATACAAACGTCACTGACATGTTCGGATCCGGGATAACCGCTGGCCAGTATTCTGATACTTTAATTAAAGTTATATAACAAACATGTTCTGCCGTACAGTGCCATATAAAAGTCAAAGTCTAAAGTGTAGAGAATCAGTGGAATCAAATGCGACACCCTACAAGCACCTTACTGAACAAGTATAATGATAACTGTAAGATCGTTTGTATATTAGACGACATTGTACATAATTACGCTTTTTTATACATGTATATTTTTGCTATATGTTGCACTTTGTTGGTTTTTTGTTGTTGTGAAAATATACATTGTTTCTCGCTTCATTATGTTGTAATATAGTTATTTTTTCTTAAATTTAACTTTCTTTTGTGCAAAATGTTTTATCTAATAAGTCAAGTCATATTTTGTTGTAATTTGATTTGTGTTAAAGTAGGTTATTATCTTCGTTAGAAAATGATATATTTAGCATTTGTGTTGTAGATAGTGTAAATAATGATTTTATTTTGTACTTGTGGGTTAAGGTTTTCATAATTCATAGCTGTTACGATCATGAAACCATACAATAGAAGAATGCTGGAACGGACTGGAATTTGTAGTTGTGTGCATACATGTATATAACTTTCAAGTTATTTTTTTAATTTTGTTAAGAATATATTGTTTTATTTTTTTAAGCAAGAAAACTAATATTATCTTACATGAAATGAAGAATTTTGAATAATAATATGGAATACTCAGTATTAAAAATATGTTTTAAACACTATCCCATAACTGCCTCCAGCCCTCTTCCCCAGTTTTGCGCATTTCAAGTTTACATTTTGTTTCATAATTATGCATATATCGTATAAGATATATCATGATTGCTAAAATGAAAAAGAAAGAAAGAAAAAGCTGCTAAATCTGACACTTTCTGTGTTATTCTAAATGCTGCTAGTAATTACGGATCAAATCTTCTGTTTTCTTAATAAAAACTAATTTTTGAAAATTCTTTTTGTCATTTTCTAATCTTATATGCATACTATACCATGTAGAGATAATAATTTATAGCATAGTGGGGAAACTCAGCACCTTGGTCCTAAGATAGCTTCGTGAACATGCCTGCAGATGGTTAATTATATCACAGTCGTATATATGTCATTTATATGAAATTACAGTACTACAATCTTATAATTTTATGTGTAAAATTAATTTTACATTTAATCAAAATGTTAGTTTATCAGATTTAGCTGGGGATAGCACAACTCCGATTGATATATGTAATTTAAAAAAAAATATTAATCATATTAATAACTCTGAAATAAGTCTGACAATGATGAATACAGATCAGACTATGGGATAAACCATCTATTCATTATACTTTTATTAAAAGCATATAAATGGTAAAAGAAGTGTATAATTATTAAAATCAAAATTAATATAGAGTCAGTTTGAAGTAGCAAAAGTTATTTGGACTGAGTGGAAAAAAAATTAATCTTTGTATAAATTTTGAACTTTTTCTGAAGAATTCAAAATTGCTTTGTCATTTGGTTTATCATGAACATATTTCGAATTAAAAAAAGTGCGATATATTCCAATAAGGAAGTGAAGTTAATTTCAAATTTAATTAATTAACGTTCATTTTGGTTCATATAATTCAATTCAATTTATTCTCTCAAACCATATAGTACAATGGTACATGAGGCTTAATTTTTTCAATGTTTTGATGTTCGTTGTCATCAGCAATTCCCTAAATTTTAATGTACTTGGTTTTTGAAAATACCTAGTACGTAGAAATTGCTTATGAAAAGTTAAGAAAAATTTGCACCAAGAATAAAATGATATTCGCCCGCTTTTCCACTATAACAGAGTTTGCAGCTTGTTATTTACAGGAATTCCATACCATCTACTGGTTTCAATCGGTAAACGGTGATTTGCTGTTCTGAATTTAATAAGTGGTTTCCAAATTTTTTTAGAAAGAATGCTTAAGGATGATGTTTACTCAGAATGAAAAAAAATCCACTGATGATAATGAAAAACCATCTATTGTGTGTTATAGACCTTTGCTTGTATTGTTATTTTTCACTTTCAGAAAAGTAGGTCAATGACCTACTTTTTGAGTTAATGGCCATTGACAATTTATTGAAAAATCAAGAAAAATCCCATAAAATTTTACACTTCGATTGAGATTTTCTTTATTATAAAAATATTACAAATAATGAAACACTTTAAAAAATAAGATACAGTTTACGAATGGTAGTGGCACTAAATAAATAAATACACAACATTAAGATTTCAGCATCAATTAAAAAAAATAATTCAGTCCGAATTTCCTCTATCAGTTTTCAAATCCCAACCCATTTTTGATTCAATTTTACAAAAAATTGAATGATGATAATACAAAAACATTTATGATATTGAACTACTTATATTGACCTCATTCTGTTGGCATAAAATTTATATGAGGTAAATGATCAAAATTTTGAGTTATGATGTCTTTTATCGTTTTTAAGCATTTTTCAATATTATTATTATTCGTGCCATAAGATTTTTTAAATGAATAAGTGAGGTAAAACCAACGGAAAATATGCAAAATTACGTAGACTTAAATATGAAATCCTAACTTTTAATATGAGACTTCTGCCAAAAAACTTTTAGCCGAAAACAAAATCTGCAAAATTTAGTCCGAATTTCCTCTGTTTGGCTAAAAGTCAATTTTTGTTTGAGCATAATTCCATAATAAAGTAAAACTATTGAATGATTTGTCAATAATAATTCATTTCATAAATACTTTTTGTGTTTAGAACAAATTTTACTCATTACATTGAACTTTTTAACAATCGGAATTTGAGAACTCAAACCCTGAGTAAATAACATCCTTAAGTATTTTTCAAAACCAAACTTTTGTTTATAGATTTTATATATTTGACCTTTAGATGAAATATCAATATCTTTTGCCCATTTCTGAATAAAATTGTCCTGCAATCTTTGTTTGATGGCGGCAGAAATCCACTTATCACTAAATATTGCAGTACATTGTTCTGTCCAGATATTAGAGAAACCACATGAGTCTACAATATGTCGTATAAAATCAGTCCATGGATTTACACAGTCATTATTATACATATATTGGTTTGCTAAATATTTGTAAACAGTAAACACAATTCCTTCTACCAAGCGCTATTGATATGATATGAGTCCATGGCTAATTAACTAAGGACTTATTGACAATTTAAAATTGTTAATTGAAGTAGACACCTTTTTCAGGTGCGTAGTGAAACTGTATAAATTTTGTGAAACTTTTGTCGTAGTGAACTTTATCCTCATAACTGAAGTAACAATGTAGAAAAAAAATGTATGTACAGTATGTACAAACGATATATAATATACGAAAATTATTAATACACGCATGATAGAGGGATAATAGATAATTATTACAAGTTAACCAATGAAGCTAACTATCTCAAATATAGTATCTAATAGTTTACAAATATATCTGTTTGTGACATTCAACAGTGTTTCAAGTTTAAACATATTTTGGATTTGATATGGAATATGAATAATGAATAATTTGTTAAATATATAATCTTGAATTTGATATACATACAGATATTATGTGCAGACGTCATTTGATGACATAAACACGTTTTGATTACAAAATATTTGCTAATGATAACGATTATCTTCTGTTAAGTCGACACAACGTTGAAGCCTTTCTAATTTATACACCTTTATTGAATAAATTCAACAAAGAATGGAAAACAGACACAGCCTTAATATAACCTCTCCTTTTATAACCAGGTTAAGTTACAGGTATATAGCAATTGATGAGAACATTCATTAGGTATTTGTACACATGTAACTAATTAAATACATAGTAAATATGTTTAATGAAATGAAGAGTTCAGTAATAAGTATTTTCCAGAAATATGATTAATAACACCAAGATGTAATGACCATCCAAAGGAGTAAACAACAGCAAAAATATACATGTACACATTGAGTCATTGAATTCTTATTCTGACGGGTTGTACTGGGAAAGCTACATAAGAAATCATTGTATTTATAAAATGCTCTAATAAAAGTCATATAACGACAGGACTTGTATAAATATAATCGATTGGTTTTTACTAGTCATTATCTATGCCAGACCTACAAGGATTTTAAAATTTATAGTTTCCTTAAAATAAGGAAATTTAGTGAAAATAGACATCAATGAATTACCTTGCATTTATTCGAGGGGAATCTTCCGATTAATATTTCAGAATTAGAATTCTCTTTCATCTAGATACACAATTGGACAAGCTCGTTAAATTGAGATTTTAATTAATTGGGATCAATACATAGAAAGTCTAAATTGAAAAAGAAGTGGTAATTTATTATTTTGTTTCACACCTAAATCTCAAAATTACTGTTTACCTATCCCTCTTAGCAGGCAGAAAAAAGAGCACAAAAAAAATATAAATTTAGTCTAGCATTAAAATAAATACTAAGTGCGTGATGCAAACTACAAAGGCAATTGACATCGACTTCAATTGAAATTTATTGCGGTACATGTAGGAGTTAAGACACTTTGTAAGACATCTTGAATAATTTATTAATAATTTGAATAATATTTCGCTGAACGCAAACGAAACACAAATAAAACACAAACAAACTTATAAGCTACCAACGGTTCTAAGTGCATTAAAAAGGACCACGTTTGCACCTCGTCAAATCAATTAATATATGACAAGCCATAAACATCCAAAGATGAACCATTTGTGCAAGATACTTCGCTCTTTGTCAAGTGCAGGATATACATGTATAGCTTTACACTACAATTATACCGTCTACAAAGTGAAATTCCACGATAAGAGATTCGTTTTAAGGAAGTTGTACATATTTTTCCTTTCTGTTATATGTTAAATTTTTATTTAAGTATAATTACAAAAATGTGTCATAAGGAACTAAAAAATGTCAACGGATATATTATTTAAACAAGAGTTTAAATTGAAAAAAAAAATCAACATAGTTTGCAGACGCCAAAAAGACACACAAGCTAACACATCAAGTGAAGAGGCTAATTACCAAACTTATCAGTCTGAGGGATTGGAATAAGTATAAACTATTTTTTTTCATTTTTTTTTTTATATCAAATAGTTTTGAACTATTACATAGTTGTAAAATCAGGTATTATATGAAATATTTGGTAAATCTTTGTCCGACAAAAAAACAAAAACCAAAAAAAAAAAAAACCCAATTCCGTCAAAATAATTGTCATACCTTTTGACAGACAAGACGCCAAATTTTAAACCATCTTAAATACCTTCTATACAGTATATGTCTATGAATTTAAAGCAAACGTGTTATTTTAAGCAAATTTTGATAATTTGCAAATGTACGGAGAAAACTTTTAATCGGAAACAATACATTTCCTTTTGTCAAGCCCTGTAGAGACTCAGAATAATGATAATCATATTGCCTTTTTCCGAAGAGAAAAATAGAAATTAATGAAAATATAGAAGTAGAAATATCCTGATGACTAATTTCACGTAGCTGTAAGAAAGATTTATTCGATGAAATATGATACTCGTATGAGGGTTTTGGTTGTGTAATTGCTATATTCAGCTAGTCCTGGGAATATGAACAGTACTGCGAACGTTGGTTTCAACGTTGAAAAAATATTAATTCCTAAATTGGACTCCACTGATTTGAGACTATTGCTGTTATATTAGATTATACGATTCAAAACAACGGTCATAATGTATCAAAACGGATGTTCACTTACAATTCTTTTTATACTTATGTTATGCTATAAAGGTACGTATTATTGTTGTCAATTTTGTAACATTATAATGCGCACCTGGTATATCATAATCATTATCATTTAAATATGAAATATGATAATACATTTTCAATTTTAATTTGTTGAGCATACGAACAATCGCTTTAAACGAAACACACCAATTTGTTGATAAAATTCTTATTTCAGATATTACATGCATAACTTACAAAAATGTGTCTCAATCGTCATACCCCGATGGCATTCCTGTTTCCGAACAGGAGTACGCAGCCCGGGCAATTGACGGGGATCAGTTTGTGTTTACCCAGACAAAACATGAAAACCAGAGCTACTGGACAATCACTTTCCAGAGACCCACCATCATCTCATGTTTTTCAATGTTTATATATGGAGGTAGGGTATCGGATTGGGTATTTGTCAATTTTATCAGTTGCATCATATAAAGTTTGTAAAGTAGATTTTGGCAAATCTGTCAAATTAATGCTGCTGATTAATATATAACATGCCTTTGGTGTGTCTTAAACTTGAATGTCAAACGAATGTATGTTAACATCTGTATACGTAGTCTTAATTTCCATATTTTTCTCTAATTTTCATATCCTAGGATTATATAATGTTAGCGTCAATTTAAGCCACCCTTACTTGAGAGAAGAACTATGTGAGCAACTGCAGGCAGTATCTCCAACCACAAGGTACAGAATCGGCGTCTGTTGCAAACACCAGATGATAGCTGACTCGTTCACAGTTTTACAAACAGACCCCGGAGCATTGAAAATCAACGAAATTTACCTTGACGGTAAGGGCATGTGAAATCTTCTATACTATACAATTGAAATGAAGAGAATGGCCGTTATTATTTTTTTTTATGTAACAAAAAGTCTAATCCCCAAATAAGGCGAGGCGAAAAAAAATTGACGAGGGTTTGGGGGTAAGGCCTCCAAAGTTCTTTCATAAATTGTGCTTTATCTTCCATTCCAGTCTTTCCCTGGCATATTCTTACCCGTTGGTAGCAATGCTTTTTTATGACTTGATTTTATCTTTTTCTGCCGAATCCGCCAATCCTTTGTATTTTGGAATTTATAAACGTTTAACCTAGAATTAAAAAAAAAATTAAACGGAGTATGTGTTACTGGAACATTATGATAAAATGCAATTCAGATTCACCGCCATGTTACCTTCAACCATCAAAAGACAATTTTATATAGAAATACTAAAAGAAAAAATATTCCATCAAAATACATAAACCCTCCTTTAGTGTAAATTGTTGTAATTCAAAATAATTTCTACCGCTCCACATTTCATATATACGTGAAAAGTGTATCATAATAATTTAGCAGAATTTAGAATCTGTTTAAATAGTTAAGACTTAAGCCTGGGTAATGTAAAAAAAATAATTAGATTTTGAAACTATATATATATATATATATATATATATATATATATATATATATATACACACACTTATTATTTATTTTATTGTTTTTTTGGGGGGGGGGGATGAGGGAGTGAGGTTCGATATAAGGCATTTACATTTATATGTAATTACGGAACTGCAGACGACTTGTAGTTACACTTTATGGTCCTAAAATTTGAAATGATTGTAGTTTTTATCTCGTATTTTGAAGGATGTTGCCGGGGTTTTTATGGTCTTTCTTGCATGGAGTGTAATAAATCGTGTTCCACATGTGACGCAGCCAATGGAGAATGTTTATACTGCACCAAATCTCTGTATGGAGAAAAATGTGATAAACGCTGCCCCTACAACTGCTCAGATGGCCAGTGTGACAGAAACACGGGGAACTGCAGAGGATGTGACTCTGGATTTGATGGACCAAACTGCCAACCATGCGAAAACGGAAAGTTTGGAAGCAACTGCTCTGAACTTTGTAGCAATCATTGTCTAGAGCATTGTGATGCTCGCACAGGGGCGTGCCATGAGTCCAGATATGAGGCATTCAGACAGAAATTACTAAATGAAAAAACAGCCATTATCTTCGGTGCCCTTATTTTGTTCCTATTGTTAGCGGCAATTGTCATTTTGGTCAAAAGAACCCATTGTTTACAAGAAGTATTAACCTGTAGCAAATGTGAAGGACAAGATGTATATCAAATCATAGAGTTACAGGAATCGGTTGGGGATTCTACGAATGAGTACGATGATCTCTATGAAAATACTGTACCTTATGTGAACATTATCAAAGAGGGCGTTCCTGTCGCCGATTTTGTCGAAATGGTCAAGAAAAAGACATTAAGCGTTCTGAAGAGTGAATTCAAGGTAATGTACACGTAGGAGATTTAGATAAAAAAAGAAGTTTAAAAGCAGTATGTAATTTGACTGCTCTATTTCTAAAAAGCAACACAAAAATATTCGACACATGTAAAAGTTAATGTATGGCAGAAATTAACAAATTTAAAAAGAATCGCTTTCAAGACCGTAAATTCTAGTCAGCATTTTTAGTAAGAATTACTTATAGAATACCTATGAAGATATTGTAAACTATTTATCATTGGTTTGAGTTTTTAAATAAGGGCGATTTCACTATGCATTGGACACCCTTGGATTTTTCTTTTCGATGACGCATAAACTTTGTATAAAAGTTGCCCAAGGTATGTGTCCGGTGCATGGGGAACTCGCCCAATACATTTTTTTGAACGTGTTTGTAAAATAATCAATATTTTCAAAATAAATATTGTCCTTATTCATTTTATGGTTATACATGTAACACCAAAAATAGGATATAAATGAACTACACCAAACACACTAAATCCATTTAACCTGGTAAACTATGTTTAATGAAAAATTCTATATCCCATTTGTTTAGCACGAGCATGTTTTCTTCACTTTTATATTATTACAAATACAGTTTAAGGGGTCATCTTTTCTCTAATTGTCAATAAATTAAGACTAATTATGGCTACTTAAAACTACTTACGAAACAATTTGTTTGATTTCAGGACATTTCATGTGCAGTCACAGATACGTTTCAGAATGCCCTCCAAGACGAGAACCGACGGAAAAATCGATATAAAAGGATCTATCCATGTATACATCAGTAACTTTTCCATTCCTTCTACTTCTTTTAAAAAAGATGATCAGTAACAAAAGCAAAAGATCTGTTCATATTTTTTTAATCTTATAATATTTATAATATATTATAATATTTATATGTTTGTCGATTTAGATGATTACAACAGAGTGAAGTTAGACATGGTACATATGCCAGAGTATACTGATTACGTCAACGCTTCCTACATCCACGTAACTTCTGTCATTTTGATTTTCTTATTGCTTAAATTAGTAAACAGATACGCAGCATTACCTATGAATTTAATTTTACATATAAATGTTTGTTAGAAAAAAGTGGAGAAACGTCGTAAATTAAAAAAAATATTCACGCCATTTTTGAAGGGATTTTATATTCTAATTGATTGATGAGTGTTCTCTGATCCCAGGGTTTCATCAGAGAAAACAAATACATAGCAGCGCAAGGTAACAGTAGAAACAAATTCATTTAATGCTTATATGTAAAGAAAATAATATACTCTCTACATTTTAATCTACGACAATGAGTATAAATATTTATTATTCAATGGTAAGAAAAAACATTTTTAGGTCCATTTAATCACGAAACGACTTTATTATTCTGGGAGATGGTTTGGCAGTCAGATTGTAGTAAAATCGTTATGTTAACGAACACGAGGAAGCAACACAGAGTGAGTACATTATTATTATCATCATTATTATAAATTGCATTAAAAGCATAAAACAATGTGAGTATAGTTTTTATATCTTCCTTTACTCTTTTTTTGTTACTTACTTACTACTACTACATGTGTAAGTATAATTATTTCTCAACTTTATTTATATCAGACGCTTTGTGTAGAATACTGGCCCGAAAACGAAGACAGAATTGGAAGGATAAAAATAAAACTGGAGAAATACCGCAGATTACCACTGATAATTATTAGAACGTTTGTTCTGCAAAAGGTAAGCCCCTAACGTTCGTGAAAGAATTGTACTGGGTATTAATTGTCGGCTGTATTAATGATGTCTTACAGAAGATGCATATATAATTATATACTGATAAATATTCCTTTTGAAAGCTTTTGTTCTGCCACACAGCAGGAAACTAAATGGCCATCTCTTATTCCAGGGGAATGAATTGCGAAAAATAAAACACTACCAATTTACTGGATGGTTACAAAAAAGTGGACCAAGCAACGCCAATGCATTTTTGCAATTGTACAATTTGACACAAGGTAGAGAAGAGGATACCAGGCTTATTATAGTGCATTGCAGGTATATATATATATATATATATATATATATATATATATATATATATATATATATATATATATATATATATATATATATTTATATATAAAACTACGTAATATCTATCTTCATAAAGAAAGTTGTCGTAGGAAAAGCATATGCAGCATGTTCTGTGTTGATTTAAGAATCAGCGCAGTGACACGTATATGTTTTCTTGTATTCTTTAATAGAATATGATATTGATGCTCTGAAAACGATTAAATGTTCAAGCTTTTGCCTTTACTTAGTGCTGGTATTGGTAGAACCGGTACATACATTGCGTTTGATTGTCTGATGGACGAGGCTAATGAAACAGGACAACTTAGTGTTGTAAACTGCATCTTAAAATTACGACAACAAAGACCCTTAATGGTGCAGACGTCGGTAAGGCTGAGTTTATTAATAATTGAGAAGTAAATTCTATGCATTTTATTTATTATAAAACATTTTGACAATAAATTTAGTATTTCATTTAAACTAATATGACTGTTGTGGTTCACTGTATTGTGACGTCAATGTAATTGTTGATCATGTCTTGTAGGATGAGTACCATTTTCTACACAAAGCGTTAGCAGAAAATCTCACCCATGTGTATGCAGAAGTTGTGGCATAATTTGTTAATGTTTATATCTGAAGAATTTTTAGCATAAAATCATTTATGAAAATAGAAAAAAATCTTTTGTTTTTATTTTTCAAACCCATGGATAAAATCTATTAAATTATTAATGATACTAAATTATTAAACCCTCGGCAGATATTTTTTCTTGGAAACACCAATGCAAACAAATTTGGTTTCGTTTTCAAACTTAGATGACTTGAGTTGAAACTTGTTATTCAGCTTTGTGATGGGAAACTACAGATCATGTTTGAATATTTTTTGAAATTGCTAAATAGGTTCCTCATAAACAACATCTCTCTCTGAATGTTGTCTAGACCTATTTAGCACATAACACTGTAATTGGGGTGCCTATATGGGACGTATTACTTATCAAAATGCCTGCTCTTTTTTTCTGATAACAAAAGTATTGTTGCTACTTTGTTGGAATATGAGATTGATCAATCTACCATATTCAGCTGGTTTTTCAATATTACACTTTAAAATGGTAATTTTTGAAATATTGTAATTGACCCTTTCTCAAAATAGCTGTAAGTTTGCTTGGAATCTTATGCTTTATTTACTCTCATGAAAAAAACCCAGTATGTTTGTTGAAAATCATAGTACAGACGTAAAGTAAATGTGATTGATTCAAGATGGTCGATATATTTTATGCCTTTTTTTAAAAACAGAAACAGTGGTTGTCTACTCCTAAGACGGTTAACAATGTGCCTCTGTTCATCGACTCTGAAATATATGTTTGAATGAGCACACACGTCTTTTCTGTTAAAATGTGTAGAGTATTTTTTCACATAGCGAGATAAGGCTGTGTCCGCGTTGACTCAAATATTTGAACTTTGACTTTTCCTAACGATCACTCTGTTACGTGACAAAACGATTGATAGATTTATTCAGTACTTCTGAGAAAAAAGTAATTTCCCCATAGTTTTCAAATTTCCGAACAATACTTGTACTAATAAAACCTTTAAAATACAAGAGCCAATCACATAGTAGATAGACAACGTCTTTGATTGTCATATTTTTTTTCATTTAAGTCACAACTAACATTAAATTATGCAGCATTATTTTTGTTGATATAAAAATGTGTTCTTCCATTTTTGGAAAAAGGTAAATTTTCTACCAAAGTATAAAATTAGTCTATTTTGTTTGCCACGAAGCACAGTAGTGTCTCAAACACGACAGTAGGATAAAACATGCACAGTTAATCAAAATGCCACATCTAATTTTCACATTAATAAAATCCCTTGTGCATTTCCTCCTTGTATATGAAAACCATTCTTAATCACTTGAAATCTTTTTTCCCACAACTGTTCGATGGTTTATGTATTCCGTGTAACACTTTTCCTTCTGTTTAAAGTAGGAAAAACGTCGAAAGTCAGATGACGTTATTAAACATTACTAAATATTACGACCAAATATTCCCTGATAATCTATATTGTTTCGGATTGTTTGATGTCCAAATCACTGTTTTTCCACCCTAAAAATTTATAACATGTAAGCATATATGTAAGAGTAGCTTTTTGCATATATCATCGGGCAGTGTTTTTTCTGAGTTAAGCTCTAAATGTTTCACATCTCACTGCTTCATGACTTCCGGTAACTTCATCTTACTTATTCAGTTTCCATTAGGAATATCTGTATAAATAAATCATTTAAATGATTTATGTTTAATGAATCATACATCCGATTATAATGTTTGGTGTAGATTATCATCATAATTTTCATTTGAATAAATTAAAAATATTACTGGAATTTAAGGCTCAATTTGAAGATATATGACATTCGACTTTTCACGTACATGTATCATCGTTCGCATAGCACACAAATTTGTCATGCTCCATGACCTCTGATTTGTATTGAAAAAATTAAATTGAATTTTTTTTTAATTCATTATTTGAAATCATTGTTAAATTTTGTTTATAAGATTTGATGATACTATGACATTCAGTGAAAAGACTATGGCCAAGGTATTAAATTCGATACAGATTTTTTTAAGGAGCACTGAGAAAAGTGCACATTGCGGGTCTGTATCCACAGTTTTCGGTGTAATCTCTATACTCTTCCTCAATTGACCATTTTATAAACTGTTTCATTAATTGTCGGCTATAAGAATGAATGCGCTCCATTACTAAACAAAGGATAAAATTGACAAACCACTTCAATATATAACTGATAATATGAACGATTTATGAAAGCAAGTAAAAAGAATGAATTAACATCATAAATCATTATCAATAAATGTATAGAAAAAAATAAAATCAACGATAACCTGTTGGATACGTTTAACTACATGAGAGTTGGAAACCAGTAATTGTATCGGAACAGCTTAAGGTGGTTTTCTTTCAAACCGTAGAAAAATTCAATTACCTATTCTTCCATTCAAAAATTCAACCAAGACCATCGGAAAATATGTTTTTATTGCAGGTGGATTTGTAATGAAAAATATTTCAACTATACATCAATATAAAATTCTTTGAAAGATTTACATAATTGAAATTATATCACAGGCATGCCTTGTCTGTTTTCGTATACATGATATCGTAAATGCCTTTTTGATCATAATCGCATTAATTAGCATTAGAAAATAGTTATAGATACGGAAGTTTGATACACGATTTGAAACTAGTTTTGACACAGGACACATATATGCGAGATCGTTTATTTACGATACAAGGAGAAACATTTGACACCATGTACAAAATAGGATACAAACTTCTTATTCTCTATTTGGTAATATTATGTTTAAAAAGTAAGTATAATTCTTAATGATTAATAACACTTTTTTTGTCAATTGTTATTACTATAACTTTATTCATATACATGTATCTATAACCATTAAGTAATTATTTCGTTATCTTTACCTGCCATCTAAATCTAATTCTATATTGCAGACATTTTATGCGTAAACTACAAAAATGAAACACAACCCTCAGTCGCTAATGGAAGTTCCTTTTCCAAAGCATTAAGCCAGAATCTACTTAGAGGTGAAGTTGTCATCATCATAGGTGCCATAATTTGGTTGTTACTGCTGGGTACAATGGCTGTTGGAGTCAAACAAACACACTGTTTACAGGGATTATTCTCATCAAGGAAAAGCGAACGCGACCTGTATCAAGTCATAGAGCTACAAGAATCCCGAGAAAATTTTGAGAATGAGATTAATGAAATTTATGAACAAATTTTGCCACATGTAAATGCTATCAAAGGGAGTTTCCCTGTTGATGTTTTCGTTAAAATGGTAAAGAAAACGACAAGCAGTGATTTGAAAAGCGAATTTAAGGTAATGTACATGCAAATCTATTGTACCGAATTCTTGAGCATCAATGAAGCAACATCCCATTTTGTATTTAGCTTAGACGAGAATTAAAAACATTTGATAAATAATCGAATGAATTGGTTTATTTGATAAAAATTGGAATGTTAAATAACAACAATTTCAACTAGACGACCGTCATTGAGGGTTATATTTATCTTAAAAATTGTTTGAGGAAAAAGGAACCGTCCTTCGAGTAATATGAGTATTATGAAGCGATAATTTCGGTCGAAGCACGGTCAAATCTAATAAAGTTCCAATGGCTTTATGATTGATTTGATCTCGCCCTGCCCGAAATTATCACTTAATAATATTTCAAAATTGATTCCTTTTTACCTATATTTATATAATTTTCAGCAATTGTACAATTAAATACTAGAATATTGACATATTCATGTGAGTTTCATTTCTTTTGGATTTACGAATCCTCTTATGCCTCCAACAATACGTCATTTGAATTAATTTAACTGTTCATTACATGTATAAAGTCGATCAGTTGTGTTATCACAGACAAAAAAATACTAAAATGTAAATATTTTTGAATAAAAAAATATATACCAATCATTTAAGAACTATTAAAAAACATAATTTTAATTTCAGGAAATTCCAAGTGCAGTTACAAATGCGTGCCAGCACGCCTATCTAGAAGAAAATCGTCGGAAAAATAGATACAAACGGATATGCCCATGTATGGCAATTTTATTGTTTTAAATTCAACCTATACATATCCAACGATGAGCACTAATATAGTCGTTTTTATAGTTTGAATGTAGATGTTATAGTATTTTTTGTTGTTATTAGAAAATAATCTTTTATTTCAATGTAAATCCACCCAAAAAGAAGATATAAGGATAAATATGATATGGTTTTGTTCTTGTAAAGCACTATTCGTTGCGTGTATATGTAGATTAACTTTTTATAGACATAGCGCTTTAAAAATATTATAGCTGGTAAATCTTAATAAACTATATTAATTTTACTTATTCTATAAAATGGAGATTTCTTTAAAAGAATAAAAAATTTAACTTAAACGTACGGATATAATTTCTGTGTATTAGATATGCGATATAAAGTTTATGCGGAAAAAGCGAAAATTATCGGATATACGATATTTGCATTTAACAGAATTTTATAAAAAGGCTCTGAGAGTGTTAAATAATTATCTTTCATAAATTAGATGCATTCTTGTCGTTTTAGATGATTATAACAGAGTGAAACTTAGTATGACGGATATGCCAGATTACACAGATTACATCAATGCCTCCTACATTCATGTAACATATATTTTATAGTTCTTTGATCGCCTTGTATCTGTGATAAAATATGCAAACAAAATATAATTTTTTTACTTTGCATGATAAAGTTAACACAGGGAGAAAAGGTAAATGACGTTAATTTAAATTTGAGACAAGAAAAGAAGTGTAAAATATAATGAATATACATCAAGTAATAATAATCTTCTGTTTTATCCCAGGGTTTTAAGAATGAAAACAAATTTATTGCAGCCCAAGGTAGTATGTCTCTCCTATTTAGTTTTATTTTCGATAATGATAAAATCTATGAAATATATCTATAATATATACATTCAAAGCAAATTCAAAAAAGATGTTTCATCCATCAGGTCCATTTAATCACGAAACAACTCTATTATTCTGGGAGATGGTTTGGCAGTCGGATTGTAGTACAATCGTTATGTTTACGAACACGAGGGAGCAACAGAGAGTGAGTAGTTCATCAATCGCGACCTGAAAACCCAAACTGGTTTTTTTCGTTAATGAAATGACTAAAGCTGATCTAAAGAAAGGAATCTACATTCCTTTATATATCATAAAGATCTCAAAACAAACCAAAGAAAGATTGATTTCTTACGCAATAGCCACTCAAAACTAAAAAAAAATATATTGTTACAAAAATGTTAGGGTTTCGAAGAAAATCAAAATGTAAAAAAAATATACAAAATACAAAGATGGGAAAAGGCATGCACAATATGAGCATTATATAGAATATGAAATGTATATAAAATGGATTTTTTTCAGGAAAAAGCACAACAAAAATTTACGTGAAGATTTCTGATGGCCATAATCTTTATAAAAGAAAAGTATTCACTTTATTTACGCACAAAATTATCTACTAGTTTATCTTCTAGTTTTCTTTTATCTCTCTAGACACGATGTGGGGAATACTGGCCCGAAAATGAAGAACGAATTGGAAGGATTAAAATAAAGTCAATTAAATGTAGCAGATCTGCATTTATCATTGCGAGAACATTTGTACTTGAAAAGGTAAACTTTATCCATTTTTACCATTTGGCAACAACGCTCTGTTATACAACCTTTATACACTATTTCTGATTTCGTTTGTAATCATTTATTTCTCTTTGTAGCAATAATTTACTGCATTAGCAGAGTAACATATGGCGGTTTATTCTCTTTAGAGTGACGAAACCCATCATGTCAAACATTATCAATTTACTGGTTGGGTGCAGAAGGAATCCCACAGTGTCTCAAATGCGTTTTTACAGCTGTACAACTTGACGCATAGTAAAGAAGAGTCAAGTCCCATCATAGTCCATTGCAGGTAAATATAGTTAGAAAAGAGACAACAGCTGTTTACTTATGTTTCTATTAAAAATGAACCACGCAACGACTTTGCAGTTTCTAAAATGACTATGCAAGTGTGATTTCGAGCAAGAACAACAAAATGTGATAATGTAGTTTTAGACTTCACGCTCTCATCCAGCTAAATGCATTTGCAACACATTTCAGAATTTTATTGAAATGACAGTTTGGATGTATTGATAACCATATCATTGAAACATGCTTCCTTCTCTCAGCTCTGGAATTGGTAGAACAGGTACATACATTGCATTTGATCATCTAATGGATGAAGCACATGAGACCGGGCAGCTCAGCGTCCAAGACTGTATCATGAAATTACGAAATCAAAGACCACGAATGGTGCAGACCTCTGTAAGTTTATGTCCAGCATAAAGAAATAAATTTATTAATGAAGTATTTTTCTGTTTCTTTCTCTGATAAATGAATATTGATATTACACACAACATACTACTTTAGTTTAAAATTGCATCTTTATTGACCTTTTCTACAAAATTTTCGACATATCAAGAACTTGAATAAAATTATAACAGATATCTCAGATAAAGCTACGTGATTTCTTAATTATATATTTAAGGATGATTACCAATTTCTGCTCAGAATGCTGGCGGGAAACATCACGCATGTGTATGATGAGGCTGTTACATTAGACTTGTAAATGGAAGATGTATGTGGGGGTCTTGAGATTCATTCATACCATAAAAACTTTTGACCAAAGTTATGTTTTTGCAAAAGTATTTCAGTCAAATATATTTGTATTTGAAGGTATATTTTGAATGCATCTGATTAGCTTTGTTCATTAAGCTATTGTATCTTTTGTAATAAATCTTGAATAGAAAGAATATTGTACTAGATATTGGAACAATATTTTTTTCATATTAAAAACATGCAGGAATGGTGTTTAATTATTATGAAAACACTTAATATATAAATTATCTTAAACTCTGCCCCATACGAATAGAAACAAGAGGCCAATTGGCCTTAACGGTCACCTGAGTAGCATATATCCAATACACAAACTTGTCATGGAGTCTCATATATGCATCTAATTAATTAGGTTTCATACTGGAGTAGAAAAATTATAAATTTGTAATGACAACTACATTTAATTCAAAAAGAACTGTGAAACCTATAATTTTGGTGAAAAACTAAAAGATCTGGTCTACAAAATAATGAATTTAGTTTTCCTTTCAGGTGTGTGGGAGTAAAGAAGATAATTTTTTAACGTTATATGCATTAACATCTATACATCCATTTTGGCCCTGCCCTAGAGTCAAAACCCATACCCCAGGGGACATGAAAATTAAAATTTCAGTAGAGGACTTCCTGGTAAACATAATTATTAGTCGTTTTTTTTTTATACAGATGTGTGAGAATAGAGAAGAAGATTTTTAAACATTATATGCATTTACACTTTATTGCCATATTGCCCCCCCACCCCCCCCCCCCCATGTCCTGAACCCCTGACCCAGGGGCCATGAATTTCACAATTTAGGTAAAGGAGATTGTGGATATCATAACCATGTATTCAGTTTTTTGCCCACATGTGTGGGAGTACAGAAGAAGATTTTCTTAGATTTAATACATTTTTACTATTTAGCCATATTGGCCCCACCCTAGAGCATGAACACCTAACAAAGGGGTCATGAATTTCACAATTTTAGTAGAGAGCCTCATGGACATCATAATCATGCATTTAGTTTTTAACAAATATATATAGGAGTAGAGAAGAAGATTTTCTAAGATCTAATACATTTTTACTATTTGGCCATATCGGCCCCACTCTAGAGCCTGAACCCCTGACCGAGGGGTCGTGAATTTCACAATTAAGGTAGAGAGCCTCATGGACATCATAAACATGCATTTAGTTTTTAACAAACATATATGGGAGTAGAGAAGAAGATTTTCTAAGATTTAATATATTTTTACTATTTGGCCATATTGGCCCCACCCTAGAGCATGAACACCTAACATAGGGGTCATGAATTTCACAATTTAGGTTGAGGGCTTCATGGACATCATTATCATGCATTTAGTTTTTAACAAATATATATGATAGTAGAGAAGAAGATTTTCTAAGATTTAATACATTTTTACTATTTGGCCATATTGGCCCCACCCTAGAGCCTGAACCCCTGACCCAGGGGTCATGAATTTCACAATTAAGGTAGAGGGCTTCATGGACATCATAACTTTCCATTAGGTTTTTACAAATATATATGGGAGTAGAGAAGAAGATTTTCTAAGATTTTAATACATTTTTACTATATGGCCATATTGGCCCCACCCTAGAGCCAGAACCCCTGACCCAGGGGCCATAAATTTCACAATTTTGGTAGAGGGCCTCATGGACATCATAACCATGCATTCAGTTTTTTCCTCACATGTGTGGAAGTAGAGAAGAAGATTTTTGAAAATTTGGCTTTTTTTGCATATTTGGCCCCGCCCGTGGCACCCCAGGGGTGGTAGAGCCATAAATTTCACAATTTACATTCTTCTTACCATAGAGATGCTTCACACCAAAAATGGTAACGATTGGCCTGGTAGTTTCCAAGAAGAAGTTAAAAATGTAAAATTGTTAACGCACGACGCACGACGCACGACGCACAACGCACGACGACGGACGAAGACCAATTGCAATAGGTCACCTGAGTGACTCAGGTGACCTAAAAAACCCTATAAAAACGTATCGGATAATGGCAAAAGATGATGTAATTAGAATGTTTCATCCTTTTAACAATTGTTTTTGTTTTAGGACGTTTTTTTTTCTCATTTTGTTTTTAAAAAGTCCCAGCTGACAATGATGATTACGAAATTCAAACTTTTGCTGAGATAAAAACTTCTGAGCAGTTGTTGATGTGTTAAAATCAAATAGGGAAACAAATAACACTTAACAATGGATACGTTAAAATTGCTACATTCATAAGTTCAAATTATGTGTTTTTTCCAAGAATTGCGGAATTATCTACTTATATAATCTTAGTAATTGTCAATTGTATCCACTCGTTAAAGCAATTAGAATAGATCGGAAACAAGGAAATTAGTCTAAAATAATAGTGTATTGCTTAGACTGTTAAACATTGCATATCGATTTTTCTCTCCCAAATTAAACTGTAAATTGAAGCCGAAATTTTGAACTGTATCAAAATGATTAAATATCACTTTACATGTAAAAATAATAGTGGAACATTGTTATAAAGCAGACCAAAGCTTAATCATATCCAATTGGTTATTATTAACTACTTTAAAATGCGTATCTTAAACATCATTACAACTTGGTTGATTCATAGAAAGACACTGTCTTTGCCAAAGCCAACCAAAGATTCACTAGCTTTTTTCCCCCAAGATTTTCCCCCAGTTTATACTCTACAACAATAATTTAATTTTGTATGTATGAATTTCAGTAGATACTGAACATAATATTGTTTGTGTGCAGATTATGACTCTCAAAGGATAAGTTAATGTAAAAAACACCTTTCACTTGTATATATTAATTATAAAATTAGAAAATATTCATAAAGACTCAAAATACTTTGTTTACACGAAGAGCGTAGCTTTTCATGCAGATATAAGAAATAAACTATACAACATGCAGTAAAGGCAGCATTATTTTTATATTTTTAAATTCATATTATTGTTAGATAAGAAATATTCTAGTCATTGACTGTTTTGTTGTCATATTTATTGTCAAAATAAATCGAATTCACTTGCCGTTAAAACAGTTCAAAGTTCAATATCTGTGATATGAAATAAGAGTCATTTCCCACGTGAGTGGTATTTCCCTTTTTTCAAAAATTAACCCTATTGATGTTAATAATAAACTACCTTAAATTAATTCTCGAAAATTAACGACTAAACAATGTAGAAACTTGTTTACCGGATTTCCATTGCCTATATTGTGTTCGTCAGTTTGTTCAACAAATAACACAATTTTATTTTTTTAGCTAGAAGAAATCCGGGAAAATTCGGTTTAATTGTTATATGACATTGTGCGCCATTTTAAGACACTTTAGTCACTCAGGTGATCACCTGCAATCTGTTATCGACCGTCGTCAATGTCAATGAAACTTTCTGTCGTAATTGGGAAATTCATTGCATCTGCAGCAGGGGTTATGACCCTGAGGTGTGGTCAATATGGCCATATAATAAAAATATTTTAAATCATAAAAAGACCACTTTTCTCTACTACTATATATCTTTGAGAAAAACTAAATTAATGATTATGGTGTCCATGAAGCCTTCTACCAAAATTGTGAAACTCATTGCCCCTGAGTCAGGGGTTCTAGCCCTTAAGGGCGAGGCCAACATCGCCTTCTAATAAAATTGCAATGAATCTTAGAAAATATTGTTCTCTACTTCCACAGTAGTGAAAGATAAACATAATGGTTGATAATAATGTCCATAAAGCTTTCTACAGGTGTACTAAAATTGTAAGATTCATGGCCGTATTTGGGAAAAACTTAATGCATGATTATGGTGTCCATGAAGCCCTATACCTTATTTGTAAAATTCATGGCCCTTTGGACATCATGCTGGAAGTATGCAGTAGGGCAGGGTCAATATGGCCATGTAGAAAAAAAATTGAAACTTTATTACGATTTTTTTGTACATTTACAGATAATTTTGATTAACTGTATGCATTTGTTATTATGTTCCAAATGTCCCCTTTCTAAATTGTGAAATAAGATTAACATTATTTTATGTTATTGTCATCTGAACTTTTACAGTCAAGTGAGATAAACTAAATATCATAATGTCCTTTTTTAGGAGTTGATTTTAATCAACTCTCGAATGCAGTTACTCTGGCAAACCGGAAGTAAAAGTGTGATTGGAGCATAGCACAAATCATCAATACTTAGTGCATGAAAGTAATCGATAAATTCGATGTAATGTATTCTGAAGCATGCATTGCTGTAAAAGGAAACTCAGATTTTAAATGGTACAAAATTTAGATATTTTTTTGTAGTCGTATTTATTCCTTCGCCAGAGTTCAGTAAGACTGGTTTTTAAAGTGCCATTTCTATATCGATAGCGTTTGGAATCAAGAGCAGACTATCCTATCTAATCTCAAGGTAGAACCAGTCAGGGTTGGCAAAATAGCGGGAAATACTCGTATTTCCCAGGACGATGGCAATTCCCGGGAATTACTGGTATTTCCCGAGAAATACTGGGAAATAAAGTATAACTACATATTATAGTACCTCATACTTATCAAATCTGTAGGGATGTAGACAATAGTACACCTTGTCAGCAATGAAATGTTATAATTGTCTTGAATTTAACAAGTTTTGACTGGCAAGTAATGAAATGGTTATCTTCTTATAAATATTCCAAGCATGGTTCATTCATACACCATTGATTTTTTTTTGAAGAGGGTATAGGTGCATTTATACAGTTACCATGATTATGATATCAAAAGTTCAATTTTCTGGTTATTTGGAGTATGTGAAAATGGGCCAAGAAAATTATGAAAAATAAAGTGTGACTTGTGTCACTACCACATTATGTAACACTGACACACTTCAGGTGCCAATTAGCCCAACTCATAATATATATTTCCCCAAAACAGGAGCACACAACTGTCAAGAGTCAATTATTTATTAAAATAACATGTGTGATTTTTTAATTTTTACCTGTAACAATTATAATAATTATAATAGTTTATTTTGTGCTTTGACAGTGAAATGGTATAGTATGCTAAATTGTGTTTTAATGTTTATTTTTAATATCTTATATCCACACATACATTTTACATTGAGCAAATTAAAGAATTGAAGATTGTAAATTTGTGTTTCCCAGTATTTCCCAGTTTAGTGAAAATCAGTAGTATTTACCAGGACGGGAAATACCGGTATTTACCACCGGTATTCCCACCACTGGTATTTCCCGGCGGTCAACCCTGGAACCATTACTGGCCTAGACTAGACTTTATTATTATTTGTTTGTTAAATAATGCTTGTATACACTTATCCAGGAATATTTTGATTCGATCTTATGATATAAAACAACATGATAAATATGGGGGTAAACACAACTTCTTTCAGTACTTTGTTTGAATTATGAAGTAACCTGCCAATTGGGTGGTGTTTCAGGATTTCTATGGTGGGATAGGGGATATGGCCGACCATATAGTAAACATGTATGTTTTAGTGTCATTTTAGTTACTCGGGTAACCTACTGCTGTTGGTCAAGCATTGTCCGTTAACACTTTTACATGGAGATATGGTACTCAGGTGACCGTCAAGGCCTGTCGGCCTCCTGTATATAAGAAACATTACTGCTGCCGTCGCTGACTGTGTTTAAGAAAGCGACAATTCGCATATAAGGAGGAGAAATGGGGATTATTTTTAACAGGCTTTCGAGCAAAGAAAAATTCAAAAGGTTTAGTATAATTCTACCTAGAGCCTTTAGATATAATGTAGAGCTTTAATACATTTAAATTAAAGAAAAATAATGAAAATAATGTGCTAGAATTAGGAAAATATTTCAGAAATAGTGACAAACATTATTTGTATATACAATTAGAGTTGACTATCGCATTACCCAACCCCCACTGCACCTCCTCCCGCCACTTTTTCTATAATTAAAATATGGCTTTCGAATAAGAAAAATATTTTATGGATCATGGCTAAGAGATAGATTCATACCGCTCTTTATCAAAAATATATAGACGATTTAAAGCTGATTCAACTACTTAAATATTACTTACCATATTGTGAATGGAAAGTTACAAGCAGAATCTAATTTTTTTTAATTATGATGGTTTTTATAAAAATTTAAGGTTTACAATAAATTAAATTGTTTTACCCTTATAAATATTCTTCCATATAAGTCTTACTACTACAAAGTCCGATAAAACGAATGTTATTTCAACCGCTCTGACAATTATCGATGTAAACCCGTCCACCGATCCACTATTGAAATTGTTTGACAGCTAAGTCACACCTTATTAATTTTCGACCAAACTTCATTTGAGAAAGACCTGTTTTCTTCAAGAGAAGTTTAGATTATTTATTTATTTGTATTTATTTCTCTGGAAGAAGTCAGTCATTGTAAGTGTTCTATTTTGGTATTCGTGAACTTTAATAAATACTGTTGATTTTTTTGGTTACATTTGGCTTTTTTTTTAGGATATGGTATCTTATTTATGAAAGAATGTATTTAATGAAAAAAATCCAAGTAATTCATAGTTTTGATATCTAAGGTATAATTTTTTAATTTATTATATATATAAAAGGTTAGTTATTGTTACCACATTTAATGCTTGTAGTTAGAGAGTACCATAATCTGAATAATCGGCAGCTAAGCATGTGAAACCTTGTTCCATAAACAAGTGATCTCTACAAAGTTGTATTATATTTTTATTTATTTACATATATATTTTGAAATAATGTAATTTAGAAAGGAGCTACATTGAAAGTTTGGTTTTATTTAATGAAACATTGATATTGATAATGATATAAAGCATATTTCTAAGTAAACTCAGGTGACCTATTGCTATCCGTTTTCGTCCGTTGTCGTGCGACGATCGTCGTGCGTCGTCCGTCTTGCATTAACACTTTTACATTTTTAACTTCTTCTTAAAAACTACAAGGCTAATTGTTACCATTTTTGGTATGCGGCATCTCTATGGTTAGAGGAATCTAAATTGTGAAATTCGTGGCTCTACCACCCCCGGGGCACCACAAGTGGGTCCATATATGCAAAAAAAGCAGCAAAATTTTCAAAAATCTTCTTCTCTGCTCCCACACATGTGGGGAATAAACTGTTTGCATGGTTATGATGTCCATAAAGCCCTTTACCAAACTTGTGAAATTCATGGCCCCTGGGTCAGGGATTCTGGTTCTAGGGTGGGGCTAATATGTCCATATAGTAAAAATGTATTAAATCTTAGAAAATCTTCTTCTGTACTCCCATATATACTTGTTAAAAACTAAATGCATGATTATGATGTTTATGAAGCCCTCTACCAAAATTGTGAAATTCATGACCCTTGGGTCTGGGTTTCAGGCTCTAAGGTGGGACCAATATGGCCATATATTAAAAATGTATGAAGTCTTAAAAAATCTTTTTCTTTACTCCCAAACTTGTGGGCAAAAAACTGAATACATGGTTATGATGAACACTAACTCCCCTACCTTAATTTTGAAATTCATGGCCCCTGGGTTAGGGGGTTAAAGACATTGAGGGGGGGGGGGATATGGCAATATAGTGTAAATGCATATAATGTTTTAAAATCTTCTTCTCCATTCTCACACATCTGTTTGAAAAACTGACTTCATAATTATGTTTTCCAGGAAGTCCTCTACTAAAGTTTTAAATTTCATGTCCCCTGGAGTATGGGTTTTGACTCTAGGACAGGGCAAAAATGGATGTATAGGTGTAAATGCTTATAATGTTTAAAAACTATCTTCTTTACTACCACACACCTGAAAGGAAAACTGAATTCATGATTTTGTAGACCAGATCTTTCAGTTTTTCGCCAAAATTATAGGTCTCATAGATCTTTTTGAAAGACTTCCGGCAGGGAGGTGGTGGTCATTACAAATTTATAATTTTTCTACTCCAGAATGAAACCCAATTAAATGAATATATGAGACTCATCGACAAGTTTGTGTATGGGTTATATGCTACTCAGGAGACCGTTAAGGCCTATTGGCCTTTTGTTACAAATAGATCGTTGAATTTGATCATTTTTATGCTGACATCTTTTAATTACATTACAGGGCTTAATCCTTTTATCCCTATATCTCATCTGAATAAATGAAGAACACTTAAGCGGACTTGTATCTTTGGGACAACCCACTTTCACAGTACGAATAGTGACATCGGCCGTATAATGGGGCTGTGAAGCGATTAGCGTAAGAATAGAAATGTTAAACTAACATGGCGAAAGTAAACGGAAATTAATGCGTATTTATGAATTAATGTCAGCTTTAATTGGGCAAGTGTCGGCAGACAAACGATTCTGTGGAAAATGTGTTAATAAAAATATACAACAAATCGAAAATTTAACTATGCTTATAGTAAAGCACTACATCTATATCAATATCATAAAAAGTGAAATAATTTATGCACTATGCAATAAATGTCACCAACGAAAAAATGGCAGTGGATAATTATTAAGTATTGAAAAACTGCAGGTATATGTGTACATATGTGGAGTCTGAAGAACACATCACAGGCATTAAAAAAAAATTTCATGCATAATTCAGGGAATTTTTCATGTAATATATAATATCATATTTTTCATTTCCCCTTCAATTTTTCTTGTATAATTAATATTACCTTTTAAGCGGAAAACATTGATTTTAACGCAACACGTTATTTGAGCCATTCATTCAAATAATGTGAATGTAGAAATAGAAAAAAATTATTGTATAAATAGTGCCTGTTTGGGAGGGTAACAGTTGAAATTGACACCCCGAGAAAACCATTGTCAACCGACGCGAAGCGGAGGTTGACAATGGTTTTCGAGGGGTGTCAATTTCAACTGTTATCCTCCCAAACAGGCACTATTTATTTTGTTATACTGAATGTCTTTTTTAAAATTTTTAAGAAAATTTTACTGCTTTTATATAGGAATAACGTGAATTCTACAGCGAACCGTACGCGCATAATTTTCGCGCATGTAACATTTTTTAATGTTACCCGTTGCCAAGTGCGTTGCTAACGCTGAGGGTAATAGTAAATATTATTAACTGCGTCTTAACCAATCAGATTTCAGTATTTAACATGAAAGTATAACAATATCAAATATACATTTGGCCTTATGCGAGTAACGAGTTAACGCGTTTATGATGAAATCATTTAATATTTATTCATTTGATGAGATATCGGCGCTTCTGATTGGTCGAAAAATTTCTTTGATACCTGCATCAATAAAATTTTTGCCGGATCTACTTTTCTCAACTGTTCTGATCTAACACTATTTATAGAACGGGAATTTCCAAGATAAACACTGTCAAGAAAATGTAAAGTTGTGTCTGTTTTATTGTCAGCAAACAAAATGCAACCTTGTGAATATAAAAAATTGAAAGTTTAACCTTCAACAATTAACAAAACACATTATTTGATTCACGAAATAGAAAATTAAGCGTCTTCTCACGATTTCGTCTGCTTGAGACCAATCAACATCTACAGCGAGGCTGGCTGTTCCTTTTCCAGGAATATTATAACGAACATATAGGCCTATAAACTTTCACGGTAACACTGCTGTTCAAATTTGGTAACGATAATGTTTAAATTTACACACGTACATGATCGGTCATCAGAATAAGCGTCGTAACGAAAAGCTATGAGTGATGCCTCAACTCCTTCTGCGTATTCCAAGCGGCTGACATATCATTTAAGTACATCACTGGCCATCTAGTTACCACAACGTTTACAAAAGTCGCTTATACATAATATTCTCTGTCGACATATCAGCTATTTTCATCCACGATCGCCTTTCCTTGGATGGTTATGTCCAGTTGCATATCCCAGCGATCTCACATGAAAACTAGTTTTATTACGAGTTTTTCTGCACAGGGAATAATATCACAAGCTATCGCATGTATTTCCCTTTCGTTTTCAGTTCAGCCGGTTCAGATTTTAACTCACTATTTGTGTTTAATCCTTTAATTCAGCTCAATAGCTCTGCATCAGCTGAAGGCGCATCCATTTTGAATATTGTTGCTGTTGTTGTTTTATATTCATACGCGCCGCTTCATTTACATTATTTACATTTTTGATCAATGACACATCACATTTTTTTATTTGAAAACGTTTTATTAAATGATAAGAAATGAAGATAATAATTTTTCTATTGATCGACGTATGAAAGAAAAAATTAACCGGAAAACTTTTTCATCAATGCGCTACGCGCATTGATGAAGTTTTCCGGTCAATTTTTTCTTTCATACGTCGATCAATAGAAAAATTATTATCTTCATTTCTTAAATAATTGATTTCTGAGTTTATCTTTCATTTTTTTATTTATTATTTTTTCATAAATTCATATGCATACAAACATTTTAATAATATAATTAAAAGCTATTTTTTATTCATCCACTCACGCATTCGTGCTCACATTCACCCAGATTTGGCAGTGGTTGCTTGTTTAACAATGACAAACGGCCAATATTAATAATTAACAAAGAAGAAACAAAAAACGAAAAATTACTGAATTGTATCAAATATATGTTTCCATACATGCAAGTTGTTTGTAAACTTTTGCTTTTGAAATTTCTGACATGAAAGAACTGGGTACGCTTAGCATAACATATCTGCCCTGTCGAAATGTGAACAATCAAACAATCTTATATCTGATATCTTTAATATGTTCGCCGGAATAATTCATGTAAGACACCCCCTGTATGAAAATAACTTCCGTTTGCTAAAATTCACGTGCGTTTGGTAATTGTAAACTCCGAAACCAGACAATGTATACGGATTTTGTATACGGATTATACGGATGTAAAATATATAGATTTTTGTAATGTTTGATCTGAAATTTCTGCAAGGCCGCATTCGAGTACATACACCAAAATTTCAGAATAGCACAATATTAGACTGCTTATTAACATGAAAACGAAAAAAATATGTACAAGACTGCGACCACTTTCGTTTTTGATTTTTTTCTTTTTTCAAGTTGAACAAAAAAATGGATGTTTTCATTAGTCAGCTAAGACGCAAGATGAATTTCTTGATTATGACCATGCCTTAATAAATACTTCAATGTAAAAATCGACTTATGTTGATAATAGACTTAAATTAAGGAAAAATAAAACGATTCCACGGAAAAATTGGAGTATTTTAGTTAGTTTATTAGTCCTTATAGACACAGTGTATTTGAATTACTCACAATTACATACCGTGAATTGCAGATAAAATGATCAACGTTGTTGTGTAGTAAAAACAAATATATAATATTGATATAAGAAGAAATATCATTTTGAAAAATCTAAACATTTCTTATAATTTGCTTTTTAATTAATGAATATGAAGAAATCTGTGTGCCTTTGTACTCTATATAAATGGCGTAGCAAGTGTAAACAAATGACGTCATAAAGAAGCTGAGAGAGAGAGAGAGAGAGAGAGAGAGAGAGAGAGAGAGAGAGAGAGAGAAGTTGTACAGATACGTTTTTAAAGAATTTCAAAACAGTTTTAATATCGAATCAGAAGTTAGATTCAAGACTCGGTATTTGTGTAGATCTATATACATTGTATTTGGTACAAAGTTATATTAAATATATAATTATAAGTAAATCAGACACTGAACGTTTGCCGATTCTGTTGAAGTAATTTAAAAATCAAACTTAAAGACTATTTTCACGAGAAAAAGTAAAAGTGATCATATTCCTATGTGCATACATTCAAAGCGCCCAGTATATTTACTAGTATATGGATGTCATTAGTCTCTGTAACGGGACTGTCTAGGGGTTAGTCGCGTATATATATTATATAATATTTACATTTTTCAGTGTGAAAAGTGTAATTTTGTACTTTACAGTCCAGTAAAGTCAAAAGACGTATAGTTGGAGCGCGAGTAGGGTTTGCTTATATAAATTAAATTTTTAATCATACAAAACCTGAAAATTATATAAATATAATTAAACAGAAATCATTCTTTGAATATCATAAGGTGATAATTACGGTCGAGTCGTGATTAAATCTATCATAAAGCTCTTCGAGCTTTATTAAATTTGATTACCCGACCAAACGTACCACCTCATAATATTCAAAGTACTTAAAAAACAACAAATCCTGGCAGGGTACTATAGACCCGGGCGCGGCTAACCCGGACGGGTGATAATTAAAGGGGGAAAACTCCATACGACAAGAAAACACAAATAGGGGAAGTATGGATAAAGCATGGACACATATAGATAAATAAATACACATAATTAAATACACACAAAATCACCACACCAGTTTTTGAAACTTAGCTGAAGAAAGTATTACAAGGTAAAATTCAATTCTACAGTACTATAAAAAAATACAACATTTTGCGTAAGAATGTAGGGATTCAAAAATAATGATAGATCTAGCTGTTTAGTTTTTTAAATGACAATAGAAGTATAAATAATACAATAGAAAATACATTAAATACTGATTTACATCGTTCATGGATGTCTCATTATTACTTGCGTTAATTATTTCTTGATCGATCTAAACTATCTATTACCGTAGACTGTATGTGATAATTGGTGTTGGATTATCATTATTGTAGTGACCTATAAGTCTGCGAGCTCAGCTACAGGCCAATACAGGGCTCGGGAACCACGAGGGATCGATAAGCAAGTATCCGGTTGCAAACTCATTTATAGTTAGATCGTACCAAATTGTTTCGTACCACACTCCTCCCCCTCATAATTTTTAAGAGATGTACAGTGCGTATTATATTTATGAAATAGTCAGCTGGGCCAGAAAAATCAAGCCACTTTGACTATATGCAAGTAAAACAGCACAAGAAGGGAATAAAAGTTCATTTGGAACACATCCTGGAAGAAAAAGCATAATCATACAAATATATATAAAAAAACATATAAATTTTACAGAGGGAGGAGTGGATAAGAAGGAAAAGATATTCAAATACATATAATTCGAATTAAAATTTCCAATGGCATAATGATTAATCGTCCAAAAGACAAAAATCCTTCATCCATTTAGGTGCCTGTCGTTTCCGATCGGGTCTTTGGCGGATCTCCAGATCATCTGATGGTTCATTCTCAGGTCCTTCATTTGTGAGGCCTACGGCACCATCTTCGTAAGAACTGGACTGCGGTAATTCCTCCTGTACTCGATTTTGCAGTTTGGATTCCTTGTCATTGGGTTCTGGGTGAAGAACTAAATGTCGTAGCCTTTTAAGCCATAAGGGTAGATCTCTGTCTTGACAAAGTTTTAATCTGTCATGGTGGACCACCTTGTTTACCTTTTTCCCTTGGATTCTGTATAGCACATGATTAAACTTATAAACAATGACAAAAGGGCCTATCCATGGCTTCCTCAATTTCTTCGATTGGCCTACTTTGGAAGAGGTATCCACCATATATACCACATCACCCACCTCATAGCTTCTTGTGTTTGATTTTATGTCATAGGTCCTCTTCTGACGGAGTTGTGCTTCCTCCAAGTTGTCCCTCGCAGCTTGATGACACACTGAAAGAGCCTCCTCCAAATTTTCCACATATCCTGCTGGTTTTTGTCCTGGTGTCTTCCTTCCTAACATTATATCTAAAGGTTGAGAGACTTCTCTCCCCAGCATCATTCTGTTTGGTGTGAATCCCGTTTGTCGATTGATAGTGGCACGGATTGCCCCAGCTATTTGTTGGAGGTGTAGGTCCCAATCTTTCTGCTGCGAGATGTTTTCCATATAACATTGGATGGCTTGGAGAACAAGACGATTGTATCTTTCGACCTGTTCATTCGAGCAGGGCCTGTACGGGATGGTTCTCGTCTTTGTTATCTGGAGTAGTTTACACACGTCCTGAAATAAGCAGCTCTCGAAATTCCTACCCTGGTCAGAGTGAACCTGGAGAGGGCACCCCAATCGAGATACAAAACCTTCCACAAATGATGTTGCTACTGTTTCCGCTTCTTGATCAGGCAGTGCATAACACTCTAACCACTTGGTGAATTGGTCAACTATCATTAAAATGTACTTGTTCCCTTTGCTGGACTCCACAAATGGACCCATCAGGTCAATATGCACTCTTTCTAAGGGTGCTCCAGCATGGTATTGGCCAAGGCTTGCTTTGACATGTATATTGGCTTTCTTGTTGACATTACATACTGGGCACGTTCGGACATAAGACTCGCAATCTGAACTCATTCCAAACCAGATATACTTTGATTTCACCTTCTGTAGGGTTTTCTACTGTCCCATATGGCCTGCTAATTTGTTGTCATGAGATCCTTCCAGAACACAGTTTTGTAATGACTTTGGGACCACAAGCAAAGGTCGGGACATAGAGCTATCTAACCACTCATAGAAAAGGATACCATTCAAAATTCGTAGTTGCGATGAGCAGTTCCAAAAGTATTTGACAGCTCTACTGGAAAGGGACAGGTCCAGTTCAGTTGGGACATAGTTTTCTGTCTTCCATTTCATTAGGGTCCTTGTGTTTAAATCTTGCATTTGTGCATCTCTGATTTCTTCATCTGGTAAGGCAGAAGCCCAGTTACATGCATCCTTGTCTATGGTGTTAGGTGTTTTCTTTGGTTTATCAGTTTCTTGAAGGGTCCTAACTGCTAGGGGGATTACATCATAAACATCCTCCTGGAAGCGTTCCCATTGAGCATGCATCCGTCGACAGTAACTGCAGCCCCCACAAGGTAGTCTACCGACATCACAACCAGCATTGTAACAGTCACAGGACAGGTCATTTGTTGACATTCTGGAGAGGCCATCAGCGTTCTGGTGTTTCTTTCCACTTCGGTGCTGGATGGTAACATCATATTGTGATAACTCTTCTAGCCAGCGAGCTAGTTGCCCCTCAATATTTTTGAACCCCATTAACCATGCCAGACTGTTGTGGTCTGTCCGCAAAATGAAAGGTCTGCCCAGTAGATAGTATCGGTAGTGACGAGTAAATGCTACAACAGCTAGCAACTCCCTCCTAGTAACGCAGTACTTCCGTTGAGTAGATGTCAAGGTCTTGCTGTTAAAATTGATTAAGACTTCCGTACCACACTGAATTTGGGACAGTTCTGCTCCAATAGCCATGTCCGAAGCATCCGTGTCCAATATGAACATGCCATCATCAGTGGGATATCCAAGAACTGCAGGGTTAGTCATTGCCTCTTTAAGGGAAATAAATGCTGTGTCCTTCTCTTTATTCCAGATAAACTTTGTCTTTGGCCCTGTGAGAGTGTACAGAGGTGCTGCTATCTCCGCAAAACTCTTTAAATGCTCTCTATGGTAGTTAACATACCCAAGAAATGCTTCAAGGTCCTTCTTGCATTTGGGTGTCGGCCATTCTGCCATACATTTCACACTCTCGGTAGTGATGCTGACCCCTTTTTCTGTCACCAAGCAACCAAGGAACTGAAGCTCCTTCCTGAAGAGATGACATTTTTTTGGTTTTAGTTTGAGGTTATGGGTCCGAAATCTTTCAAATACCGCTCTTAGATTTATTAAATGTTCCTCAAAATTCTGACCTAAGACTATGACATCGTCTTGGTAAGCAAGACATTCTTTCCAGTTAAGACCTTGTAAAACTAACCGTATCACCCGTTGAAAGGTTGCAGGGCTATTGCATGTTCCAAATGGCATTCGTACAAATTCAAATAGGCCATATTTTGTGATGAATGCCAACTTGTGTCTATCATCAGGGTCTATCTCTATCTGATAATATCCCTGTGCCATGTCAAGCGTGCTCATAAAGTTGTTTTTTCCAAGAGTGTCTAGGCATTCCTCCATGTTCGGGAGTGGGAAAGCATCTTTCTTGGTGACTTTATTAACTCCCCTAAAATCAATACAATACCTAACAGTCCCATCTTTTTTCCGCACCAGGACCGGTGCTGATGACCACACAGAAACTGATGGAACGATGATACCTTTGCCCAGCATACTTTTCAGATGCTCCTCTTCCTCTGATTGGAATCCTAGTGGTGTGCGCCTCAATTTGGATTTCACCGGGTGGGCATTTCCAGTGTTTATCTTGTGTTGGATCCCCTTAAACAGTCCCAAGTCAAAGTCTCCTTTAGAAAAAATGTCTTGGAATTCCAGAAGAAGGTATTGAACACTTTGACTTTGCTCAGAGGTTAGATCTCTTGTTGATCTATCTGCTAGGTCTATCAAGTGGTCTGGTAATTCGACAGGAAAACGTTCATTTGTCTTGTCGTGGTCTTGTAGTTTTCCACCATTGGCGACTTGGTCCACTTCAGAAACAGTTCCAATCACTACATCTTTCTGAAGTTTAACTGGTCTTGTTGACAAGTTGCGCAAGAGGACTGGCACTTGATCGCTGTTATCAACTAAAGCATGTGGTGAAAGCAATCCCTAAACATTATGACATGGGTTGAAAACCAAGGTACCAGCTATGTGTTGGTCCAAATGGCCAAGAACCTGCACTGATGAAAATGGTTCAACTCTCACTTTTTGACTTAATTTCACTCTAGCTATTTCAACTTGTTTACCTCCTGCATCTAGTAGAGTTGCATTCATCCGTTTGCCACCAAGGACTATCTGTATTTCATTAAGGTCAATGGTAGCGTTTTGTGCCTTAAGGAAATCCAGACCTAAGATGACAGGATCAGATATGTCAGCTATAAGAGCAGTCCAGGTGATGGGGTCTTCTTGTGTGTTCCCAATACAAATCTGAATGTTTTTACAGTAGTTAGCTTCAAGAAAGTCAGAATTTCCTGCACCCTTCATGGTTACTTTTTCTCCACGAACTAAGGGTGGGGTGAAGGTGTTGGCGAAAGCTTGGCTGATAACTGTTATCTGGGCTGCCGTGTCAACAATAGCTTGAACAGGTTTTCCGTTAATAGAGATCCCTAGCATCAAGTTGTATGGATGTGTTTGACTGTTGTCATACATTCGTTTGTCATAACTGGTTGGACTAGTCCTGGTTTCTCTCCTCGGTGATCTAGGGGATGGGGAACGGGACCTGTGTGGCCTTTGGCATTCTCTAGCAAAGTGACCTGGTTGTCCACAGTTGAAACACTGTGCTGCTTTGAGTGGTGAAGAGTTGGAAACAGCACTAGAAGTACTGTCTGTTTTCCGTGGTGGAGATTGTGACCTTGTGGAAAGTTGTTTATTCATTAGGGTGATGATTTTATCCACTTTAGCATTGGTCGCCTCCAGCCCACTTTTGAGTTCAGCTATTTCTTCTGAAAGTTTGTCTACTCTGCTTTGGGGTCGTATTGGTCTAACTTCAAATTCATTCAACAAGCCCAAGTCACTATCGAAGTCATCCTTTTCAAAACGAACCTTCCTCACCTCCGGCTTCTTAGCGCCTAAGATTAATCTCTGATTGTTGAGTGCAGCCTTAACCAGTTGTAAGGCTGTCTCAAGGTCAGGAGGATCTTTGTCCATTGTTGTAAGTGCTGCTCTTTTATTTTCGAGGCCCTTCAGGAAAGTGTCAGTAGCTATCGTTTCTTTTACACAGTCTGGAGCCTGCGGGTAACCTTCACTTACCATCTCCTGGATTTTTTCTGCAAATTCATCAACAGATTGGTCACCTTCCTTGATATCCTGGAGATCTCTCCTAATTGTGTGAGGGAGATCTCGCTGGCCAAATCTTGTTTTCATCTTTGCACAAAGTGATGAGAAACTGCTCTGTACTTGGGCTGAACATGTACAGTAATACTTTAATGCTTTGTCACGCAAAGATTCAACTAGGCGTTCCAGTCGTTGGTCATTGGTCCAGTTATATCTTGTCGCTATCATGTTGAACTGCACAATGTATGGATTCCATTCCGATTTTCCATCGAAGGTAGCCATCTTTGGTGGGGGAGGACCAATAGTTTGAATACTGGTCATGAAATTAGGTTTCTGTCCACTTTTCACTTTTTGTGAATTTCCATCTGTGGTTACCTTAGCAGCAGTGTTCCCACTGGTCGGGCCAGACAAAAGCCAGCCACAATTAGCAGTAGCACTGTCACTAGGTAACGAGGTGTTTTCCCTTTTGACGTCCATTTTAGGTTTCATCCATGGATTACCACCACCATAAACACCATGTGGAGCCAAATTACCGACAGCATTTTCATTTATTTTCAGTAACTTTTCTTCATATGTTTTCCTCAAACTGTGTTTGCATGAGTTCGTAGTGTTCTTGTGAAGCCTTCATTTGCTCCTTAAAATCGCTCGACATTTTGTCAATTCGGTCATCCCATTCCTTTTTAAGTGCCTGGAGTAACTGTGGTGGTGTGTCTAGAGAAACTTTTTCTTCATCCAATAGAGTTCTTATGGTACTATAGGTGCCCTGTAGGAATTGGCGTAAGTCATCCTCTGTAATAAAGCCCTTTTCCTCCCGTACTTTAAGGATAGCTGTGGCTCTGTGCTGACCAATTCCTTCGAGTTCAATTAGGTCCTCATAAGACGCAGTATTCAAGTTTATAGCAGGCATTATTCTATTGATTGTAAATCCTCCTCAGGTACATGTATGTCCAAAATGTCTGCTGGCAAAACTCTGAAACAACTTCTGTTAATGTCCTCAGTCAACCTTCTGCTCCAGATCAAGGCCAATTCTGTGCCTGGATGAATGCCGTCGTAAAAAGCAGAAAATTCGTAAGAAATCCTTACATCGTTGTTCTTCTTCTTGCGATTGTCTGTGTCCTTGCGTCTGCGTGTTATGTCCTTATTAAATCGCAAAGTAGATTGTCAAATTTCTGAATTTATTGCACGAATATTTGCATTTAGAGCTTCCACTTGCCTGCAAATTTCAATGTCTTGGTTTTTGAATAAATCGGGATTGGAATGACCTTTGTGCCGATTATATGCCACAATTGAGAAGCACGGTATTTCAATGAATTTCACTTTGATGTCTTGGAACTTGGATACAATTGTTATGGCTCTTCGGTATTGTGCCGTAATGGTATCTACGATGGTATTGTCCCAGCAGCGAACTTGAGTAATTTTCCCCTCTTTTCTCGTAATGTCACAAGTCCCCAGCCAAATATAAATCAGTGCCGAACCAAAATCTCTGGATTCCAATCTTTGTTCAAGTTGATCTATGGCCTTTTCAGTTTGCAGGCCACTTTGGCACCAAAACTCGACCAATCTCAGGGGGGTCTTATTTTTAAGAGCAAAACCTTTGCTGTCTGACAGAAGAATTGGTGTGTGACACAGTGACCCTTGAGGTGTTGTTGGTGGCTTGCTGAGAAAAGCTTGTATTTTTGGTCCAGACAATGACATGAACAAAATAATATGCAATATGATTATATGAAGATTGAAGGGTTGAATACAAAAATAATATGACGTATGAAATTAGAAATTCAAACAAGAACTCCAAAATAAAATATCTATCGCAATCGAATGATATCGCAAAAATTTGTATGTAATGAAAAATAAAATTTCGAATTGTGACAGCTATGGGTTTCCGTAACCAAGTTTACAAATTAAAAATCAACACTGGCGCTAAATGGAGAATGAGATAGAATTATAAAATTTTAAAAATTATAGTCAAATAGTAGCGTAGCAATATTGTCACACTTGATAAAATAATTTCTCCTATACTGCGAGAAACCAAGTTTGACAAAACGCGGGAATGTCCGAGTTTCCTCGACACTATTGCCTTACGCTAATCAAAATACAAGGAAAAAAAAGGATATGTATAATTTTCAACTGGACGTAGAATCGGTCACTTCTGACACCAGTTGTAGTGACCTATAAGTCTGCGAGCTCAGCTACAGGCCAATACAGGGCTCGGGAACCACGAGGGATCGATAAGCCAGTATCCGGTTGCAAACTCATTTATTGTTAGATCGTACCAAATTGTTTCGTACCACATTATTAACAAACAATAACAGTTCAGATTAAAACATTGTCAAATATATATTCATGTCGCCGGAAGGCGTGTGTCCCGATTTTTGATCAATCATCTTGATAAGATATAACTCGCGTGTCCTACTAAATGTACTTTAATCAATTAGTAATCAAGTGTGCATGGTGTTTCTTCGATAAATTTCTTCTAAAACATTCAATCTAAAGTATAATATATACCAGACTTTGACCCGTGCGTGCACGGGTTGACATTATATATGATATCGGATATTTACCATGTAGATATATCGACACACCATATTGTTGACATTTATATAACCCAGCTTTAAGCCTAAAAATATGCTATTAATTTCACTACACTCTGGTTAGTTAGAATAATTTAACTGTGTTTCGAGACAGGCCTTTACCAAACTTAAAGCTAAGCTTCCCGTATACCCGTAATGTAGCAAAAATTTGCAGAATCGCTCCGAAACGATTTTGGAGAAAACTAATGAAGCTGCATTACTTTCTTATACTTTCATCCAAAAGAATTTATTCGAATTCAACACTTATTCATCAACGTTTTTACTCCATTCAATATTTATTTGGTTACTCTTACAAGGCATTCAATTACATCACTGAGTACATACGATACACTCTGCCGAGAAATGTTATGGTTGTCACCAGCTACAGCCTGAAAACTTCCAGTGGCGAAAAATCTCAATGCTACCATGATTTGTAAAGAAACTGTGAGTGCACATGACCTCAATGTAGGTCGTTGGAGTTCGTGTTCGAACTGTTGACACAACTGAATGATTATATGTCTCGGCAGCCTATATTTGCTAACAATAGCTTCTTTTGTCTCGTAGTCTAACGGATTGTCTCGGTCTCTGAATATCCTGTTTCGCCATCTACGTCTCCTCAGTTGAAAAAACCATAAGGCAGCAGCCATTCTTGTTTAGTATTAAACAAAGATATGTCTTAAGTCAAGCCCTTGTTTGTCTTAAATTTAAGATATTTCTTAAGAAGGGTCTTAAGTTGAGACATCATCGATGGACTTAAGAATAAGACGTTGCTTAAGTTCATCTTAAGATATGTCTTAGTCTTAAGACACCTTCATAAGCATGGACTTCGCGCGATAACTTCACATGAATTGATAATTTTTGCGTGCCGATAAGTGGACGGGATCAAGAGAATAAAGTTTTTCGCAGCTTTATAAATATTTGAAAAACAAAAACCTTACTTTCCTATAGTTGGAAATGACAAAAAGGCCTTTGATTTTCCATCTTAATATAACAAATACAATTTAACTGCTATCTTTTAAGCTTAAATGCAATTATTTGATACATGTACATTTCAATATAATTTGAAAAATTTGAAAACATGTTCAAGCTACAGATCGAAGAAAAAGACTGAATTTTCTACTTAAGTCTGCAAGTTCCGTTTATGAATTGATGAACAACAACGAAAATTGAAATTCATGTCATTAGATACAGTTGACCCTGAATTATTTTGTTTAGTCGAGCAAGCTTTTTGGAAAGCTATACCTTGTACAGCTTACACTTCTGTCAACACTAGAGAAATAGTATGTCACATGCTCAAAACAAGGATGGCAAGCACATGGTATTGCTGTTTTCATTTTCCTGTCTTATCATCTTAAAGAGAGGACAAGAAACGGCGAAGACATTGTGGGCAAGATTATAGGAGTTGACACTGCTGCTGATTTCTATTAAAACCAGCCATGAATCGGGAGCGGTCAAAAATTGCCCTCTTAATTATGTAATCATGCAGTTTTTAATTTTTACCTCGGCTCAAAAGCTCTTACAGTACCTTTGTAAGAAATATGTTCACATGCATTAAACATTTAAATTGATTTGTTTATAATCATGCTTTAAGATTAAAAAAAAATAAACTACATTGATTTTAAATACATTTTGCCCATCGTCTCAGTTTGTACATTAATCTTTTACATTGGGCATTGACGGAGATACAAGCGAAACTTGCGTAACACGACCTCTGGTGAGAGAATGAAAACTATTATGATGATAATGATGTATAAAAACATAATTGATTTCTTACTGCAAAAGGCAAATAAACAAGAGGCACATGGGACCACATCGCTCACCTGAGCAACAATAGGCGTTCAAAAAATATTGTGCCATATGGCCCTCGATAGAATAAAAGAAAAAAAATATTGTAAAGTATTCGAATTTTACACTTATTTTAGCATACACGTAATCTTTGAGATTGTACTTTCATGAAATACTGTTTTAACAGAGAATAAGAAAATCATACGCAAGATATAGAACTAAATATTTGGTAGGGGTATACTGTTATATAACTTCTAATTCCCTGTATTTTCGTTCTGCCCCCCCCCCCCCCCCCCCCCACTTAATAAAGCGATCAAAATACATGAGAGCATATAGGTACACTTTCTTCCTCAACTACTACCTAGTTATTGTATTTTTAAAAAAAATATAATAGTTATTGTATTTTATCAAAAAAATCCTACATGTATATAAGTGAAGGAGAAAATTGCACCTCAATGCGCTCAATTTCTCAAATTAAAAATATTCAACAATTTAATTTGTCTTCTCCATTATAGTTAAATGACTGTTGTTTACCTCTCGTAAACTCGTGACTTTTATAACTTTACTCACACTTGATTAATGAATACACTGGAATGAAAAATATTGTCACGTGACATGTTAAAGAGCTATTAAAACCAATGTTACCGTATTGACAGGCACATCACTCTAATTTACTATAGCCCACCCATTATTTTCATTTTTATTTAAAAATAACAAATGGCTACAAACCAGGATAATTTTCCGCTGTAATATTTTCTTAGGAATAGCGATAATTCTTTTATCCCCGCAACAGAAATGTGTCAGAACTATGGAAACTGTTTTAACGATGTCGTTTTTATTTACTCACATTTCACATTATTCATTGTATAAAGAGGGGGCCCCAGAGAGTAGTTATATACAGCATATCATTCTTTAATTTTTTTGTGTACAAGTATTTAACATTAACTAATTCATATAGAATTTCTAATGATCAACCAAAATTTCAGCGTCAATCGTAGAATTATAAGCAAGATGAGCTCAAAATTTCGCTAGGTTTGAGTCATATTTTGTTCACATGAGTTTATTACATTCAGCTTAAAATTTTTAACTTGGTATTACCTATTCAGCATTTAAAATGGATAAAAATGAATGGCCTCAGATCTGTGTACAAACATAGAATTGTGAGCAAATCTCTGTATCTTGCTTATAATTCGAAGCTTAACACTCAAATATGGTAAGTGAATAGAAATTGTAAACAATTAAACACAAGAAACATGCACTATAACAAATAAAGAACACAATTTATTTTTCAAAATGAATTATATACATGTATATACCTACATATTTCCGTCAGCGATATTAGACTCTATTTAAACTGAATAAACTCGAGAAAATGCCGAGCATCTCAACAAAACATATTGCATTATTCTACCATTACGCAAAAGATGATACCGAATTACCAATAGCCTAAATACATCAGATGTAGCTTAATTTACGCAGGTAAACAGTAAACTGTTTGATTTACCGAAGCCTCTGTTTGATTTGATGCGTAAAAATCACAACAAGCTAACACCACCGTCATATGTGAAAACTGTCAACGCATTGAAATATTTAGCCTCAGTTTACTTCACAAAATCGGCACCAATGTATTTTGCATGTTTCAAATATTCCCTTCCTACACGAACTGTTGCACAACAAACAAATTCATTATTGTCAGATCGATCCGTTTATCATATAGTGTCATGGCTGCTTTAAACAAAGAACCCCGTTTTAGAATTATGGACAACGAGTCTTGGTAAAATGGGTAAGCAAACCCGGGGCAGATCGACAATCGTCAATTCCAATTACGCATTATTTTGCAGCAATATTTACAGCGAATACAAATATACTGTAAATATCTTGAAATTTTAATGAGATTTAATGAGATTGGCAGATTAATAACTGTCAATCTTGTGTTTTGCCCTGGCCCGGTCATGCCTACCCATTTTATCAAGACTCGTGGATGCTATAAATTGCTTGAAACACGCCTTTCCTTTCTTATTATTTTCGTAATAACTCAGATTTGAAACAGAATTAGCCCATAATTTTGGCAATTTATATTTTCCTTCCCATAAGGATTATTCATGCTAAATTACTTTGAATTTGCCTCAGTAGTTCTTGAGAAGAAGATTTTTTAAACGCAACCCCTCCTTTTTTTTTTTTTTTTTTTTACATTTTTGAGGTTTTCTCCGCTTTCAATGAGAATTTTTCTTTCATTTCTGTATTTTATATTGATTTTTCCATAAGATTGCTTTGAGCCAAATTTGGTTGAATTTGGTTAAGTGGTTTTAGAGAAGAAGTTCAAAATGTGAAAAGTTTACAGAAGACGTTAACTATCAAGGAGTTCATCCTGACGACGCGATGAAAACAGAGCGCTCTGGTTGTGTTTATATACAGGAACTTACCGAAATAATGTTTCATAAGACTTTTATTCCACCACCAGTAAGCATCCTTATTCACTATTTTCAATTTCGAATCATAAGGCTAGCCTAGTGTTTGTTTTATTAAACATCAACAACTGTTCCTCGTTCGAGTCAATTCAAACTAACGAACATTCGCAACTTTGTGTATGTCAACAAACTTGATAATTCAAGTCTTCTGATCAGTATTTCCATTTAATCAAATGAATAAGCTCTACGAAAAATTATTTAGAGCTAAAAAATCATTTCAAGGTTTATTTCAGTGATACTTTACATTAAAACAGTTAGATTTATCTCAGAAATGACGTACTAAATTGTATTGCGCAAGGTCACAATAACCGGATAACACAACGTTGCGTCATCGTTTTTTACCTTTGAAAAAAAATCAATTCGGGTCATATAAGGGACTGTCTCAAAAGCTTCATAATATAAATCAAATTGTATGAGATAAATAAAACATCAATAATTGTGTGATTTTATATTTGCTTTATCCAACTCGTTGAAATGGTTATATTCGCTCGGCAAACCTCGCAAATATATACACCATTTCATCTCGTTGGATAAAGCAAATATAAAATCAAACAATATAGATATCCTCTATAAAAATTTAATTAATTTTGAAATCAGGGCCGATTTTGCTGTTTACCGTACCCATTTCTTTATTTTTCAACTTTGTATTTGTTATATAGATAAAATAGCAGCCCTGATAGACTAGGCAGTATAGCTTTTTAAGACAGCTTTGTATACAAAATTATAAAGTTTACAACTTTATTGTCTTTTGACAATGTGAGTTCACCCAATAAAATATTGATAACATTGAAACCAATTCGTATAGAAGTTTATTGGTAAATATGCTTGCTTGGGTTGATCCAAATTGTTGATATTTTTTCACAGCTTACAAAAACATGTTGGATTGTCTCAACATTACGTTTACAGAAGGAACAGCAATCAGAAGATACAACATTGATTTTTTTCAAATAGTAATTTACACGAAGAATTCTATGAAGTAATCTGTATTGTAACCATTGAATAGATAAGTCATTGGTAGTCTTAAAACATACATCAGAAGCATCATTAACACAAATTTCTACCCTATATTGTACCAATTCTGAATTCCACTTTGGTATTGCAGTTGAGGTTATTTTACAGGCAATTAGTTGTTTGTAGATGGGTTTTGTATATTTGTCTTGCAAAAGAAAAGGTTTGTAATATAATGGAATATATGGAGTAAAGAATCTCTTAAATAAACATTTGATATGTACTGGTAGAGAGGATTTTAGATATGTTGATATAGCACTAACTATACTATTGTATTGCATTGCATTGTACAAATATGCAAATCAAATTGTTTTTGAAAACATACATGTGACGAAAAGTTTCCATTATCATCTAGAAAGTCATTGATGACCTTTACACCTTTTTTGTACCACTTTTTATAAACAATGTTTTCATACCAACTCTAATATGACTGTTATACCAAATAGGCATAAATAAAAAGTTTTCTTCAATATAGTTATCATCAAAAGATTTTATAACATAGAGCATTGATTTAAATACATCTTTCCAAAAATTATTAATTTTGGGAATAACACATTCAGTGATAAATGCATCACCAAAATCAAGTAATAAGTTGACAAAGTCTTCACCATTAATGGCCTTCAATGTGGAAGTCCATGAGTTATGTCCAACAATTAATCTTTTAATCCATGAACATTTTAATGACATAATAAACTTGTTTATATCCAAAAATTTTAAACCGCCTTTTTGATATTCTTGAACTGCACGTTTTATTTTATCACATTTGGCATTCCAAAAAAATTCAAAAATGTCTTTGTTCAATGTGGTGATTACCTCTTTAGGAGTAGGTAAAGACATTAATAAATGATTGATTTTTGGAATAACTAGAGATTTTACTACTGTCATACGTCCAATTGGTGTAAGGTTTCTTCTTTTCCATTGTTAAAGCATGCTTTTGATTTTTGGAACTTGTATAGAATAGTTTAACTCAGTAACTTTTTGAAGATCGACAGAAAAGTTAATACCCAGTAAACAAAACGTTGTTGAGCCCCAATCTAGTTTCCATCTCGTGTGGTGAAAAACCTAATTTGAGAATTTGTTTAGCCAATCCATATAATTTTTGTTTTTGAACTATTTATTTACAACCCAGAAATGGTTGAATAAAAGTCTAGAGTATCTAAAGATGCAAAAAGTGAAGTAGGTAAACCATCTAAAATAAGAGATGTGTCATCTGCATATTGACTTATTTTATATTCCTTATTGCCTATTGTAATACCCTTTATTTTATTGTTTTGTTCAATAAGATTTGAAATTATTTCAGCACAAAGGAGAAATAAATAGGGTGCAATAGGGTCTCCCTGTCTACAACCTCTTTCAATAGAGAGGTAATTAGATAAAAAGCCACTTTACAACACTGAAGCCTTAAAAGTTGTGTTTAATATTTTAACACACTGGATTATATAATTACAAAAACTAAAATTGTTCAAAACTTTATAAACAAATGACCAAGAAATATAGTCAAACGCTTTTTCAAAATCAATTAGGACCAACAGTTCTGGAATTTTTTTATGTTCAGTAAGGTGCATTTAGTCATAAATAAACCTTGTATTTTCTCCAATGAATCTTCATTTTATAAGAACTGACTGGGTATCAGAGATAAGAATATCCAAATTAGATCTTATTCTATAACTAAGACAACCTGAAAAAAGTTTATAAATAACATTTAATAGGCCGCCAGTTTTTTAAGTATTGTCTGTGTTTATCACCTTTTGGTAGACATGAAATAATTCCTTCACGCTGAGAGATAGGAAGTTCTTTCTTGGAGAAAATACATGTTATTGATATCATGGCTAATTACCGGTTTTATACCGTTTACAAACTATTAGAAGTAATTCATAGATACACAAGGAAGCCAAAAAAACGTGTCCTTTAACATTTCTGCAATTTATGAAAATCAGCAGACGAGGTTTCAGTTTCAGTTTCTAAAGCTGTCGAGTTTGTTAAAACGGTTTGAAATATTGCTACACAAAACACGTTTACCATATCTATCACGTATTACGGTATGCAGTTATTAGTATTTTTTTAAAAGAATGTGAAGCTTAGTAAATAAATGATGAGTATATCTATTTTCACAACTTCCCGCGATAAATTCATTTTTTGCCAAGTACATTTGTCTTCATTTTTCTTCGTTAGTTTTTATATTTTATCCCCTTTTACAGACACTATTGATTAAACGAACACGGAAGTTTTAACACAACGAAAAACCTAGAATTATCTATTAAACTTTTCAAAAAGTGAGCAAATAAACCCCTTTGTCACCATTCAAATTGAACTAAATTTCCTTGTTACACAAAAAGCACATAAAATGTTTGTACATGTCAAAAGTATTAAATTCAGTCAGTTTATTTACTTTTAAACATTCGTAATACCATTGGGTCTGTTTCGGTTAATCTTTCAACATACCAATACAATAAGGATATGATACGGAAGCAAAATAGTCTCATAGTTTTAATATTTTTGATATGACTTGAAAATTTGAGTGCAAAATGTGTAAATAACAATTTTATAGTTGTTTGCATTGTGTTACCAGAGATAGTCAACGTCATGATATAAATGTATGTTACAAATATCATAGTATGACATTAGCAACAATAGTTGAGTATTTAGCAATATTCCATTACAATGGGTTTTATGCATTAAACAAATAAAGTTAGAATCAATACGTATTAATGTTCACAGATATTAACGTTTGATTTATCATGCTCAAATACTTAATTTGATTCTTCTATTTCCAGCATTATGCAACAACTTTTGGCACAATGTGTGCCTTTATTTGTACATTAACACTTAAAATAACCCCAACTTTACTTAAATGTGTATTAAAATCATCTTTACGCATTTGATGTTGTGAAAAATGTTTACCATTCTTTAAGTTGCCAAATGTTCCTACAGTATGTAAAGTTGACTATTGCATGTGTAAAGCAATAGTATTGATTAAAATTAAATAAACACATAAACATGCAAATGAATTTATCTATATAACAAATATCAATTATATTGTTTTAAAAACCCACATTGTTATTTATCTAAGGGGGGGGGGGGTGCTGCCATTTTGTACATTTGAGGATAAGACATCAAGCGTTTTCTCAACAAATGGTTGTAGAGAGGACACCAATGAACCCCCTTCATATTTTTTCCGATTTTTAAATCTTCAAACTAAGTCTGTACCTGTGCAGTTTGACAGCTGTTCTGAGTGATTAAAAAGGCATTGTCCTGTTCTTGTATGCATACTTTTCACACAAATTGACATGTAGGACTTGGTATTTATTGCTTTTTTATCTTTTGTAACATTTTTGGCCAGTTTCGGACAGGAACAACCAGTTCAAGAACTGTTTACATTCTTATCCTCAAATGTACAAGATGGCTGCACATCCCCCTTATTTACATTGGATAGTTTTATCCACTTATGGTTTGTAAATTACATTGGGATACTTCAAACTTTCGAAGGCGTGAATGTATTTCAAGAACTCTTGACATTATTGACTGATTATTATCGCCTAATTTATGTTTGTAACAACTTTCATGTCAAGAAAAACAGTTGCTCAGATTTCAGAGAAATGTTTGGAAATTGTTTTAAAATTTTATGGTTTCTTTCCATAACCATCAAAGGTAATTGACGTTTTTTCTAATCAGAATTTTAAACATACGCAACAGTGATAAATATCAAATTCATAGTTATTCAAGTATGCGCATCTTGTAGGAGAAGATAATATCATGTAAGAAATGAGAGCTTCGATAATGTTTAATAGGTAAGCATGTTGAAGTACCTAAGTGTTTCAGTAAGTCAAATATCATTGGGAAGAAAATAAGGCCATTAAATTCCATAATGAGTCTGTGTAGTTCACGTCTTGCCGCAAAATATATTTATATTTAAAAGAGTATTATTTTCAATAGGTATTAACTGTAAGATTACTTATTGTATCTTATTTTCAGGATTTAAAAGTTTGGAATTTAAGAACGTTTCTCAGTCATCGGTTTTTGATAAAACACAAGTAGACAAGGTTTTATGGGCAGAGAAAGCCATTGACGGAGACCCATATACATTTACACGAACAGGAGACGGGAATCATAATTACTGGGAGGTTGTGTTTCATGCAGAAAGGAACATATCTTGTTTTACAATAATTGCCAAAGAGGGTTCGTCTTTAAAAAAGTTTTTTAACTATTTATTTAGCCTGTCGGAACCAAAAGTTCAAGTAAACTTTTCTCGCACATTGTCCGTCTGTCTCTAACGTTGTCAGTTTATCTGTAAATCTGAACCTCTAACATTTTTTTAATTTCTCCAAAATTGCTCCGCCGAAAATGAAACAAAACACTCTTCTTGGAAAGGAAATTTAAATAATAAGATTAAGGAACAAATCAAGTTGAGATTAGAGCAATGATGAAGCTGTGGCGTCTTCAAAATTCTCCGTAGAAATAACTGAACTAGGAATCCTTATTTCTTATACATGCATGTATTAACACTTAGAGTTCTACTAATAGTGTAAATTCTTAAATGATTAAACCACGACCTTCGGCGGGGACACCAAATTTTTAACAGTGGAATATAAAGAGGAAAATCTAGAAAGTTATTCTCGAGAACTACAATACATCCGTTTGAGATAGTTCTCTGTAAGCATCCTTATGCAGTGAATATTTTTAACAATAATGTCTTATTAAAAACTATCACCCCAGAAATTTTTATAATTATAATAATGCTTTAACAGTGACTTTTCTGATTATTCAAACCGTGACACCTTGAACAATATTGGTGGCCCACGAGAAATTCAAAGTCCAAAATTGCAATCTATTGTGAAAAAAAAGAAGATATTCTTCTAAAACTTTTGCAATACTTCAATTTGTGACATTTCGATGAAAGCATCCCCATATAGCGGAAAATATTTAAATTTCTCAAGTCGTGAGCACCAGACCGCAAAAATAAGCCCAGGAGGGGTATAATTTTCAAAATAAGAATAAGAATCTATAAACAGTGTACTTATAATAATCCTACATAGGACAAGTTTATCTCTTTTTCAATTTCTTACCAATTTCATACTTATCCCTTTTTATTCTACCTGAATTCAAAGTTTAGTATAACATATCTAGAACTAACTCTTACGCCTTGTGCTTTATTGACTCGTTCAAACCTTTACCTAAGCTGCAATTATGTAGCCCTCTCCCAATTTTTTTTTTTTTTTGGGGGGGGGGGGGGAGAGAAGAGGGCTACAACTCCATAGGATCTCCGTAATGGTGCAAGTGCGGGAGTGATTTACTCCCGCAAGGATTTCGTCTCAAAACGTATATAAATGACAAAACATTTGCATTTTTTACCTGAACTCAAACGTTGTAGATATCTATGGCATAAATTAATCCAAAATTATCAAGTATAGTCCATATAGGTTATTTTTGGTGTATGTCAACATTGCAAGTTGAATTTGTCCGCCATGTTTACTGACCTTGACCGGTTTTATTTTGGAACAGCCAATGAAAATTCAGGAGCGGATCTTGAACTGAATATAAGAATTTCCCTATTTTAAACATAATTAACGCGGTAAATATGAATTTTCCATTATATACCATTTCCTTAAATGATGTTTAGGTGATAAAACGAGGTAAGATCGATAATTTACACTGACATTTACGTTATGAAGCCCATCAAAACTCCAAGCGATAACTGTCATGGCTGCTGAAATAAACGACTGGTAAATATGCTGATATGTTTTATTTGGTTTTGATTTATATACGGTTAGTTTGTTCAACCTGAATTAAAAAATCATTTTATCTAAAGGAAGTGAAATTAAAAATTGATCTTTTCAGACCAAAGTCAGCCGCATTAAATAATTAATTTTGCACCATTACGGAGATCCTGTGGAATTATAGCCCTCTCCAGTAAACATCAGATATAAACAATCGGAGAGGGCTACATTATTGCAGCTAACCTTTACCTATGCTCAAAAAAGAAAATATCCAAATTCTTTGAAGTTTTAAATTAATTATGATCGATCTAAAGGTTTTTCTAAGGAAAGCGGACACTATGTACGTTGTTAATTTAAGACTGTTTCGAAAAAAGTACACTCAATTTGCGTAAAAAAAATTGAAACAATTAAAATAGTTTTTAATATAATTAAAATAAATTGAAACGTCATGTCGAGTTGATGTTTAGACGAATGGAGGAGTTTATTTAAATTAAATAAATGAATGGAATCTATTAACTCGATTTATTCATAGAGTCAAAATGAATAAATAGGTGTAGTTAGTTATATGCTGTGTTTGTTGACTAAGTGGCAAATGAACTTTACCTAGTGCTGATCTTACTTTTACGAAGAGCTAAGTCGACCACGAAAATGACTTTAAACTGATCCTTATTTTGTAGGTAAATATTTAATCCTTGTTAATTCAACTGATATCGCCTTCGATGAAATTTGCGACGAATTTATCAATAGTGGTACTAAAAAGGTAAACGTCAGCAGATGTTGTCACAGACAACTAACAGGAGATACGTTTACCATAATCCGTACAGACAGTGGACCATTACTTTTGTACGAAGTGTTCCTATCAGGTATGGTTACAGAAATACATTGTTCACAGGATCGGTATATTGTAATCTTTCTTTGATTTTTATTTTCTTTATTTGTGTCCTATGTTCTTGTAGCAAGTATTCCACTCATCAATTTTAATCGATGTTATTAATATTTTTCCAGCAAATTAAAGAGAAGCTTAAAAGATAATAATACAATGAATGATTAATTGATATCAATGTTAATCATTTCTTTATAATTTTATTAACCTCACTAAAAACGTAAACTCCAACTTCAGATATGGTTGAGTTTATCAGACTTTTTGATAAATATCAACCCCACGAACAATGATGATTCCCCAGTAGTTTAACACTAGAATTTGAATACGAAAATCTAGAAAGATATTCTTCTTCTGTTGTTGATGTTACTGCCATCCCTTTAAAGTTAATATTCTTTTACAATTTAAACAAGAATGTCTACAAAGTATTCAAAATGATTATTCATATATTAAGGAAAGAGTATTCTCATTATCAGACAGCCTTCTTTTTTTAAGAAATTAATGAAATGTTTACACAGTCAAAGAGATCATATTATTAAAATTAATGATTGTATCAGTTTAATCAAATTTGACCATCTTGTTCCCCCATCAAGGTCAGGTCAATGTCACTACCTTTTTTCTCAACATTATGGATGATAAAATAAATGTAGTTATCTGGAGTTATTTAGACATCTGCTCAAAATACAGAGTTTCTATTCTTCAATGATATGATAGAATATCAGAATGTCTTTCATAGTATACTACTGAATCGAAATAAATATTTGATCCTAAATTGATATTGCTTAGTTCGTATTTCCTCTAATTTGTTTTTAAAATTTGGAATACATTTTGACTATTTTTCTATACTTTCAATTTTAAAATATTTTTGATTTTTACACTTTTATTACAAAAATTTACATAAAAATATAAATTGACAGAAAAGCTAATATATTGATCATTTTATAAGACAGGAAATCCTATTTTAAAGAGTTTTTTTTACCGAAATCTATTTATAGAACTAGTGCTTCAAATCGCTTAATAAAATGTTATTTGATAAGCAAATCATGTTTTAAAAACACATTTTGAGACCCAAGCATCTTATCATTAGTCTACATTTGTTTAAAAATCCTACATTACTGTTAATTTTTTATAATGCTAAGTAAACTCATGAATATGCAGAAATTCTGAAATGCAAACACATGTGATAGTTTGCTTCGCCGATGTTCCGCCAAAAATATAGCCTTTGTAAGATTTTAAACTTGGATTTCTATTTCAAGTTGCATGGCAGTAAAAGAAAGAAAATATGCTTTCATCTTGATTTAATGAACATTTAATCATATTTACTTCTGACAAGTCGAAAACCAGAGAAGACTCCTTCGTTTACGACAAGGCTTTTATTTATCGTGTCATTTCACCTCATATCTATTCATTTGAGTTCCAGTGTTCTTCAAATAGAAATATTCTTCAAGCAATATGGTTCTTTAATTTAACAAAAGGCCATTAAAAATATTTCCTTATTTATTTTATGGCTATTTCAACATCAAGTGAGAAGTAACAATACCGGTTATGTCGCATGGATCGTGATATTAACCATGAAAATATAAATATTCATGGGTTTAGGATAAAATGAATTAAATACAAATTTGATATTTGCACAATTTTTCAGATTGTCCTGTGGGTTATTATGGTAACAACTGTTCTAAATGCAGTAATTCTTGTCAGACCTGTGACTCTACAAAAGGCAAATGTTTAAGCTGTGTCGACCCTTCCAAATGTGGGGATTACTGTTACAAGCCGTGCCAGTCGAAGTTTTCCAATACTGAATTTGATGTCAAAGCCGGAATCTGTAGCTCCTGTGTTCTTGAAAGTATATTAAACATACAAATCTGTGAAGATTATGGAACAAGCCTCAGCGAACAAAACTGTAGCTGGTCGTGTCGTCAGACATGTACGGAAATAAATAATTGTAATGGAGATTTAAACGCGGTGGAAAGTTTTCAAGCACCTGGTTCTTTGTTATGCAATATTGAGTGTGAAGGACTTCGTACAAATTGTATCGTTTGTGCTACAAACAAAAGCGACAACGCACATGGATGTTTAAAAAATGATTTTTTACCTATCTCGGAAGATTGGAACATTTTGTCAGCGAATCTGAAATGTTTTGCAAAAAATGTGACCATCTATTGTAAAAACAGGACTTCTTTGGCAACAAAAGATTTTGCCAGAAGAATGTCTTCCAATGGTACAAGTCCGGATACAGATAAAGCAGGTGATGCTTGATATAGTTTTTAATGTTATAGTTTCTATTGTCTGAAAATCAAAAAATCTAAAACGTGTTTTATAATTGCAGGCATGGAAACGGGAACGCTGTTACTTCTTTTTGCGATGATTATCTTGGTTTTATCTCTCATTCTTTTGTTAATTAAAAGGTATGTCTTTATTATTATAGCATTTCATAAAGCAAAGCATGAGATTTAGAATGGTCAATCACTTATTTGTTGTTTTATAGCACGATTTTAAGCATAGAAACTAACTAAATGTATACAGAATTATATTAATTTTTAATCAATAATTTCAGATTGAAAATAATGAGGGAAACTAAAAGGTTCCATCTTGAACATTTTCGACAAGTTGCCGAACCAGAAGGAGAGAACGATCACGAAGATCAACGACAACCACATCCAACCTTTGGAGACGGAGCCAACTCCATATTTCTAGTGGAAATTGCAGATGCTGATGAGGTTGTTGAAGATGGTATGGAAAGGCTGAACGTGGAGTATACGAATACGATAGCCTATAGAGTACCTGTCGATGATTTTGTGAAATATCACGGCATTAGACGTGAAAACCAAATCAACGAAGAAGAGGAATTTTCGGTGCTTATAGCATATTCTTTATTGTAAATAAACAATGCATGTATTAAACAGAGTAGTGGCATTGTAATTGTAAAGTGAATGCCAAACAATTGTATACTTTAGGGGAAAAAACAAAATTAAAGTCCATATTGAACCCAGGAAATTGTCATTTCCTTTTTCAGAAAATACCAACGGGGCTCATGGAATTGTACAAAGTAGCCGTCCAGAAAGATAATGTTTCAAAGAACCGCTATAGATATGTTTATCCTTGTAAGTAATAAAATGTCTATTGAAACTAAGATGAATGTCAACAAAATTACAGATGTTTCAACATGACAATTTTCCTGCAAATATATTAGCCTTGTTTTTGAGTTCGTGTAATTTCTATTACTTTGAGTAACTATGCAATTTCACAAATGACAAGGAAGTTTTAGATATGAATATACTAATCATAAAACTCCATTTTAGATGATTTTTGCCGAGTTGTCCTCAACACATCCGGAGAAGAAGGAAGCAATGATTATATTAATGCTTGTTATGTTGAGGTTAGTCCAAGAGTTAAACTTTATTCACTCTCACAATGTCACGATGTCACGACTCGGAAACGCCAATTTTTTAACACAAACTTGTGACAAACATACATGACAAAAATATAGTTGAAGCTATTAATAAATAAGTTTATATTTTAATACTGAATTTTGACAAAGAGATATAGCTCAACATACATAAAACTTGACCATTGTACACCACAAAATTCATTTCAACTTGATAGTATGTCAATGAAAAATGTTTTATTAAAATAGCCAATTTTCATTAATATTTCTGCAAGGAAAACTGTTAATGTCTCTATCCGTTGGCATTAAATTATAAATTGTATAATTTTGTATGGAATATAGCAATCAAGTGACTTCAAAGATATATATTTTAAGATGTCTCCTTTGAAAGCTAGACCTTACAGGTCATGTGATTTTTGAAATATTTTAGATACCCATCAGTGATTTACTATTGTATAGCAAAATTTCAATTGCATAGTACATAGATTTTTTTTTTGAGGTTCAGAAATAGAAATTATCATATGAAAAAGCTATAATTTGAGACAGTTTATTAAACATAACATGCTAAAAGATGAGTGCTATGTCCATTTTTGAATTTATATAATAGTTTTGATTATTTTATGAAAGACATTTAACTGACAGACACTTAACACACACAAATCAATTCAGTCACCTCAGAATTTTTTTTTCTAGTGTAAAAATTTCGTTCAAATCATAACTCAAGCATAGTTAAATCTTTAGACTGTATACAAAGAAGGATCAAGATCACGCCTAGATATCATGGGCAGATTGTAATTATGTTAATGTACTGATAAGTTAAGACTTTGTCATTCTGGAAAATTTGATAATGAAAACACAAAAATCTTATTTACTTTTTCTTATTTGAAATGGCTTAATCCTTTGTTTTCTTTCATTCATCCCGTCATCTTTAAAAAAAATCTTTTCAACAAAAAGATATTTAATAAGTCGTACCTATTTATGGTAGACTGGTTGTGTGTTTAATTTTTTTTCTTAAATCAACTTTATTAATGTCAATACATTAGTCACTATCATATATCTTACCATTTATGTCTTGGTATAATTATATAATCACATGTCCTTTATTTTACTATTGATGTCTGTCATTTATCAAGTGGCAAAGTCATTCTTAAATACGTTTTTACCGTAGACTAAGGAATATATATTGGAAAATAAAACATTAAAAGATACACATCCCAACGACTTGCTCTTTGTTTATAGGGAGTAGAAGTGGAACATGCTTACATTGCAGCTCAAGGTAAACTGGTCCTTACATCACAGCTAATTCGTGATATACCTGTATGTAAAATTAAAAAACAATTACTAAATATTAACTTGTTTTAAATTTGTCTTTATAATTCCTTTAATTGGCATGTACATTCCTTTTCAATAGAATAAGAAACTTTCGATTAAGACGCAAAAAGTGTTATCCTTTTATTTCTGGTATATTTGTTAAAAAACATATTAATATTTAGTCAACAATGTTCTTGTTTGTTTTGAAAGAAAACGGTTAAATCTCTTTTTAGGTCCATTTACTCCTGAAACGCTAGATGACTTCTGGAAGATGGCATGGCAAGAAAATAGCTCACGAATTGTAATGCTGACAAACTTGTTTGAAGGAGATACGGTAAGATTGATAGCTTGACATTGAAGTAAACATGGAAACACGAAGACATGGACTTACCTAAACTATTAAATTTTGTTCAGAGACAATTCAATATATGCAGATGGTTTAATCATTCAAACCGTGTAGATATTTAATAAATGTAAGTGTTGTTAACAGAAAATAATCATGTATTTACCGTTTGAAGATATGAATAATATTTTAATTTTGATCACATTTAATGATCAAAACTATCAAACATTCTATAGCACAGTATTCCCATCCATGCTCCTAATAGATACATATAATTTTTAATTGTCTTGCTTCCAATTAGTCCACCTTTCGGAATTTTCCATGACACAAATGGAAACACTGTGATCATACTAGTAAGATTGTTCATTGCCATGTAGGCGTTTTCCAAAAAAAAAAACCTTGCAATAAAAGTTCGTTATTTCAGCTCCCGATTTTGACCTCGATCACAGCTTGCATAGACTTAGAACATAGAACATACACATTGAACCATAGCAGATACCATGGTTAACCCTGTTGTAGAGTATCTACTAATACGATGAAAAATCATATACGAAAAAATAACGATGCAAGCACTACTATCAATATAAAAAAAACTTTGATATTGATTATATGTCTATTCATTTTTGTAAGATTTTGAATAGATTAGTTTGATCTGATATACCTTGTCCCTCTGATCTTTTTTTCAGATGAAATGCTTAAAGTACTGGCCGAACGACGTAATGGAGTTTGGGGATATTGTAGTTAGATTGGAATCACAAGAAGAATATGAAATGTACACAATCAGGCATATGACTATGCATCAGGTAAAATCATCCCAAGCTATGATACGAATCCTCAGCTATACTCTTATAAATATATACATTTAATAACAATAATTTTTTCAATATTAAAATACCTTTTTTCTGCTATTTTACCCGGATGAATATGAGGTCATCCTGACGAGTATTTTGTATTTTCGCACTCTTAAATGCTGAGAAAAAATGCAACACAAAAAGGATCAAAGCAAGACAGATTTTAAAATAAAGACGATGCTGAAATCAACTTTACAAATGTACTAAACAGACATTTGTTCTACTACAGGATGATGTAGTTAAGGCGGTGACCCAGTTCCACTTCACAGGCTGGCCTGACCGCGGGGTTCCGGAAACCGTTGACAGTCTCTTGCGTTTCCGAGACTTGGTCAAGAATGACCGACCTGAGCAAGACGGACCAATCATCATTCATTGCAGGTAACCTTCAGCAATATGTGGAAATTTATACTGTGTTGCACTGAATTTTAAACATTAACAAACATGGATAAAAATGAATTTATTTTCAACGTTATTGAGATTCTTTATTTTTTTTTAAAAAATAATAGACTCATAGATCATAAACAAAATAACTTTCAATCTGTTGTTAATTATAACATACAAATTTTTAAAATAAAAACTCCATTGAATTTCATTTTAAATAAACTGTAAGACAAATGTATTGGATATATCCTAGTGCTGGAATCGGTCGAACTGGTACCTTTATAGCCCTGGATTACCTATTGGACGAAGGAGCAGCAAAGGAAAGTGTTGATGTCATCAATTGTGTTTCTAAACTCAGACAGCAGAGGGCTCATTCCATTCAAACCAAAGTGAGTCTAAAGTCAAACAGTAACTTTCAAAACCTAACATAAAAAAGCAAGTTTTACTCAAGGTTAACATTTATTTTATCATATTCTACAGGAGCAGTATATCTACTTATATGACGCACTTGCACAAGGATTGAAACACATCCGACGAAAACCTTCATGCCGACTTATAGATGAAATATAGGTCACCACATTTTAAGACAAACTCCATTCCCATTGTATCATTGACAGTTTTTTTTTAAACTGGTGTTAGTTTATGAAACAAAGTTTGTTTCTCTTTTCAATGAAACTTGTATATAGTTATATTGTTAAGAAAAGTGTGAATAATATGTTATAAGTCATTGAAAAAAATACAATATTAACATCCATAAAACACTATCAAATCGTCGTTTTTCACTAGTCAAATCAGATCGCAATTTATACCTATTAAACCATGCATGCATATATTGTTAAACTATCAAATGTAATTAAATAGTAGTGTGAATATTTGATTGTAACATTGACTAGACGTTATTGCTATTTCTCATGCTAAAAAGAAATAAAGACTTTGACATTTCTGTATCAGAAGAAACGTTCGTGCACATTGTTGCAACTTGTGTATCATATAATGCATTACAGTAACGGGGGATATATAAAGTGAGCTGTTGTGAAGCAGAACTTTCAAAAACAAATTATTAATAAATTTCTAATGCATCCATATACATTCAACAAAACTTCTAAATGTTTATTCTGATAAATGAAATAACTTAAAAACTACCAAATGAGAAAAATATTAATGTGAAATTTTCAAAATTTTGAAAATGGTATGGCTTTTCATAACGCGGATCAAAATAAGACAACGACGATTGACATCAATTACCCTTCACAAAACAAGACAACAACGATTGACATCAATTAACCTTCACAAAACAAGACAACAACGATTAATTTCACATTGCGAATAACATAAAGAACCTGGGTGATACTGTTAATGATTGGAGAGGTTTTTTGTTTTTTTTGTGTTTTTTTTTTCGGGGGGGGGGGGGATAATTTTGTTTGCCAGGGGAATCTGATGCCTGATTTTAAAATTTACTCCGTACATTTAGACCTGAGGTGTATTCATTGAGAAAATCAACAAGCGATGGAAGCTTGAACAGACAATAAGATTGGTTAAAAATTATTTGATTTGGATGTGAATATACATACCTTGACCAATTGGAATAAGGACTGCTATGGACTGCATCTAATCTCCATTGCCTGCCTTTTTATGATCCTATTTTTTCGCTTGTTCATGAGGTTTTAAACATTTATATTTCAGAGATTTGGGGTTAATTCAATCAAAACACATCACTGACACCAGATCTGACTTTCACATAAAATGCATGGCAATGATGGATTTCTGTAATCGCTGTGGGTACCTCAGAACTATGCTCATCTTGGGTTGACACTCTAGCTAGAAGAGTACACACTGCGATTCTTTCCATCTTGGACCACACCATCAGTCCAGGGTGGGGGTGTTTAATAGTATTGCATTTCTATATAAGTGTTGCAGGTTGGTAGCTCATTTGCTTCCTTGGTTGAGTGCTGGATTCGTATGTCAGATTACCGAAACTTATGTAGAGGAAATCTCTGTCCGTTTCACTTGATCATTTTGTACAAGACAGTCACGTGTTTACAAAAGGTTTTAATACAGCACAGATCGGTAATTAAGCTAAATCCCAATAGAGCATGGTTCATTTCATATTCACCAATTTATTAGAGACTAACTCTAAATACACTAAAACTTAAATCACATGCTTTCTTCACCCCATTTGATCTATGTTTTTCCAACGTCTGCTTTTGCCATGTTGTTGTGACGTCTTTTTTGTACTTCAATACAGAAGAGTCAACAAAGGGAAGTAACTTTAAGTTGGATTTTGTGGAAAAACTTCAAATAGTTGTATGTTAAAGCCAGTGAATATACCCAAGCCAATTTTGTTTGTATTTATTAGACCAAGGTATTATCTTATTAAAAAATGTTTATTCCCGCTTTCAATTGCCTGCTTAAAATTAGATTGATGTTATTTAATGTGCCTGTTTTTCACTATTTTATAAGATAAATCTATGAAACACAAACCGATGGTATTGTTATCTGTACATTTCACTGAAATCAATTTATGAGTACAAGTACATTGATTACTTGCTTATAAAATTAAACCAATGTCATGATCAAACCTACATGCATTTAGGGAGCATACGAGTTATTCATATAATGGTACTCTATATGTCATTTTGGCCAGAAGCAAAATGTTTTAATGTCGTTGCTATGGAAACTGAGTATGAACTGTCAAAAATATACCCACAGAGAGTCTTCATAGGGAACACTCTTTCAAGTCAGGGAGATAAAATTCAATTATGATAGTGCGTGGCCACGTATTTTTGGTATTTACAGAGAATTGATGTTAAAATTTAATCGTACAATGGCAATACATATAAATATAAGTAATGAGGGGTCATTTTCTAGATGATTTCTTATTCCTCAAATATATTTTTTCTCGTCCATGTGTGAATTGTCATTTCCATCGAAAACTTAACATAATCCAATAGCTCTGAGCGAAATTCAACCAAACCGGAAGTGTATGTGATACATGTATTTAGCAACGGTCAAGGTCTCAGATTGCAACCAGATGTCAAGGCGAAAACATTATTTCTCGGTATTTGAAAATTAGGTGTAAATCAGACGAGAAAGCAAGCAAATGTGCTTTTTTATACAGTAAATACATTATACTGGACGAACACCAATATATAGAACTTTGGTTCAGTATAGATAATGTAGACAATAAATACTCTTCAACTTGACCATGTTTAAGAAAAATATATAGTAACCAAAGCAAATTTGAAAGTTGATTTGCTTAACAAATGATTCAAGTTAACAGTTGATGTACAATCAATAAAGATAGTTGTATTTGTAAAAAATAATGATCACAAATATAAAATTTTCACAATGAAGTTTTTGATTGATAAGATTTTATTTTTAAGTGATGCGTCGAAACAAATCCTTAAATTTTTTTTTTATAAATCATTTATGCTGTTTTGCAGAGACTTGATGTTTTTATATGTTTACCATCATAGTTTTTCTGTTAAATATATTCAAGACACTTTCTTTTCAAAATGCAGTTTTCCATGAAAGTTAGGAAACTAAAGAGTTATCCATCTTTGTCAGTCATTTTGACAGACATATCAAACTAGCTTTTCTATTTGATATTTCACTAAAACATCGTTGTTGGCAAACAAACAAAACTTATTTCAAAAGTAAATTTAATACTTGTATTTTATATTTAACTGTCTCTATGTTTATAAATATGTTGCAATGCTGTTCAAAAAGTAACATCTGAAGTGTATTTAAATCAGAATTAATTGCCGTTTATGTATACGGAAAGCTATCTTTCTTTCAATGTTAGTCAACTCTATTGAAACTATTAGCGAGTAAAGCTTTGCAAAAACAGATTCAGTTTCATCACTTTCCGTTTTCTAGAAACAATACACATAATATTATGGCACGGATGGCCTACTTCCATATATCTTTTGTTACATGTTTGATAACAATTACTGAATCCCTTAAAATGTATTGTGTATGTGAAAAAACATCGCTATATGTTGTGATGTGACAAAAAATTAAATGTGGTTGATTTATAATGAAAAGATAACATTACTTAAACTCTAAATTTTGAAAAAATCAAATTATAATGACTGCTTATTAAACCGTGCATCGTAGCTACAGGGTACACAGTAATGCATGAATAAAGAAAACTTTCCTACATTCCATGATGTCTTTTACATGCAGACAGAATAAATTTTCTGTGTCTAGGTAAATATATCTAGAACTGTGCTCGCCGACTTTGATTACATTACCCTCTCTAAAATACAAAAGACTCATGCATATTGGACTTATATCTGGAGATTTTGACGAATCCACTTCTCAAAAGCATACGGTACCATTTTTATTTTAACTTTCTCACGCATATCAGCAAATAGGAAATATGATTTTGTTATTGTGAATACATCATTAAGAGGAACACTGTTTCCATGCAACCTTTTTGTGACACAGGTGGCGGTTACCAAAACGATTCGACTGTTACGATCCACTTACAGTTATTATATTTTATTCACGCCCTAACTACATAAACAAAATGAGGAAATACATAACAATGGATAAATCTTTAAACTTGAATGAAGTATTTACTATCTAATAGACAAATGTAATGAGGTGCACAATAGATCTGTCATTACTTTTGTTTGTAATACATGTAGTATATATGTTTGAATTTTGCATCATCGAAAATATACAGGTCTACACTCTAAGAATTAACTGATTAATAAAATAATGTTATGTACATTTTGATATAAATACGGAGCTAATATGTTTATTTATATTCTGACAACATCAAAAAGCATTATCGACAAAACACAATGAACTTGAAGGATGTTTGGAAATATTATTGACATTATATTCAAAAACCTAAAAAATTATATTCAATTTTTATCTTCACTATTTTATTTCTCTAACTAGTCTACAACTTATGCATTGAAATCTGATTAAGATAATAAAACTTACATGAGTAACTTTTGAACTATGTCATACTTTGAAAGTAAACAAACTTTACACTTGCAACTATCCAAAGTACAAAGTGTTTACTAATTTGAAGTTGAGAACATTCGACAATATTTCTTAATTTCAAGCAGAAATATAAAAGTTAAAGAGACAGTACGGCGCATCTTATCAAAAAACCGACTTGAAAAATTTTCCGATCGGGTTCGGTATTTTGGTACTACTCATAAATGTATTAACTTTCAGAAAATTACAAAATTCTCCGTGAAATAAATCTAATTATTTCATTACAATCAGTAATTAGGCATAACCTACACTATATACATCGCCACATGTCACGGGGTTAAGCCTTCTACACTATTACGCATGCGTATTTACTGTAAACAAAACACATGCAGGGCTCGCAAAGACTCTCCTGGCCATGCTTGTTGGTATAAAGATGTCTTTTATACTTCTACCAGGTAATCATTGGTCAAGGTTTAAAAAAAACACAATTATGATATTGTAAGCATGTATTTTGCGTGCTATCATATGATTTGACAACAACCTAAATTCTTTTTTGCAAGTGAGGCCCCTTGAGGGGTTAATTGACATATTTATATCTGTTCATTTTAAAATGAACCAAAATTGGTAAACCATTAATATATTGTCGAGAAAGTGAAGATGTGTTTTGTTTAGATAGTTCTTTTTACCTCGTATACCATGAAGATCGTAGTCAGGCGAAGATCTTGTAGTTTTCGGCACGTGTCAATTACTGTCAATCAAAATCCACGTGGTACAAATAAACGTTATAAGATTATTCCGGTTTGTACGACTCTTAAATTTCCGGAAGCTTATAATTACATTAATTACATGTAGGTACGTGAAAGGGATTTTTATCTATTTTAACTGTTACAATCAACGTTATTTCTCATTTCCTAATGATAAAATGGGTAAATCTGAAGTTATTCACACAAAAAGCATAGGCGTCGGAACCGGGGGGGGGGGGGCTAGGGGGGGGGGGGCTTTAGCCCCCCCACTTTTTTTGCAAAGTAATACCTAACCATTAGAAACATAGCATGATTGAGGGTTCAGCCCCCCCCCCCCCCCCACTTTTTCTCGCAGGAAAGATTATTGTTCCTAAAATTACCTTGAAAGTTTGAGAAGTTGGATTCAGAAGCATACTAGCATATATATATATATATATATATATATATATATATATATATATATATATATATATATATATATATATATATATATATGACCTTTTAACATTGAACGTAAGCGATACGTCATACTCAGGCAGGAGACCTGCATTTAAATACTCTTCGTCCTATATGAGGTTAGTTAATCAGGTACGGAATTCGGGCACACCAAATTGAAAATATATACACAAGCTATCAACAAATTGTCATTTTGGCGATCCTGTGTCTGCAGCGATAGCCCTGATACTGCAAACTTGCCATGTAATGCCTGTACTATCTATTTAAACTTTGTAACCCTAAAGCCATGCGTAACTATAGTCCTTTAGTATTATGCGTAAGCGATGCATCATACTCATGTGTGAGACTCAAAACCTGCATCCATACTCTTTGATAGACAGTTCTAACAGTTTTGTTGCTTTATTTAAAAAAGGAATATAACTCTGGAATTTGAACACTAAATGTTCACTCATGATCATCGTAGATGGGCCTAACTAGCCGGAACTATCAATCATTAGTAAAATGTTATATAATCTTCTGTAAAATGATGATAAGGTAGATCTTTAACTTTTAAGCTTATAAAATTAGATTTGAGCTCATTAATTTGGGCTGCTATTTGATGTTGTAACTTTGACAAACCTATACGATCACGTTTTTTAATTAACTGCTGGTGAAACTACGCGTAGACTTAGTGGTTCCTAAGTTTGCGTTTGCACCTTAAGGTAGTTAAGAAGACGGATGTCTTACAATTTAACTTTCCACTAGCTATAAGTGTGTTTGAATGGTTTATGTAAAATTCTAGTTACGTGTTTGGGTCTTCAGTTTAAGCTTGCAAGTAATGAGCTTTTTCATGTTTTTTTAGGGGGGGGGGAGTCACGTTTTTACAATTGATTATGCTTTTTGTATGAAACGGATTTCATCATAATAGATTATTATTGTTTTACACTAAGCTAAGGCCAAAAGACGATTCTTTCTTGTAGACGCTTTTGGATCGAGGGACGTCGATCCGATTCAACGCTATGACAAGGTCGTGTTGTGGTACTGGTTCTTTAGATGACAAGATTGGAGGTCATAACTGGCACTGACAGGAAACATTTTCAAACCCTTTAACATTTTTTATGCTTGTACATATTTTGTTTTGATATAGAATTGTAAAAGACTATTCCTTGTTTTCATTGAACAAGGTACATGTTGTTGTAGCAATTTTGTAAGTAACTACTGACTAAAGGTATTTCTAAGAGCGCTTTCTGACCAATTTCACACGCTTTCACACTCTCTCTCACCAAATTCACAAGAAACCTCTTCTCCTATGAAGAAAATCAGTCGTAAGATGTTTTGTAATAAAGTTTACATATTGTCGTCACTATTGATTTCGTTATACGTTTTCCATCAATTATTTTCTTTTTAAAACATAGACTTAAATTAGTTACCTGCAGATCGCCTGTACTGTATGACTTTATTATTTAGCAAATAGGGATTTAATTGCATCTTCCTTTGTGTAGAATGTTGATCCAGAGCATTATAAATGATTTTGCACACATACAAAAATGTTCAACAATATGAACTGAATAGATAGAACACAACTGGTTGATCTGTTACTTTTGAAATATACATTTATTGCATATAAATGGATAAATTCAAAACCATATTATAAACTGAATAAATTAAACACAACTAATTGATCTGTTACTTTTGAAATATATATATCTATGGAATATAAATGTGTAAATCAAAACCACAATTTGTCGAATTCAAAGTATTGAGCAAATTTCCTTTTAGTGTTTCAAAAACATTTCGCTAGAAGGAAATATGAATAAAATTTTGCCTATTTAATGTATACATATGTGCACAACCGATGAAAGTTTTCATTTTTGAAGAGTAGCATATACCACGTACCTTTCTTCTTTTCTTTTTTTTAAAACAAATACAATGTTGACAAAATAATCATCTGCCGCAACGTTACTTTATGTATAATATAACTATAGAATGAAAATTATTATTATTAAATATACGTTTTATTTCTTTGATATTATAAATGGTATTCGTATTATCAATTAAATCTTGTAAACTAATCAGAAAGGAGTAAGTAAGTTTATCACACTTACACAATAAACTAGAAGTTTTTATTTCAAAATGTTTTAATACTTATTTCTTAAAGACATCCATATATCAATTTGTGCATAACAAAAAGAAAATTTACGTTAGGATGGATAATATTAAACGTATTTACAAATGTTTAATTAGATATATGAATATATATAAGGTGTCTGGAATGAATCGTATATGATTTATTTTGAAATATTCTAGCGGAAGGCTTTAAATATACATGTATCAGTGTGTATAGATGAAAGTCAGCTGATAATAATGACATGGAATCAAAAGCTTAAATTAAGGAACAGTACTATTGTGTACCTAATGCTAATGAATAGAAAGGAAGCTCGTCAACATCACAGTAATACAGTCATATTTTAGTATGATATATTTGCTCCACTTAAACAACTTTAGAGAGGAAAGAATAGTAGAACTAAGCAGTTTTATAGCAACATTTTGTAAAATAAAGATCTGAGTTTTTTGTTTATAGACTTTTTATTCAAGAATCACATAATTTCTTTTTTGTTAGTGCATTAAAAAAACAAAATGTCTTCGTATATGAAAAAGCACTGCAGTCATTTTTGTCATATCTTTCTTTTAGTGTGCATCTTAAAATTATTTATATGTTTGATTGATAACTGCCATTTTATTTATTTCATGTGAATATTCTCAAATTTCTGAAAGTAGAGAATAGTTTTATTTCATTGACCAATATGTTAAGTTATATTGAAGATATATTGAATACAAGGTTAACATATTTTAGGTCATCTTAAGAAAAGAGAAATGTTAATATGTTCTCTTGATTATTAAATTAATTTGAAATTAAATTTTATTACATTTGCATGTTTCAAGTCTTCTTAACGATAATTGTGCTATTTTGTATTTCAAGTCGAAAAATAGAAACTGAGAAATCGGCCGATTAAAAGTTAACTGAATAGATGAAACATCTTTTAGTTTCAATTTGTAATATACATGCTATGCATATATAAATTCAAATCAATAATCCATCGAATCTATTGTTCTAAAACGATTTCCTTCTTGTATTTAAACAGCATTTAGTAAGTAGAAAAGTGGGAAACATATGAGATGTGCATGTCACCAATGATATCTTACTTCTTTTTTTTTTGGAAAATCATATATTAAGCAACCTTTTTAATGTAAGATCACGTCTTAAAAATACAACTTTGTCAACATCATTCAACCTTCTGCGACGTTTTAGAAATCGCACAACATATGTTAAAAGCAAAATTCGTCCACAATTGTCATGTGTCACTAATTGCTTATCATTTTGTCTTTTTTAAATTGTAGTGAATTGAACCTTTGGGATTAACTTGCACGAGGAAATAAAAACGGTACGGAAGTATAAATGCAAACTAATAAAGAACATATTTATTTCAATTTGCAAGCAATCATGAGGAATTTATTATGTCTTTTACTGTGTTATGCATTTCTAGTAAATGGTAAGTAGCTCTAATTGCCCCCTTTCCAACTGTCGTTACCATGAGACGAAACCTGAAATAATAGTTTAATTGTCCTTTAATTTATTTTTTGTTTTTCATTTTCATTTCCATAACTTAATATTTGCATAATATTGCTCAATTATATATATCAAAATGGTACACGAACCTTGCACAAATTGTTTTTATCAATATAATGTCTTAGATGTAATATGACCAATAAATACTACTTCCTCTTTTCAACATGAAATCAATTTTTTTTTAATTTAAAGTTAAAGTGTACGTCCTCAAAAGCATATGACTAATATTTTTTGTTAACTCTAAATAGATGTTACTTAGGATAAACTCTTCTTTCTATTTTTGTTATCCATAGTCTTTAACAACACATGGTTATGTGAAGGGAAAGTTCGAGTTGATCAAAGTTCGATGGTATCAATGAACGAAGCATCTGAAGCAATAGACGGGAACCCTACGACATATTCCAGGACAGTTGATCGTCCAGGACAAAACTGGACTATTACGTTTGACAACAGCTTCAGAATTTCCTGCATATTAATTCGAATCAGAGGAGGTAACAATTGCAAGCTATTGTAAACCCTTACATGAAAAACGTCCAATTGTAATTAATTTCTCATCCATATGTTATGCGATCCAATTTCTATGTACATTTTTTAAAATCTTTTTTTCCCTTGCAGCTGGCGCACATAAGATGTTTTATTTGTATGTCAGTGAGAATGACACGATCACCAATAGGACATTTTGTAATGAATTTTCATTTAGCAATACTGTTATCAATGAAGAGTTAATTCAGTGTCAAACGCCAATGCATGGAAATAAAATTATTCTGCAAAGAGACGGCGAGATTCAGCTTTTTGAGTTCCGACCATTTGGTACAACATTTTTATTAACAAAATTTGAAATGTTTAGTTATGGGTGTATACGCAAAACGTTGTATGTAATAGGTGATTCTTGTTACTCTCTTTAGTTGTTGGTAGTGACGCAGTTTACGATATTATATCAAACACACATGGAAACTGCTTTGAAAACCCTCCTATTAACAACACAACAATAGACAATATTTCAAGGGTAGAAGAAAAATGTTCGATCTGTATTCATTGGATAACGCAACTTTGTGAAGATTTAAGGAATAGTAAGTGATTTAAAATAGCATTGAGAATGGTTTTGTAGGCTTAGTTTTGCATCAATGGAAACGCATTCTTGTTTATTTTTCCATAGCAATACCCATAGAAGACCCTTCTTCCAATATTGAAACAAATTCGACACCCACAGATGAAAACGAAATTGCAATTGACTCCCGTGGTAATTATTCAAACTGTTTAATTATGCATCAGTATAAAAAATCTACAGAAAAGGAAATAGCATTTTTAAAAAAAATATATGCCATTCACATTATTTCTAATTGCACATGTATGTTTTTCCTTCAAATTAGTTCAGTACCATCATGATTCATGTAAAAGATGGTACAGACACAGATAGTTAAGCAGTGTTAGGCTTATAATTATGGAAGATTCGATGTCCTTATTTAATGCATTTCCCATACGTTTTCTAAATGGTCTACATTGTAATTGTTTAAAACAAATCTCAATTGCAAGATATTACATTAGAAAAGCAATCAATGATTTAAGTGCCGTTAGTAAATAGAAACAACATTAAGATTGAACAATATAGTGCAAAAAACGTTGCACAAATCTCAAGAATGATTACACATTTTAACAAAATGTCAAAAATGGAGTATTTAGAAAGAGTTAACAACCAATTTTGATTCTACAATGCGCAAAATTAGTTAATATGACAAGTGAAATTTAAAAAGATAACAATTGAATTATTTGAAAATAGTTTTTTTCTTTAGTATATGCTTATCTCAGTACACTAATTTTTTTTACATATCTGATATGTTAAATAATCAAACCACGAAGAACCTATCACTTTACCTACATTTAAATGTTATGGCTTATGAAAACAACTTTTTATATAGATAAATACCAGTCTTGCTGTTGTTTTGTTGATTTTAATGAATATTTGTTTCTGTTTCTACTAGACAGTATATTCAGTGTATTTGGTCCTCTTTGGATTTGTATGGTCTCTTTAGGAGGTTTCGTGGTCCTCCTGGTTCCAGCAGTTTTGATCAGAATAAAATCAAAGAAGCAGAAGGGACCGGAAAACTATGATATCATTCCACTTCAAGAAATACACCAGAACCAAAATGACCTATCAGGAATCGATTCAGTATTAAACGAAGAGGAAAGAGTCTATTCTAATATTTCGTCTCATCGCATCCCAATTGACACGTTCATTAACCAAGTGGAACGGAAGAAAATTTGCAATCAGTTCTCTGATGAATTTCAGGTTAAATGACTGTAAAATAGATATCCTTTTCAAAAACATTAAAAGATATTTAAATATTAATGTTTTCCAAACAATTAAGATTTTCTGAGTTTTCTTCACACGTTCCTGCTTTTTGTTTCAGTCCCTTTCTAATGATGCCTGCGATTTTATTGCAACAGCCTCACTTAGAGAAGGCATGTGTATTTTTAAATATAGTGTTTCAATTTTTTCTGTGTAACATAATATTTGAAAGTTTGCCATGAAATGGTTTTTGTCTTTCAGATGACTACACAAGATTGAATTTAGACAACAAAGATTCATCAAACAGACTCAATAAATTTAGCGCTTCCTTCATTGATGCGAGTTTTTTTTCTTGATTTTTTTTGTTACTGCTTTGCTAATTTATTCCTTTGTTTATGTTTTGTTGTTTTTCGTAGAAGTCGTATTATCTTTATCCTAATGTTTTATTTTATTATCTCTTAGGGCTGTAATAAAAAGAGAGCATATATTGCTGCACAAGGTATATACATAGATTGATTTGAGATCTGAATGTAATTTTGTTGGAATAAGAACGCAATACAGTACTGACAATGTTTTGTTGTGTAAGGTCCATCCTCATCGTCGTCTATTAACGACTTCTGGGAAATGATTTGGGAAAACAATTGTACCAGAGTAGTGAATTTAACCAATGACAGCTGCAGCGAAATGGTTTGTCGTTTAGAAGTGTTGTCGTAAACCTTTCCACGAAATTGTTCAATCCTAACATGTCTTTTCCTTCGACTTTGATCTGTTCATGGTGGTTGAGGCATAGTATTTGGCTCATTTTCGTCATTCTATTAATAAAATGATTAGATATACATGTATGTTGATAATCAGAGATTGATCCAATGGCTTAAAATAAACAGGACTGACTTTTTTTATTAATAATAACATTCACAACTTTATTATTATTAAGGTCTTTTCTTTTTTATATTTTGTCAGGATTCTAGTGTAAGATACTGGCCAAGCACGGACAACCAAATTGGTTCATTTTTTATAAACATAGAGAGACATGATGTTTACGAACATTACATTATCAGACAGATGCTGGTGAAGAAAGTAAGTGTCATTCAGGGTGCTGACCGAGGTTGGGAGTTTTTTTTTAAATTCTTAATATGTATATAACACCTGTTTTTGACAGAAACAGTTCTTTTTCGGTAAATTTAAAAACGTCATATTGCATCTTTTAATTTAGAATTTGTAAAATTTATTCCAAATCGTGTTAAATTATCAAAAGCATTATAAAATTGTTTAGAGAATATTTACAATGATAGGTTTTTTCTACAGATTAACGATGTAAACAACAAAGGCATGCGAATGCAACATTTTCACTTTACCTCTTGGCACCATCAATCTCTTCCTGAATGTACAGACTCTCTCCTGTGTTTGAGAGAACTTGTAAAAGGTGGCACTGCTGAATCAGATGGTCCGATATTAGTACACTGCAGGTTAAGGAAACTTTCTAATTATTTCCAACTATTATGTATGTTTTATCACTTACACAGTATCTGTATTTACCAATTGTAATAACTATTTTTTTTTTACATTTTCATAATATGTTCATTTATTTGACCATTATGATTGCAGCACGGGAACTAGCCAAACAGGTATATTTATAGCCTTAGATTATCTCCTTGAGGAAAGCATTTACCGAGGAGACATTGACATCATAACTTGTATCTCAAGGCTTCGCAAACAAAGACCCTCAGCTGTTCAAACATTTGTAAGTCATCCATAAACGTAACTAAATTGTATTGATGTTTACATTATCTAAAAATATGACTTATATGAACATCTCAACATTTGTTTCCTTTTTAGGACGAATATATTTTTCTACATGATGCAATTGTTCAATATTATTCTAAGCGTCGTCAGGATTCTACATCGTGATGGACTGTAAACAAAAGTTTCGTTGTGCATTTAAATCAACATATTTATTTGTGTGGGAAATGATAGAATGATTCTTGCCATTAAAGATTTTGGAGAGAATATTCTTTTGTGTATTTTTTTTTTCATTTACACATATTACTTGATATAAAGTTGTATAAAGTTCATCTTTATAAGTTTTCTGTTATCAGGCAAGCGGAGATTAGATTATACGATTTATGACTCAAGATGACCTTGATTAAGCTAATGCTAAATATCGCCAATGCCTTCTCCCATCCAATTAGATTACACAACCATATAATACTTTACAATGTACACAATAAACCTCCAAGATTGAATTTTAAAAGAAAGTAGACTTTGTATCAATGGTTTTTAACGATTATGATTTTGGATCGGGATTTTTGGATATGTTATCTTTTAAATTAATGATTATCAGTCTTAAATGTTATATCAATCAATCACAGCAATATACTAGTGAATTGAGTGCCACAGAATAAAATATAACACAAAATACCATATATTCCGATTTTCATGGTTATATGCGATTAATTTATAAACTACATGCATTCATAAACATATGAAGACAATCAGAAGCCATGATTACTTGTCCTCGTGTGTCGTATAGGTTACTTATTATCATATATAGATATGAATTCTGCAACTGAAAGCTGTGATTATAAAACAATACAAAACGATGAAATCATGCAATTTCTATCAGGATTATTGATTGTAAAGAAAAAGAATCATTGTAATTATCCCTTCTAAGTCAGGTTCTGACTTATTTTTGGTAAAATTGTCTTGTTTTGAATATTTTAAGAGGAATTCAAATACAGAAAGGCTAAAAATACTGGATCTAGGACCAATTTTGAATACCTAAATAGATAAAATATGATCAAAGTATTAACTCATTTGAAAAAAATCTAACTTCATTTTTAGCCGGGCTCTGCTGAAAGCAGAGTCCTGGCTGTAGGCAGGCGAATCGCCAATGTTACTATAAATAGCACAACTTCAAAAGTTAACAAAAAACCAAACAGCGTCAAAGTAAAAGCTTCCGCTATACCAAATAGTTACACAAAGAGCCATGTTTTTTTAAAAGTGTTGGCATTTTGTTTCTTTTATTTTGATTTCGAGAGAATTGTCTATCTTTTTTAGTTTTCTTATTAATCTTTTTAAAAACAAGACTATCATTTTGGATACATACAATGCGCATGAATTTTCATGAACTACTTTGCAGCGCGTTGAAGAAATGGGGATTGAATATATAACGCTCGTTGCAAAATTTAAGGCAGCAACTGTTGAACTTTTTTCTATTAGACAGACATATTTTTGTGTATAGCCGCTTACAAAATTTGGTCACTCTCTGACGCTTTGGCGACATTAAAAGCATATGAGAGAGAGAGAGAGAGAGAGAGAGAGAGAGAGAGAGAGAGAGAGAGAGAGAGATTTTCAGTCTTTACCACACAATATGCATAAAGACACACCAAAAGAGCCCGGCTTTCGGTACTTCAGTACTTTGATACTTTTTGTTAAATTGTTTTGTTATTTTATATTTATAGAGGAAGTTAAAACAACAATATGTTTAGAATATGAGGTTTTCTACAAAAAATTTATATCTAATGAAAAAAAAATATAATAAAATCACCCAATCTTTCAGTACAAATCCTTGATTATGCCATTTCTATAAAGGATTGGAATTCGGCATTATGACCAAGAGAGCAAAAGTGTAAAAATATAATGAATGACAATGATTTTAACTAGATCAACATTTTTGAAAATGTGAGTACTTCAAACTGTGATCTATTTCATTGTTTATTCAAATATTCCCCGTTTGATGGGAAAATCCGGCGACAAAACAGGAAATGCTAATCAGATTGTAATTATAGAGGGAAATAAAAAGTTCATTCATATTTAAAATGTTTTAAAATGGTAACTTAAGAGAAAACTATGATGAGGATTCTAGTAGAAAAACACATACTTCTGATTCCTTATCTGTTGGTGATAGGTATGTACAAATCTATATGATTACGATTTGCTTTAATCAGAAAAGTAATTAATTCATGTGTTTATTAGTTAACCCTGAAATTTGCAATTGGGTGTAAACACTTGCTTTATGAACATTAATTAACAGAGAGCTTCAGAATGCAGGACATTGTTAAAAACGTAACACTTTTTAATGGAACAAGTTTCGACATACTGAGGAAGGCGATTGATAAAGATCACTTCACCTATGCCCAGGTAGAAGAAGGGGTACCTCTGAGCATCATCTTTAATCAGAGAGCAACTTTTTCTTGCTTTTACATGGAAGCTAGAGGAGGTATTAAAAATTAACGATTTGGTATATTCTAACCATGGAATATGTTTCAGCCATTTTCTAAAAAAAAATAGGCACACTTCAAAAGTTAAATACTTTAATGTAAAGTTGGATATGTGTGCTTAGACAGTCTGCGACACATTCAATATACACATTATTCTCCTTTGGTACATATATCTACCATCGTATCATATTTGAACTTTTAAAAATTTCACTTCAACAAACAATGTGTGAAGAAACAAAAAAAAATTGTTATTTAGAAAACAAGATAAGTATATGAGAGATAAACTAAAATTGTCCCACAAAGTTTAATGTTTTTTATGATCATATTGATGCGCTACATTCGATAATCTATCATTTTTTCTATTTTAGGTGATTATGAAATTTACATCAGTAAAGACGCAAAACGTATCGGGACACTTTGCAGATCTTTAAGTATAACTCAAGATATCGTGTCACCTCACACCTACAGATTTTGCTGCAGCTATGATATGGATGGGGAGATGTTAACGGTTATGAGAACAGACAAAGGATCTTTAAGGCTGTTTGAAATTGAAACACAAGGTATGGTTTCTTAATCAAGAGTATTAACTTATAACAATTGTGAAAAAAATCATTCAATTGAATTCAGTAATTTCATGATCTTGGCCATCTACTCATTGATTCATACTTTTTTCGTATCCAGACCTTTCAGTCTTTGGATATGATACACTTTTGATACGTGTACGTGTATGGTGTTTTTTTTAAGTTTGCATAATAACCAAAACACAATACTGTGGAATCATTAGAATTCATGATAGCTCAATATTCGTGGTATTCGTGCATACCCCCCCCCCCTACGAATTTACGTCCTCGACGAATTAAATCTTCTTACTTAAAAAAAACCCGACGCTCCAGAAACAAGAGATGGACAGAACACCCTGGAAAGAACTGCGAGAAAAAGATCGGAAACTACAAATAATTGAAATTGAAATTAAGTCCAAGGCCCATAACTCTGTCAAAAACTGCTTGATCGTACAAAAAATCGAATTTGACCTAGATATTATTATGATAAACCAAATTTCATTTCAATATGTGCATCCTTTGCGAAGAAAATGAACGGAAACTGCAATTAACTGGAATTTTTCTATGTCCAAGGGGCACAACTCTGTCGAAAATTGCTTGATCGCACCCAAAATTGTACTTGACCTAGATATTACTATGATAAACCTGTATACTAAATTTCATTTCAATATGTGCATCCTTTGCGAGAAAATGAACGGAAACTGCAAATAATTGGAATTTTTCTATGTCCAAAGGGCACAAATCTGTCGAATATTGCTCGATCGCACCCAAAATCGAACTTGACCTAGAAATTATTATGATAAACCTGTGTACCAAATTTAATTTCAATGTGTGCATCCTTTACGAAGAAAATGAACGGAAACTGTTGGTGGACAGACCGACCGACCGACAAACCGACCGACCGACCGACCGACAGGCAGCAGGAAAGTAATATGCCCTTCATTCTTCGAAAGGGGCATAACTATATCCCAATGATCACGAAAAGCACACACAATCAATGAAAATTGCCCCTCCTCAGAGTTTAAGAAATTCACAGTTTATTGAAAAATGTAGGTGTTTAAAACACATTTTCAGACCTTAAAAATTGCAGAAGCTTTTTCGTATATTTAAAAGGTGCACCTCCGTCGGAGTTTTAAATAGGCTTGACATTTCATTATAGAAGTATGTACGAACATTTCACAGAATGCTTTACCTTGTGTCTAATTTTTAAATAATACATGCATACATACATTTTTCTTTTTATGAGAAAAAAGATTTCACCCTTTTCATTCAAATGTGATGAAAATGAACGTAGTGAATAAATTGACCGTGATAGGCCTGGGTAGGAATTCCACCCGTGAAAGATATGATTATATGAAGGAATCATAACGGGGAGAGGGGGTATTGCTTACATGAGAGAAAGCTAAAGCGTAAGCAAATGTATCTACATATCCATTCATAGATATGTCTACTAACACAGATTGGAACAAACTGATTTGATTTAAGGCACGCTATTTCAGATTTGTGTTTTTGCAATTCTGGTTCAGAATGTAGATATTTGCAAGAGTGTAAAAAAATTTTTCAAATTACTTTTAGGAATACAATGCAAAATTTATAAAACCAAAAAAAAAAAATAATAAATAAAAACAATGTAACATACTTAACATTATATCTTGTTTGAAAATAATAATCAAATTACTTAAGAAATTAATACTCATGGAAACATTTTGAATCGTTTACTATTTGGCATAGGTTTTTTTTCCTTTTTTGCAATTTGGGTTAATTTGCATACTTTTGATCAAATAGTTAATTAGGACTATGATCAACATGTTTATAGTTAATTAGGACGATGATCAAAAAGTTTACTGACGTGCACAATTTGATTTAGCGTAGTAAGAATAATACATTAGGTGATGTTATTGCTCACAAACGCAGCTTTTATTTTTTTTCGAACAAACGCGAACAATTCAAATTAGTAAGAAACAAAACTTATAACAAAATAATGTATTCAAAGAAAGTTATATTATTATTAAACAATTATTAACATGAACACCTAATGTAAAGCCCTTTATATGCAGACGTGTTTAATACTTTTTTAACAGAATGCAACGAACATATGACTGTTCTAAAGAATTGCAGCGGATGTAGCGGAGTATGTAATGAGTGTTTACAAGTAGATGACAAGTGTATATCTTGCACAGAGAATCCAACTGCAGAGGAATGCAGTTACTTCTGTGTTAAGGACTGTGTTCCTGGAAAGTGCAGAAAAAATAAGACATGCTCATTGTGCAAACCCGGGTATTATGGTGCTAAATGCCAAAAATGTCCAAATGGAACATTGTGTGGTGAAGACTGTCTCGAAAATGGTGAATGTCTAGGTCACTGTGATGAAGGTTGGTTTGGGCCCGACTGTGATAAAAAATGTTCAAGTCCCTGTAGGAATTGCTTGCTGTCTGCCGACAATTGTACCCAATGCTATTATGGAATTCCTCCTCATTGCCGCAGTATGTATAAGCTTCATTGTCTGTATTCGTACAGTTACCAAACATACTATATTTGATCTGTGCCTTTTTCTTATACAGGTGAAAAATTTACTTCTGATGATGCGATGACAATGATGGTTGCAGGAGGGGGAGGACTACTAATACTAACGTTTTTATTCATTTGCTTCCTTAACATAATCAGACGCTTGTGTGTCACACCGCCTATTCATTCCTATGGTTTTATTGAGACCCAGGACAATGAAATGATGCCTCTACCACATTCTCACCAGTACACAGATCCAGAACCACCAGACGATTACATGAACACCTCACACCGACTCTCCATTGACGAGTTCCTTCTCCGGGTTCCACATAAAAAGCTGAACCATGGACTTTTAAGGGAATTCAAGGCATACATATTTCTGTAAACTAATTTCATTTACAATTATTATTTGTGATTAATCTTTATTTATTTAAACGGTGTGTTTTAATGCTTGCAGAGAATACCCCACACTATGACAGATTCATATGACGCAGCGGTAGATCCTAAAAACAAATCAAGAAACCGCTACAAAAACGTTTATCCGTGTAAGTAGCGAAGCGATATATATTTTTTCACAAGACTTGGGGGCATTTTATACAGGATTTACTAACTACATGTATTTATTTATTGCTGAGTAGAAATATTATTAAGTAGAATTGTGAGAACTCTTTACGTATTACTACGTAGGCGTGAGAGTTAATGTAGATGTAAAGCACGATAATTGTTTAACTTATGGTGAATTGCTCACTTAACAATTAATATTGTATTGTGTCAAATTTAAAAAAAGGCCGGCTTATTAAATAATTTATCCATCGATGACAATCTGTGAATAGAAAAATATTATGTATTATGCTCCAGATCGGTTATCTCTTGGAATTACACTTGTATTTTTGGAAATTCACAAATTTGAGTTCTAAATAACTTTATTTTTATAGAATGATTTTTGAAATTGCAATATGATATTATTATTATTATTATTATAATTATTATAATTAATATATTATTGTGTATGTGAAAAATTTAACCAATACAATTATAAAATACATTGAAAATCATTTGTATTTTGAGTCGGTATAATTTCTAGCCTATAAAACATTTCATTTTTCACTTATTTTAATTTGCCTAAAACCCAATGATTTGATTAGATCTTTAAATGTAATTATTTTAACGATATAAGTAATAAATATTCTCTCTAATAATTTTTTTAACTGTGAAATATGTTCATTTCATTAAGAAAATAAAAAGTAGCAAAGTTGACTTTGAATCTTTTGTTGTTATGGCGTCTAAAATTAAGGGTATGCACTTTAGATTCAATCGTGTCTGATCATAAATTGATAGTTAAGTTTGAATGAATGTTCAAATGCATGCATAATTTTGAACTGTGATACACTGAACTTATAATATATTCAATGTAACACATTTTTAAAGGATTGGCGGTTTTTTCCAGATGATTTTAGTCGCGTAGTTCTGGATACTTCCGACATAGCAGGAAGTGGGGATTATATAAATGCCTGCTTCGTCCATGTATGTGTCTGGTGGTGGTAATGATTTATGTGAATATTTAATGAAATTACGTAGTCACTTCATATATCTCTACTGGTGAACTTTGAAACCTCTTCTGTTATTGAATCAATTATTGTATTTCCTTGTTCCTTTTTTTCAAAAATATAGGGTTAAATAATACATTATTATAAATAAGTTTTCTGATGAATTTACTACTTTCGTCTACCAAAATCAGAAATTTAAATCAAAGATATCTTCTGTAATTATGATTTAGAAAAAAATGCACTTTATTTTAATTTCACTTTTATTCTAAACAATAAACAGTTCTAATCAATAATCTAGATTTTTCTTTATTTATCCAGGGTTTAGAAAAACGGCGAGCTTATATAGCTGCACAAGGTATAATAATATATATTTTTTCCATTATACATATTGTTTCATCAATTTTTTCTCTCCACCTGAATTTTTTTTACATGAACCATGACATTGTAACTTTTCTATGAAACTAAAAGGTATAAGGACATCTACATCTCATTTGGATATCTAATGTGTTTATAAGGAAATATAATCCTTATAATGAGTTCCTGTTGTTAATGGTATGCTAATCTGTCCTTCCACATTGTATTTAAATTTTTATTTTCTGAATTCGCTTGATTACGAATTAATTATGTTCCATATAAATGCAAAGATCAAGAGCAATTCAATTGGCAATCTGCCATTACACTTAATCTCACAAAACTGTATTAAGTTCAAATCAATTTGACTTTGATCATGAGTATCAAGTTTTCAGAATTGAGCATTTGTGTATAATTATACATGTATATATATACAAGTACTATTTTCTGTTAAGTTTCAGAAATCACAAGTTAGTTGGCTTAGATAAGAAAGAAAAAATCTTATTCTCTTATTATCACATACATAAAAATTCGTATTTGCCCAGAACAATTTGTACTGAACAGATAAATTTTCATTTAAACATTGTACATGTGTATAGAATATTTTTTTAAAGTTCTGGGCATTTATTTGTAAACTCCATTTCTCTTATTCGACCATAACATCAACCATTTGCAGGTCCATTTACAGAGGAGACAGTTTTGGATTTTTGGCGAATGGTCTGGCAAATGAGAAGTGTGAAAATAGTAATGTTGACGAATCTTTTAGAGAATGGGAAGGTATTTTAACTACGAACTGTAATAATTCTTTTAATGATCAGAATAATTCTATTTACTAACAAGGGCCGTTACAAACATGCATTTGTTAAAAGATAACAGGAAACATAGAGGGTTGTATACGAGTTAGTTTCTTGGATGATATCGAACCGTTATTCTTATCATCGCAGGTGTATTTAATATCACGCACATTAAGAACAGTGCCATATTAACGAAATTCTCTTTATTTAAATATTTCTTCAAATAATTGCTCTTTTGTTTACCTTCTAATCAACAACTGTTCCAGTATTGGGTCATGTGAACACAATATGGGGGTCGTAAGTTTTTCTTGATAAATACTCGAGTTCCCGACATCTTATAAAAGTCAAGATAGATTTCATCTTTCCTTTTCATGCATTTTGAGAGAGATTCAAATCGTTGGTTTTTAATAGATAGAATTGACAACGAAGAACAATTACTACACCTGTCTTGTGTGATGCGATTACAGTAGTTAATTGGCTTTGTAATGTCGTGTCTGACAAAACATTGATTTTATTCATGCGCTTTTTTCATTATACTTTCTTTGCAGTTTTGCTTATATATGTAAATTGATATATATCTTTGTATTTAGATGAAATGTATAAGATACTGGCCAAACACAGAAACTCGAATAGGACCGTTCTTTATAAGAACAGAAAACCACAACACCTCACGGCGGTACACAATTAGACATATCACAATCAGAAAGGTATCTTTACAACTCCACATGGTGTTTCTAGACTGTTCATCTATTTTAGAAAACTATCTCTGAAAACTTTTTTGCTACTTTCCCAATAGGAAATAATATCTCGATCAGCTTTTCATCACAATGCATGTTGAGAATTGTTTTGATTGTAGTTGACTAATCCATTTATGAAATACATTGTACATATATATTGGTTAAAACAAAGTAAAATTTGTTATATAGATATGTAATGTAATGTTACCTTAGAATGGCCTTTTGTTCTCTTTTCTTTTGACACACAGGGCATTGAGGTTAGACACGTGACCCAGTACCAGTATACAGACTGGCTCACCACAAGAGTTCCCGACAATGTGGACTCCATTTTGATGTTTAGAAACCTGATCAATTGTGATATTTCTGACACTGATGGGCCAATCATTATTCATTGCAGGTACAAATTGCGGTTACTAACAAATTATTTTGTTTTGGAATTAAATTTTTCTGCTTTATCCCAAAAGAAATCGAAAATTATCACAAAAATTATCTTAGCACTTTTCCTACTGTATTTGTAAGATACATGTAAATTATACATTTCTTATGTGACATTGTGTGTCCACGAGATGAAAACAAAGCGTCTGCATAGCAGCAAGCGAGATAAAAGCATCTCTGAGAGCAGTGTCAAAAGTAGAAAAGAGGTGTTGCATTTAAAAATACTGTTTCTGATCTCAGTAATCGACTCCTAATTTTCTAACAACTTACATACATGTACGTTTACTTAACACTATATAATAACTGTATTGACGGTAAGGAACGAATGTTTCTATGGATTCTGTGGTCTTCAAATGTAGTTCTTATTTAAGTTACATGAAGTCAATGTGTGTCTTATATGCTACATGAATTGATATTAAAACATTGTAGGGTCGACGCATAATAAATGCAGAATGTGCATGCATTAAGTCTTGTACATTGTTTATATAACAGTTCTGGCACAGGGAGGACGGGGACATTCATTGCATTGGATTACTTGTTAACTGAGGGAACAGAGACAGGAACTGTTGATGTGGAGGGTTGTATCCGGGCACTTCGGGAACAGAGAGCGTATGCCGTCCAGTCCTCTGTAAACAACCGAACGAACTCTCTCTCTCTCTCTCTCTCTCTCTCTCTCTCTCTCTCTCTCTCTCTCTCTCTCTCTCTGGCATATATTTAATCCCCCGATCTCTATTTCTTTCATTTATATCACGCATTGCTTTTCTTTAGGATGAATACGTTTTTCTTCACGACGCATTAGTTGAAGGATTCACATGTGCTCAAGAAAACGGAATATTCGAAATGGATGTCAGTGTTTAGATATTTTACATTGATATTTATATGTACATGTTTTGTTGTATCACCTGCATAAAGATAAAGAACTAATCGTCTACTCTAACTTTTGTTTTATTTGTTTAGCTGAAAGATTAATAGTCTAATATTTATTCTATAGTTTGACGAGATATATGCGCTTTTGATTGGTCGAAAAATTTCTATGATACCTGCAAAAATAAAAATTTAGCCGGATCTACTTTTCTCTGCTGTTCTGATATAGAACAATTATAGAACGGGATTTTTCCAAAATACAAACAAAATGTAAAGTTACGTGTATTCCTTTTTAAATATGAGCAAACAAAATTCAACTATATCAATATAGAAATATTAAAAGTATAACCCTGAAGCATCAAATATACACATTAATTAATCCATGGAACCGGAAATTAGGCGTCTTCTCACGATTTTGTCTACTTGAGGCTAAGATCAACTCTTGCTCCGAGGCTGGCTGTTCCAGGAATCTTCACTGCAAAATTTATTGCACCGATGAAGAGTTTTAGATTACTGGCCAACGAAATTCATAATACTTAAAGCGTCGTTACAGCTTGTATATCCCCTCAATCCCCTCATCCAGCGTGTTTCAATGCAGATATAATATTTAAGCCTCACTAAAGATATTAAATTATCAGGAAATTCACAAAAAACGCACACTTACATTCTATTTTTGTTGACATATAAATTATTTTCGTCCATGGACCCGCCCCCTTGCATCAAGTATCTGACGTTTTCCTTGTTTTTTTTGTAATTATAACGGTTTAATATTTTACGTGCCAGGAAAAGTCCGCAATATATGTGGCATATTTTACTGGCTTCTTTTAACGATGTTGAATATTCCACCGGTCCCATTCAGTGACACTGTATCCAGTTTCATAGGCCAAATTATTAATCTGACATTACGTCAAGTCATTGCATGTATTCTCCCTTATTCTTCGAATCAGCCGTTTAAGATTGCAACTTTCAATTTTAAGTCAGCTTAGTAACCAAGCATCAGCTGAAGGCGCATTAATGTTCTTGCTGTTATTGTTGTATATTCCTACGCGCCGCTTCAATTACATGATTTACATTTTGGATGAATGACACCCTATGATTTATGATATAAAAATATTTAATTTTTCATTTTATTGAATGACACGAAATGACTTTAATAATTGTTCTTTTGATCGACGCTACGCGCATGCATTGATGAAGTTTCCCGGTGTTTTTTTTTATATACGTCGATCAAAAGCAAACTAATTAAATTAATTTCTTTAATTAATACATGGCATATTTATTATCCTTTGGGTATTAAACAAGAGGCCCATGGGGCCACATCGCTTACCTGAGCAACAATGGCTTTATATGTGTGTTCAAAGGATATTGTGCGATATGGCCCCACGGTGGAAAAACAAAAAAGAATACCACGAAATAAACTGTTTCCAAATTTTACATTTATTTTTCTACACTTAATCTTTGATATTGTAATCCTATGAAATACCATTTTTATCAAAAATAAGATCCTATGCAAGAAATAAAACTGAATTTTTGGTAGGGGTACACTCTTAACTTCCAATCCCCTTTACATGTATTTTAGTTCTGCCCCTTCACTTTATAAAACGATCAAATTATATAAATTATGAGAATATGTATATAGGTACATATTCATCTTCAACTACATTGTACTAGCTAGTTATTGTATTTTATTTAAAAAAAATTCCTATATGTGAAAAAGGAAAATTGTACCTCAAGGCGCTCAAATCAAAAACATTTAAAAATTTAATTAGTCTTCCGCATTATAAACGATTGTTGTTTACCAGGCGTGAACTCGTGCTACGTTTTATAACCTTACTCACTTAATCGATGAATACACTCAAATAAAAAATGTTGTCATGTGATATGTTAAAGAGCTATTAGATATATTATCAATGCATAGGCGTCGGAACTTGGTAAAGGGGGAGCCCCCCCCCCCCCCACACACACTTTTTTTTGCAAAGTTAGACATAGCCGTACTCAAACGCTTTTTTTTTTCTTTTTCTTTTTCTTGCTTGTCAAGATTTCTGATAAGGTCTAGCCCCCCCCCCCCCACCCACCCCTCTCAATGAGCCTCAGACTGCAATGAAATGACAGGCATATCGCTCTATTTTACTAAGGCCACCCTTTATTCAAAATCAACGTTAACAAATGGCTACAAATCAAGATGATTTTCCGCTGTAATTTTTTCTTAAGAATAGTGATAATACATTTATCCCCCGTAACAGTAATGTTTTTAACTGTTTTAAAGAGGTCGTTTTTATTTAATTGTGTCTGAAAAACCAACAAATTTGGTGTAGGTTCATCGTATAAGAAGAAGGCACAAAAAAGTTGTTAGTGCATATCATCCTTTTAATTTTTCTGTACAAGTATTTAACGTTGAGTGAGACATTTCTAGTGAAAAATCAAAATTTCAGCGTCAATCGTAGAATTATAAGCAAGATACAGAACTCAAAATTCTGCTTGGTTTGGGCCTTTTTTTTGCACAGGAGTTAATTACATTCAATTACATTCAACTTAAGGTTTTTAAACTTGGTATTTCCTATTCAGAATGAACAAAAGCATGGCCTCAGTTCTGTGAGCAAAGCTTTGTATCTTGCTTATAATTCGAAACTTGACACAGCTGAATAAGGAAAATTGTAAATAATTAACACAGAAAAAACATGCACCAAAACAAAGAAAGATTACAATTTATTTTTCATAATATCTATACTAGTATACCTATATATTTCTAGCAGCAAAAACAATCTCTGTTTAGACTGAAAATGCAGAGCATCTTAACAAAACACGTTTCATCATAATCAACGTAGAGATCAAACCGAATTACCAATAGAATATATAGTATTTATAATATAATATGTTGTTAGTGCATCAGATTTTTCTTATCTTGCGCAGGTAAACAACTAACTGTCTGATTTACCGAAGTCTATATTTGATTTGATACGTAAAAATTCCAAAACACAGGCGATATTTTTCCTCAAGTTAATAAACATAAACGAAATTCAAAACAACGAAAAACCACGGTCACGAGTCCAAAATGTCAACGCATTGAAAGATTTAACCTAAATTCACTTCACGAAATCGGCACAAATATATTTAGCATGTTTCAAGTATCCCTTCGCACATAAGTTGCACAACAAGCAAATTCATCTTTGTCAGTTTGACCCGTTGTCATGCGTCAACATTCAAACATGGCTGCCTTATACAATGACCTTTCGTTTTCTATATGGAATACCGAACCCGATGTTATAAAGTGATTGACAGCGAATATCTCTTCATTATTTTAATTTTCATAAATTACTCAAATTTGAAACAGAATTCGCCGATAATTTTTGCAATTTATATTTTCCTTTCCGTAAGGATTATTTTTGCAAAATTACGTTGAATTTGACTAAGTAGTTCTTAAGAAGAAGATTTTTTTAAATGCACCCCCCCCTTTTTCTACAGTTTCGAGGTTTTCTCCGCTTTGAGAAACGATCGGTCTTTCATTTCTGCAATTTATATTTATCTTCCCATAAGGTTGCCTTGTGCCAAATTTGGTTTAAATTGGCCCAGTAGTTTTAGAGAAAAAGTTCAAAATGTAAAAAAGTTTACAGACGGACGGACAGACCGACGACGGATAAAATGTGATCAGAATAGCTCACTGGAGCTTTCAGCTCAGGTGAGCTAAAAATTAGAGAAATCGAAAGCTTCTTTAAATCAAAGTACTGAAGTACTGATGGGAGTTGATTTTATCGATTATCATTTATTCAAAATCAACGATATGTGATTTTGCATGGCAAGTCAGTAATCGAAATCTTTCTGAGAAATTGTATGGATCCAGGCAAGATTGAACTCTTGTCTTGCTCAACCAAAAACTCGGCTGTCTCCGTTTATTTCCGAAAAGCAAGAGAGACTCTGTTTTAACGTATATTAACGGAGAGAGGCAAGCGTCTGTTTGAACGAGACTACATTGAACTCTAGCGTAGGAATACATACGACTTAAAAAAAATATCTAAATTGTTTGTACAATTTAAAATCTTACTATTCGAATTTATGATTATTTTCAAGAACTAACCCAGTGGGCACGCAACGTTGTTTCAACGTTGAGAAATGATTGAAATCAAGTTGCAGCGTTGATCAACCATTATTCAACGTTGAAACAACGTTGAGGTTTCAACGTTGAAACCCAAACCATGACTCAACGTTGATTCCACGTTGAAGACCCAACTTATTTTCAACGTTGAAGACATCAACCACTTTTCTACGTTGATACAACGTTTTAATAAATGAAACTGAATACATATTTTCAAATTTGAAACTTCCTTTTTTTTCGGTAACAGAAAAATGCCGGGATTTTAGCTTTTGGGCTATTGTGACTATTTTATATTTTACATTGGATCGAGTATCTTGGGAGTTATTTTTTATAACAGTCTGCTGAATGCAAATGATGAACTGACTATTGTGGATTCTACGTTTTTGTGTTGACATCCTTTGTTTCATTTCATGAAAAACAAACATGACTACCATTTGGCGGAATGTACTTTGGTTTCTTTGTGGTCATTTCCCTACAGCCTTATTTAAAACATTTTGAAATGCCAAGTTTAACTTTTAAACGAGGGATTTATACACATGTTGTTTAGCGAAGGATGCACTCTAATACTACTAGGATATAAATAAAGGGCGACATTTGGATTTATCTTTTTTTTAATAAAGTGTCAGAACACATAATTCAGCACAACATAATAAAAATATGTTTGTAAGCAACATTTTACGAAAAAATTACTTAATTTTAAATTATTTTCGTCATCATATCTACATATTTTCAACCAAATTTCAACACGATCTCTACGTTGAATCAACGTTGAATTTTGACGTTGAAACAACGTTACATTTTCAACGTTGCCTCAACTTTCATATGCAACCTTTTTTCAACGTTGATTCAACGTTGATGCCTGACGTTGAAACAACGTTGTTTCAACGTTGAAATGCCCACTGGGAAGTGTTGTCAGCGGTATTGATTTGTGCTTAGGTCCAAACACTGTTTCACTTTCGCTTTGCCCGAGTTAGTGCATAGGAGAGTTGATTAAAATCAACTCCCAAAAACCAACAGAATGTCAGCCCCAAACTAACCAGAGATTAAAAATGTGTTCATATCTTTAAATCAGTAATATCAACAGAGTGAATTCAAGTACATGAACATCAGTACATTTCAATTTAGTCAATCTAGTTAGCAATTATAGATTTATGTCATTTTATTTTACTGCAAATGAACTTGGACTTATTAGAATATTTTTAATTCGGGTACTTATATTGGGTTAATTGATTTGTAGCAACAAGGCTCAAAGTTGGGCAGAATCAGTAGGAATTTCTTTATCTTGGAAATGCTTATATATATGGAAAAGTTTCTGTGATAAAAATTAATTTTGATTTTGAACGGAAAACAAAATAAAATGAAGCAGCCCATATTAAATCTACATATATACACTCAACAAAATTTCTACGTGTTCACTCCGTATAATTTATTTTCTATCTGAAATAAGCACGTGTATTTGTTTTGCCGTCGGGGTGACTGATTTCCACTGAACTTTTAAATTGTTAAGAACGATGCATGAATCTTGACCTCTTGTTGCGAGCCGAGACCTTGACCTTTGCTGAATATTACAATCACTTCTTGTTTGGTTGAGATTCGCTAAGAGATTTAAGGTTGTTTTAAGTTGCCAATGAAAAGGATGTTCATTTATTAAATACAAAAACTATATCAAAATAGGATTTTTCCTTAGGTTGCTTAATATTAAAAACAATGTTGAGGACCAAATAAACAGCAAATTTATAGTGGATACACATCTCCTATAAAAGGCCAATAGCATTATTAATGCTTCACTGCACTCTAGTATTTAATTCACCCAAACACGTTAGATGGACAAAAATACTTGAAGAATCGCGTTTTAAACAAAAATCTACTTTTGGGGAATAATCTATGTTTGGGGAACTCGATTGCAGTAAGGGACCCGTAGAATTCCAGTCTCCGGTCCAAACGGTTTGGGATGACTGTTGAATATAAAACCTGGGAAGGCGTAAATGAAAATTAAACTTGTTGTTTTATTGGCGTCTCCGATCAGAGTGACCCACGGAGGGGACGCTATCTAGATCGGAGACCTGGGCTTCCCTGTCCAGGTACTGACTAATCAAAATCTTTATTTTTTGTTCAAAAATAATTTTGGAATAGATAATTCTAATTAATTTGATTATTACGTGATGTATTTATTTATTCTAAGCTGACCGAGGCTTGATTTAGAACCTGACGCTACAGGATAATCCCCTAACAAAAGATCTAATGGATGGCACTTACTCTGACCACGGAATTAACAAAAGATAAAAGAGAAACTAAAGAAAGTAGTCAAATTGCAGATATATTTTGAAAAATAATATATGTCAGAAAGGACAATATGACAACCACTGCACATGCAGGCAAGGAATATCCAGTGAACGGCGAAACAAGACAGACTTAAATCCAGGCACACATATTACTGGCGTAGCATATCTATAACTTCGATTTCTCTCATTTTCCATTGCAATTTGTTACATTCTCCATATAAAGTGGTGGGGGAGGGGGGGGGGGGGCAACTCCATGATAATTTTTAAACTATGTAAATTTTAGAACATTATTTCCTGCGGTAAAAAGTGGGGGGCAGCCCCCCCCCCCCCCTGCCCCCCCCCCCCCCCCCCCCCCCCCCCCCGATGCTACGTGCCTGTAATATGGCGACCGTGTGCTTTTATGAATTCATTTCAGCTTTAAGAAGGCAGATTTAACAGAGACCTACTGTACAAGATTACCCAAACCTCATTTCCATGCCCATTTACACCGGCCCAAAGTGCAAAGATATGTCTTTCCTGATTGAGGTATAATTATTACCTTAAAAAGATGCAAAAAATTAAACGGCGAGCGTAAAGTTATCAAACATTTATTACCGATATTTCAATACATAATCGTTATAAGCTGCTTCAACAATAGAGCACTGGCTTTCGATAGGATGCATAACGCTGCTTCCTTTAAAATCGACATGTTAAGCTATATTTGGCCCATGTTCGCTCAATTTCATAAAATATGTGACCTTTGATTTAAGGAAGAATTTAGAAAATAAATTTAAACATATATTGTAAAGAGGATAAAACCGATATACTGGCTTCAAATGCAATTGTTGGCTTTGCAGTTGATTTAATCTATAAAATGTCTAAAATATTCTAAATATAGTTGTAAGTATTGCTTATGTTGCAACTTTTCTAATTTGAAAGAAAACAAAGATCTTTCAAAAACAAGGGTTTAAAAGAAACGTAAGTGATACAATAACGGCCGCTATCGCACATAGTATGCATTTACAAACTATATGCACGTTTTCATATTTGCATGCAGAGATGTGAAGTATTTTGAAAATCAAGTTCTGATGTACATCCAAAAGCTGGTTCATTACACTTCCGCATTTGTGAAGTATTGTTAGGCGGAAACAAACATTGCATATTTACATCGTGTGTACATTGGTATTATATACAGCACAAAAAGATGTCGAATTCATCATTATCGACAGCAGTATCCCCGACTCTTTGTCCAGGTGAGTGAAGAATTGAGTTAAACAGTTTAATTCACAACAATGTAAAGGATATAGTGATCACATTGTCTATGTGTTGTTTAATAAAATATTTTTGGTTTATTAATAGCAGTGCATTAAAAATCTATGAATATTCGTTACAAAATTCTATTATTATATCACTTGCAAAATTTAAAGGTTCACATGTAAACTTTTTTTAACAAGTAACAACAGGTCCCAATGACGATTACCAAATTCTTCTCGTTTTTCTTATCATTGCATCCATACTTGTACTCGTGTCTGGAGTGCTTCTTTTGCAAAAGTAAGTAATCACAAATTCATTTACGATAAATTCATAAAATTTAGTAAAAAAAATAATAATATAGGGAACAACGACTCAAAAACAGATTTTATTGGATCTGTTGATAATATTGAATGAAAAATGACATTAACAAACTATCAACCGTCCAATAAAATGAATACTTGCGATCTCTGGATTTACGATTTAAAACATGTGTAACATTCATAGGTTATTAAGTTTACGATTACAAAGAAAAAGAGAGATCGAAATGGTGGTTGCATTTTCTGCCTCTGAGGGAAATGTGGAGGACAATCTTCTTCCCGGCTCGATGTCGAATGGAAATGTTGTTTATGAAGAAGAGTTAGGGGATGATGAGGAGGAAGAAGAAGAAAACGTCACAGTAGAGTATTCCAATTTGCAGTCCATGAGGATTTCCGTAGATGAATTCCTCAGAAGCTTCCCAGACAGGAAGGCGAACAACGTCTTGGAAGAAGAATTTAAAGTAAACAAATATTTGTCGAAAGCTATTTCAGGTTAACCTTTACTGCAAGAAGCTGGTTTTATATAATAGCAATAACAACCAATCTATGTTATATTTTGTAGCATTTACCAGAAGGTCTTCTTGAATCTTATTCTGCAGCCCTGCTTCCTGACAACAAAAAGAAAAACAGATACAAGGCAATATACCCATGTATGTCTTTATTTATCAAGACAATCCAAATACATGTACTTATCTTTATAGCTCTTAAATCGCAGAATGGATACAGTTCGAATTATTGAACAACATTTTTTTTCTTAAATTTAAATATTGTAAAGTATATGAACGTTTCCAAAACTTTGTAAAAATGTCGAACTTTTGCATATAAAACATAAATACTATAATACCTTATTATAATCATAATCAAGCGGTTAGAATGATTTTCATTAAGCTAATTAATTAATTATTATTATTAATTTTCTAGATGACCACAACAGAGTGGTCCTTGATAGGACAGAAGAACCCGAGAAACCCGATTATATAAATGCATCGTACATAGACGTATGTTTCTAAATTTATTTTTTACATGCGTATTTGGATCTTTCAAGTATGATAATTTTTACTCTCATAACGTACAAATATTTCACATCAAATTTCCCTGTTTGCTCATATTTGTAATTAGTTCTTATTGGTTCGCAAATCTCCTTCCTCCATGGCAGATATTTACAGGAAAAAGAATATGAATATAGTATATGTTGATTGATTAATTAATTGCACGATTTTCAGAATTTTGTAAAATAATATTATTTTCTCAAACTAATGTATTTATAATATTTTTCATTACCAACTTCAGGGATACAATAAAGAAAAGGCTTACATTGCTGCACAAGGTACTAAATATTATACATCCTTGCTAGGATGATCGAATGCAACAAATAAATTGTTGGCGGTTTGTTATTGTCATTTTTCATCCTTACAATGGGTTTGGATGATATTGATTCAATATCTTATGTGCATCAAAGAACCACAATCAAACTGATAATTAGGAAACACAAAAAGTTGTTCAAGTAAAGTGAAAACTAGGTATGGCGTTTATAATGCATTGTTATGTATTTGTATATCAGTCTATGTATATATGCAAATTAAGCAATCATGTGTCCCAGTCTAAGCTAAAGATGATAAGAAGCGTAGACTAAAACATAAAACAATAATAAAGTGATTAGTTTGCTCGAGATAATATAAATTATGACGGGTAATTACAGGTCCTTTTACCTCAGACACCATTGAAGACTTTTGGACCCTAATATGGCAAACTGACTGTACCAGAATTGTCATGTTAACCAATCTCTATGAAGGAGAAAAGGTAGCAATCTACTAGCATAATATCACGTGATATATACGTGAACTATTTCATGCAAAAGTAAATGAAACAATCTCTTTCTCTTGCGTCTACAATACAGCTTTTATTTTTAAATTATTTAGTTTTTTACAGAACTTAATTTGTCTTTTCAAATCAATTGCATTAGATGAAGTGCTTGAGATACTGGACGGATGATAGAGAAACAGGAATCGATATTGGACCCTACCACATCCAACTTGATGCCATCGATGAATATGATCATTATACAATACGCTACTTAATTGTATCAAAAGAAGTAAGATTTCTTAAATAGGAAAAAAATTGAATTTTCGTGAGAAAGATATTAGTCATAAGAAATAAGTTACTGTTTCAAAGGAATGGTAATTGTTTGTATTAAAGATTTTTCACAATTTACTGTTAATCATGCATACTCCTTTTTTCATTTATTTCTGAAATATTACAAGTCTAAAGCGTTATACAACTTATCATCAAGAATAAAATATATTGAAATTTTGAAATTAAAAAGATAAAATTTTCCCTTAGGATGATGAAATAAAACGCGTTACCCATTTTCATTTCACGACATGGCTGGACAACTCCGTCCCCAATGACTTGTCCGCCCTGATTTGCTACCGGAATTTAGTTCGGAATGGTTTGACGTCCTCAGACGGACCAATCGTCGTCCACTGCAGGTAAAGAGGCATCTATACGATATCAAAAAAGCATCCATACGATATCAAAAAAGTATACATACGATATCATAGAAGTATCCATACGATATCATAGAAGTATCCACACGATGTCAAAGAAGTAAATATACGATATCAAAGAAGTATTCATACGATATCAAAAAGTATCCATAGGATATCAAAAAAGTATTCATACGATATCAAAAAGTATCCATATGATATCAAAAAGGTATTCATACGATATCAAAAAAGTATTCATACGATATCAAAGAAATATCTATACGATATCAAAAAAGTATTCATACGATATCAAAGATATATCTATACGATATCAATGAAATATCCATACAATATCATAGAAATATCCACACGATATCATAACGCTGGGATCGGGTCATGATTATTAATAATCATAATTATTACTATCACTTGTTACACATTTATATTGAAATACTAATGTAAAACTACTAGTATTTATATATAATTATTTATTCTAGCGCTGGGATCGGACGCACTGGAACGTTTATCGCCCTAGATTACATGCTAGATGAGGGTGGTACAGAAAACTATGTTGACGTTAAATCTTACGTCACTTCTCTCAGACAGCAAAGAGGGAAAAGCATTCAGACTTATGTAGGTCCTTTTGTTATATCAGTCTTATTTTAAACATCTCTCTCTCTCTCTCTCTCTCTCTCATGATATTTAAATTTTCATGCCATATTGTCTGCACAATATATTCATTTTCAGGAACAGTACGTATTTCTTCATGAAGCATTGATTGAAGGTTTCCAAATGTTACGACAGCGCTGCTTATCAATATTGTGAGACAGTCTACTATATTTAGACATTGTCTGTAATGTAAATGTGTTTATCATATTTCACTTCATATATTGCAATACAAAATGTTGATAAGTTTCTATTTTTACATTGCTTTATTTATAGATTGATTTGTATATGTCTTAGTAAGTAAGGAAAATACACATTTTATCTATTCATGACAAATTATTACAGCAGGTTTTAAGCAGTGCATGTACACAATTCATAAAAATCACATCGTACTCTTCATTCATAACGCTCTATCTTTGCGCTGGTAAAATTTTGTTTGATTTCAGGAAGGAAATAATAGCGTTCAGTAAGTGTTATCATATTTGTAAGGGTAATAACAAGATGAAAATGATAAGTATGGATAACCAAACACGTCGCTATGTTTTCATAAAAACACAATTATCTACATACAATGTGAATGTTTCGACTTAATTTAAAAAGCATATTGCACGCACGCTTTTGTACAAAACATGTTGATAACATCATATATTTAAAAAAAATGTTAATCGAAAATTATAATTATCTTGCATTTTGGCCTACTTTCCTTGTATGTTGAAAAAGTTTGCCTTGCAGGCAGGGGGCAGAAATATTCCGCCACATAAACACAAGAACTTCTTTCTCATATCAACATGTATATATCTTTCATATGTATTTATTGTACATTATGTACACATGTAATCATATATCAAATGTGTGATGGGTGTTGTGTTTGTTGTTAAAACTTATAATGTACCGTTTAAAACTGTAACCACAGTTATGGTAATGTTTTATCAATATCATTATCAAAAATGATATTTATATGAACGGTTATAAAACTGATATGGTATTGAAATGTTTAATTATCGAAAAAGTTAGACTGGTGTTGAGTGAATGTCTTCAACATTTGTATCAATTGAACATATCATTATGTTTTTAAAATATGTTTTTCATTCTTAAAAAATATAATATATTGTCGAAGTAAAGTAAAAAGCTATTTTCAAGCCTTTATGATATTTTGAAGCAGGACTAATGCAAGCGTATGTTTTAACAATGACAATGGAACACTGTACATGAGCACCTTTATCTCTACGTATCATAATTTGCTATCTGCGATGTTTTTCTATGTTGTTTGAAAATATTTGATTGTATTTATTATATAGTGAGTTTGAACACACATTCTAACAATCAATTTTCTAGTTTCTCACTTAAAACATGTAAGACCCTTGTTTTTTATATCTCTTTATTTAGCATACAATGATGATTGATTTCTTTGTACTTAAGTGTTCAATATTTAGATCATTTATTTCCTTCAAAATGTATTTTATGCATACAATGCATTTTTATATTAAAAAACGAAAGATAAGAAAAATAAACAAGATAAGTTAAATCCTTATCCGAGTCGTGAGCTTCAAAAGGCCGATTTTTATCTGCTTTTCTGTGGTGTTGAGCGGATAGAATTATTGTCTCCCCTTAGATGGGACACTAGTCGATGGCAGGTTAACACCAAAACCAGGCTAATATCCAATACAGAAGGGTGGATTAAGATAATGCATATAAAGCATTTTGTTTAACACACACTATTATGACGTAAGTGACAAGAGTATGGTTTTAAACCGGCGACTTTCGTTACTGGCCTAACACTTGTGGTGTTAACCCGCCATTAACTAGTGTCCCATCCAGGAGGAAACTCTGCTGACCGGTGTCGTATAATTTAAGGTCCGCCCCGTAAAATGGTCCGGGGCGGACCATTAATGTTAACATTTAGGGTCCGTCTTTGCTCTAAAAGGGTCCGGCCCGTATAAGAACAGCTCCGCCTAACATAAAAGGTCCGGGGTATATTTTTCATTTTTATTTTTTTGATATCGAGTATTTTGGAACAAAATAAGTGGGATTACTTTGTCATTCTTTTTAAGGAGCACTAATCACTAAATTAAATGCTGCTCCGACTCCGGTTGCACACTGATATCTACACTTGGAATAATGCCCATTTGACATAAATATAACTTGTGCTTTTCTTTTTCTAACTTGAGACGCTCTTCTTCAATTTCGAGGCGTTTTCGTTCGACTTGCAGTCTGTCTTCCTCAACACGAAGACGCTGTTTTTCTATGACTAGTCTTTGTTGTTCAACATCCACAAGTGTGCATGTAGAGTGTTCATATCCAATTTCGACTCTTTTCCGCTTCTTTCCCACACCTTTCTTCAAAGTCACTTGTTCATCTACAAAAATGAAAAAAGAATTTTAACGACAGGTGATACAAACAAACAATTCGATGTCTACCCGGTATATATTTTTTTTTAATTATTTTCATCGTAAATGCTTTTAAAAACAAATGCCTAAAATATTAAAATATTCGCAATTTAAAAAAAAAATGTATCATTTGTCCTTATCTCTCTCTCTCTCTCTCTCTCTCTCTCTCTGTATTAACTTTAAAAATGATTTTCAAAAGACAAAAACGGCAATTAACATATAGATGTTCTTTAATTTTACGAATTTAACACTATTTGACTTACCATTGTCTGTACTTTCCATAATAGAAGGGGCATCTGTGGGCTTGGGACTGCTGGCTGATGTCGTGGCCTCGTCCAGCACGTCTACCCCCCCCCCTTCACGCCTGTAATTGCTGTCGGACCAATGATTCCTTCAATTCTCTCGTCCATGGGGGTTATGAACACATTGGATGGTAGAGACACCAGTTTTTCTTTGTTCTCTTTTATTAAGCGCCAGCTTCTTTTTGCTTTCGCTAGACATGAAAGTCCATTTCTTTTTAACATCCTCCCCAGGACGCATGACGTTAGAACAATGAACTGCATTTACTTGTTCTGCAATATCTTCCCAGGCCTTTGTCTTCAAACTGTTGCACACTGTTGTACTTTGCTTGGCAAATAGCAGTTGTTCCTTTTTTCAACTTCTTCTGTTAAAATAGATAATTCTGAAGCTGAAAAATTGGGATTTCTTTTGCTGTTCCGTGCCATTCTTGAAGAGTTCCACGTTGTAAATGCACGAGGTGTTCTCTGGTCAGTTTTAAATCACAGCGAATACAATCGAACACTCGATTTTTCGGTAGCATGATGGGGCTATATTTGAGGTGAACATAATAAAATGGTATGGCTGCAACAACTATATATGTTGATTCATTTTATTTCAAATTTATAACTTATGTTATAATTATAAGAGATAAAAATGTTTTTGCACTGATTTTAATTATATAGACCTACCATGCAGTAGTTGATATAATTCATTTCAGTTGAATTCATGTAGATTTATTTTCTTCACTGGGTTGTTTTTATTGTTCTAATCAAAAGAGAGTACAAAAACATACGGTACATTATAAAGTATCCAGTAATGTAATTAAATATATATTTATACTACGGATTTCGTAAATAAATTCTTTACTTTACAATTTACTGATTGAATTTTATGCAATCGCTCCTATAATAATTATCTTAAGATTATCTTAAGATAAGTTAAAGTTATGACAGCTTTGTGAAACAGCTATGTCATATCTTATGATAATCATAAGTCAAATCTTATGACAATCTTAAGACATGTCTTATGATAAATCTTATGACAGCTTTGTGAAACGGGCCCCATGGTCTTTTTTTTAAGGACACAATACATGTATATGTACTCGGTCTCGCTCCTTTAATAGACATATTTTAACGATGAAAATCATTTACATAAATATCATTATTAGATAATGTGTCACTACTCTGAATACATTTTAAAAATAAACCTACGCTGAAGTCAATTTCATGTCCACTCCAATATTAAGAAGATCAACCGAAAAATATCACAACAAGAATCTATAGCAAACTCACTGCATCCATGCAGTCATGCAGTGGCATCGGAAGCAAATTAAAAGTGGAGGGGAGGGGGGCGCTAGACTAATCATCAGAAGTTTCGACACAAAATATACCTAATTCCAAAATCAGGTAAATCCTAATCCGTGGAGAGAGAGAGAGAGAGAGAGAGAGAGAGAGAGAGAGAGAGAGAGAGAGAGAGAGAGAGCTGTAACTCCAAAAAAAAAAAGAGTAACATATTACCAAAAACAATTCCTCCCAAGTCATGAAATTCCTAATTTCCGAATCCGTGTGTGGTGGGGGGGGGGTGTATAATCTTCAATTCTCAATATCACTAATAATATTCCATTCTTTTTATGGTAAATTTAGGAACAATTATGTTTGCTGCGAGAAAAAGTAGGTCTAGCTTTGCAAAAAAAAATCAAAATCCCTATTTTCTGCATTCGGTATTTCAACAGGTTGTCCTTTTCTTGAACCATAATATCAGGTCCTATCCCTAATATAAAAGATCATCGGGATAAATCAATACAAGTATCAATTTAAATATTTATTATCTGCATTCAGTATTTCAACGGGCGGACCTTTTCATAAACTACATGTAAACTATTGGGTCCAACCCACTTAAACAAAAATCCTCATTATATGAAAGTCAATGCATACATGCATTTTCCTATTTAACAATGATACATGTACCATTGAGACTGATCTCAACTTGGGGTATGCAATTAGGCACTTTTCTAACATGGAAGAGAGAGAGAGAGAGAGAGAGAGAGAGAGAGAGAGAGAGAGAGAGAGAGAGAGAGAGAGAGAGAGAGAGAGAGAGAGAGTTATTAATCTATACCAATGCAAGACCGCTACTATTAGACACTATCCCTTTTGATATAAAGAACATCAATGTTTTTCTCCATGGAGATACATATTTTTCTTTAAACCGCAAGGATATTGTGTTTTCTAGGCAGTTTACAAATATGTATATCTGCATTAAAGCGCTTTGTAATATAGCAGTTTTATCATAAATTATACATCTTGCACCTACATGTTGTTTTTTCTTGCTCAACGCAATTTTTGTAAGTATCAGTTCATTCTTTAATTTTTCATAAATGTGCTTTCAGAGAAATCATAACTTAGACATATCAAAAATTTGAAATTTGTAAACTTTATCGATGGAAACGGATTTACTTATTTTAAAAGTGTTTACTTGTTACCAAATCCTTGCTTAATTACAAGAGAGAGATTAATTAAGAGAGAGAGAGAGAGAGAGAGAGAGAGATTATTACATTATCACTTTCATTACTTTTAAACACTTTACCGGTAGTCAGTTAAAACATGATTTTTAATTATAGGTACACGTATTCATCTAATTAATTTCATTTGTCTTTTCACACCCTTATATCTACCACAGCTACTTATGTACACTATATTGTCAAGTTCAAGTTCATTTATTTTCACTCATAACATATATTGTTATACTTTCATGTTAAATACTGAAATCTGATTGGTTAAGACGCAGTTCATAATATTTTCTATTACCCTCAGCGTTAGCAACGCACTTAGCAACGGGTAACATTAAAAATTGTTACATGCGCGAAAATTATGCACGTACGGTTCGCTCTAGAATTCACGTTATTCCTATATAAAAGCAGTAAAATTTTCTTAAAAATTAAGACATTCAGTATAACAAAATAAATAGTGTCTGTTTGGGAGGATAACAGTTGAAATTGACACCCCTGGAAAACCATTGTCAACCTCCGCTTCGCGTCGGTTGACAATGGTTTTCTCGGGTGTCAATTTCAACTGTTACCCTCCCAAACAGGCACTATTTATATAATGTTACATGAGGTGCAGAAGAATTATATACAAAGGTATAAGAAAAGCAGGATTTACAAAAAGAAACAGAATAAAGTAAACAATGAATTTGTTGTAGTTGTTACGTAGGATGACCGACCAAATCAAATATTTTTCTAATTAAAGTACACATTTTCATAAGTATTACATGATTTGAAGAAGACATAAGTGTTCTAAATTTTAAGATGTTTGGGTTTTGAAGATAATAATTACTAAACAATTTTTTTCTTATATGTGACAGTGCACTACATTCTAAAACATAATGAAATTCATCGCCAATTTGATTGGCTTCACATAAGCCGCATTTGCGGTCTTCACGTGGAGTATTGTTCCACCTACCAATTTCTATAGAGAGGTGATGGTTTGTAGTTCTATATTTAACAAACAAGTTTCTTAATTTTTGTGAAAGTATTAATAAATAGTCTTCACAGCAAAAAATACATTTAAAAATACAATGTACGATATAAAGCACCTTTTGACGAACTATCTAATTCACTATTCCATTTTTGGACAAATTGATCATTAAGATTTTGTTTGACAATATTTTCTAACCATTTTACGCTAACAGGATTTTGCTGGTGCCATACAAAGGATAAGCCACAGCTATCAAGAATGTTTTTTTTAGCCGGGCTCTGCTAAAAGCAGAGTCCTGGCTATAGGCAGGCAAATAGCCAATGTTACTATAAATAGCACAAATAAACAAAAAACCAAACAGCGTCAAGGTAAAGCTTCCGCTATACCAAATAGTTACACAAAGAGCCACGTTTTGTCAAAAGTGTTGGCATTTTGTTTCTTTTTCTTTTAATTTCTAATGAATTGTCTATTTTTTTTAGTTTTCGTATTAATAACGTGTTTTTAAAACATCACTATGCATTTTGGACACATACAATGCGCATGAATTTCCATGAACTACTTTGCTGCGCGATGAAGAAACGGGGATTGAATATATAATGCTTGTTGCAAAATTCAAGGCAGCAACTGTTGAACTATTTTACTTCTACTAGACAGACATATTTTTTGTTTCTAGCCGCTTACAAAATTTGGTCGCTCTCTGATGCTTTGCCGACATTAAAAGCATGAGAGAGAGAGAGAGAGAGAGAGAGAGAGAGAGAGAGAGAGAGAGAGAGAGAGAGAGAGATTTTCAGTCTTTACTACACAATATGCATAAAGCCACACCAAAAGAGCCCAGCTTTCAGTACTTCAGTACTTTGATTATACAAACTAGCCACTGATTATTGATTTCAACGAATAGGGTATTACGCACAGGTGCTTGTGGACTGGACCGTGCACTACCCCCCCCCTTTTTTATATTTTTTTTCAATTTTTTTTTTATTTCTTTTATTAATTATTATTAACAACCCCTTATATATGTCTCCAGCCGAAAAATAAAAGAAATATCACGACTTGGTAGCATTTTATAATCACACTCGTAGGGGAAACGAGTGTGATTATAAAATGCTACCAAGTCGTGATATTTCTTTTATTTTTCGGCTGGAGACATATATAAGGGGTTGTTAATGATAATTAATAAAAGAAATTAAAAAAAAAATTGAAAAAAAATATAAAAAAGGGGTGGGGGGGGGGGTAGTGCACGGTCCAGTCCACAAGCACCTGTTGGTATTACGGTAATCCACATCATTATGCGACCTTTTATCATTTATCTTAAACTAGTGATAAATTTACCTAGAGACGTATACATTATTAGTATATTATCATAAGTTTCTCATCTACTGAAAATTAAAGAAAGTACAAGCTAAAAAGACAATCTTAGTTGCGAAGAACACTATACAGCGGAGACAGTTTTTTCTTTCTCAGCTATGGGGTGTATTCTGTTTAGCACAGGTGTGAATGCTTTTACCCGTGTTCACCTGTTGTGAAACCCTCTGCTTATACATATACACCGGAAGAGATTTAAAAAAAGAAAAAAGGGACTACATGGTGTGTGCAAATTATCGACAAAATACTCTTGGTTTTTTTTCAGATTCTTAAGCAATTGGTCAAAATCTAACCCGCTATCCATATTTGATATTCCACAAAGTCATTTATAAAAATAATACCGTCATACTTGTACCATACGCAAATGGCCGGCTGGATTATGTAAACAAAGACATCTTAATTAAGATACAAGTATATTCAAAAGAAAATAATTAATTTTAGAGAAACTTTAATAAATGACTACGGGAAAGTCGGACCTTAAATGTTAACATTAAAGGTCCGGCCGGACCATTTAACGGGGTGGACCTTAAATTATACGACACCGGTCTCACCCACCGTGTGCTCTTTGTCGTAATCAGGAAAAAAGGGAAAGTTCGTTGACAATTAGGTGATTCATTGTGGTCTAACAGTATGAAAAATGCCAGTCAGCATGCGACCCAGTGTAAGATTGTATTTGCTAGAAAGGTCATTGTATCGACAGTAGAACTTACGAAAAGATGGCTTCAAACGAGACTGTTGATAGTCCTGTTTTATCAACTTGCTTCTCAGTAGATTTCCTCGCCTTAGAAACTGTTCATACGAAGAGCATGCCCTTGCTTATTGAATTAACTGAGAAACAAAAACACCATGCGCAGGTGTTGAAGAAGAAAAGTTGACTATAGAAAAATTGAAGTCATCGCGTTTATCATAAAAAGTTTTTGTTAGGTGACCATCAATGTCCATTTCCGGTCAAATATGTTTCATATCCCTGACTTAGAACGTATATAATGGCTTAAAAGCGATGCTGCACATACTGTACATTTATATGAAGTTAAAGATAAGCTATAAATGCTTATTTTTAGATGTTGTCGGTCCTATAACACACCAGGCTGCGCAAACAAATTAAATACCGCTCGAAAAACCGTGCAGACAACTTATCATACCGCGCTAACGTGCAGTACTCATTTAATTTTTTTTGCACGTCCTGATTTGTTATAGGACCTACGACATCCAAACATAAGCATTTAATGCTGAAGTAATAAAATTTTATAACTAATGCAATAACAAAAAAAAAATAATTCGAATGTAAGCTAGTTTTGAAAAAAAACACGTGATGTACTGGAACAATAAATGCTTCCTTACTATTTCGAAACATGTTTTTTTGTTGAGAGCATTTATAGAGCTATCAATAGTTAGGCGGTCTCAACTATTCTCTAGGGATTGAAAATCGTTGAAATTTTAAATTAATGACTAAACGATGCACATTTGTACATAAATGGAGTTTAAGTGGGTAATATTTGAAGTATTTGTCATTGTCTTGACGTATTTCACTGAAGGTCAGTATTCAAATGTTTCATTATTGCATATACAGTATGATGCAATAAGTATTCGTACACAATGGCGGCGTGTTTACATTCGCGACGGAAAATATTTTTAATAGCTAAAACTTACCTAATACTTTGTAAGATGACCGTTCAGTCGAATAACACTTTCTAATCGCCGAGAAATTGTCTAATATAGGCTTTTTATATATTCAGTCGTGATCTCAGTCCAGATGCGCTGGATTTCATGTAGTCCGAAATATCTGACGTTTTTCTGGCTTTTTTAACGATTTTGATATTAACGTGCCAGAAAAGTAAATATCAAAATCGTTAAAAAAGCCAGAAAAACGTCAGATATTTTGGACTAGATACCATGGAACACGTCTTCTTTGTTTTCTATTCTCCCAACTCTTCCCTGAAGTTTTCTTTTAATCAAAAGTCAAATATTTTCAATGATGTTGGTGTCGGGGCTATGTGCCGGCCAGTTCATTGTTCTTATGCCATTTCTGTGTAAATAAACTTGGGTAGAACGCGCACTTTGCACCGGGGCATTGTCGTCTTGGAAAACATAGTTTCCAGTCGGAAAATGACGCGCTAAAACGGGCCACAAATTGTCGTCTAGTATCTGCTGATATTTATATGCATTAATGTTACCGTCTACTGCAGAAATAGTGCCGACTCCATGCATGTGAGACATCCCCAGACCATCACTTCGTAACATGGCTTGGTTTTCCGCGCCCTCACCAAATCGGGTCTCCAGCCCTCGCCTCTCCTTCTCCACACATATAGACGAGAGTCTTGCCCCATCAATATCTTAGATTCGTCTGAGAAGATCACTTTCTTCCAGTAATTTTCTACTGTACAGTCAGTTTTCACTTTTCCCGGCACCAAGACAAACGTTTCCGACGATTCAAATCTTTAACAACTACTTTCTTCTTTGAAACCGATCTTCTGTAATCTTCTGTAATTTCTAAGCGATTTCTTTTACATCATTGCTTAGTTCTTTTCTTCTGCGGTCCATTTTACTTTCGATGTATGAGATTTGTTTACAAATGCAGACGAAAAAAAAATCATGTGACGTATAAAACGTCATCGATGACAGAATACTATAAATAACTACCGAAATCCCAATTCTAATTATAACCCATTTTATCCCCCTTGCAATGTAACGATGCGAAGCGTGATGTAAACACGCCGCCATTTTGTACGAATACTTATTACATAATACTGTACATATAAACATTTGTCGGATGAAGAGATACCACTATAAGCATTAATTGTAAATGGCATTTTTTCATGGGTGGTGATTTTTGTTGGATACAATATCTCGCAAAGTTCTCTTAGAACTCTTCAGAATGGACCTGCAAATGCTGTGGATAACAATGATTCCACGTGTGCACTAACAAAGTATGGTGCTGGTAACTACTGGAGAATACAGTTTAACCAAACACTCACTGTGTAGAGTGTGGGTCTACGATTGAAAGGAGGTGAGCGTTTAGAATAGTTATTTTGTTTGAAAAGAATGTCTTTATAAAATCGACTAAGTTGATATGACAACATATATGTAAACCTTAGACGTTTAAGCCAATTTTAAAATTTTACTTGGTACAGGGAACTATACAATAGAAGTGAGGAATTCCTCCAAGGAGCACTCAGAACGACTTCTGTGTGCTTCGATACATCTTGAATATCAATTTGTAACCTATTCAAAGAATGTCGCCTGTAAAACAGCAGTTCATGGAGATATTATCATCGTAAATAAAACGGACATCGGATATTTAAACTTGTGTGATTTTAAACTCAAAGGTAATATTATTTCCTAAAGGTTATAACCAAACACTTACTGTGAAGTGTAAAGTATAAAATTAGAACTAAGTTGTCATATGTACACCTTAGACGTTTAAGCCAATGTTTAAATTTTACTTTGTACAGGGAACTGTACAATAGAAGTGAGGAATTCCTCCAATGAGCAGTCAGACCGACTTCTTAGTGCTATGATACATCTTGGATATCAATTTGTAACATATTTAAAAAATGTCGCCTGTAAAACAGCAGTTCATGGAGATATTATCATCGTAAAAAGAACCGACATCGGATATTTAAACTTGTGTGGTTTTAAACTCAAAGGTACTATAATTTCAAGAAGGTTATAATATTTTCTTGTAAAGCAGAACTCTGTAGAAAGTTGAAACAAAGCTAAGATATTGGTGGGTTTTTTTTTGCAGTGTGTGATCTAAGCAGCCATGATGTTCTGTGTCCAATGTGTGCATCAGACAGCACCTGTAGACACTGTGACCAGTCCCACTATGGAGCCTCGTGTGAACACAACACAACCACATTAAACCCAATGATACTCACATGAATCGGTTAACCCAAATAATACCAAATGAACCCCAATGAACTCCAGAAATACACCACATGATACCCAAATCTACCTCGTGTCTTAAGAGAGGTCATGGTCTCAAGCACCTGCGACATTCTTTATACTGGGTTGTGTTTAGGTTATGTCCATTACTTTTATTGGGCATGCTTATTTAAGGTAAATACACAACAGAATTACAACGTTAACGGTCTCCCTGATGCCTTCTAAATTGTTTTGGTCCCAATTCCAGTTGTTTAGTAGCAAAACACTTACGTTTGGTTTACGAAATGTAGTAAATGTCACAAGCTATCTATTTTTGTTCTCTTTTTCTCACTTTGGAATAAAAATATATTAAGTATTTCATTTCATTATTGCAATGACATTTCAAATAGAAAGATAAAAAAAAAAGTAAGAGAGTGTTTACACCTTTAAAAACATTTCAGATCCTACTTATCAATTGGACATGAGGACATATGACTGATTAAATAACATATATTCTAAGATTTACGACTATTTCATACACCAAAAATTCTTATTTAATAGTCGAAAAGATGGTCGCAAAGTGTTTAAAAAAACAAGAAAACAGAAACAAAATCTAAATTACATAAAATTGAAATATGATATTAAAAGGCATGACATAAAGTCTTAAACGACACTTATTGTATAGCATTGTACATGGAAAACCATCTAACAGTTATTGGATAGAGTAATGTCCGTCAAAACTGTATGTGTGCCAGTGTGTGTGCGTGTGTGTGTGTACATGCATGTAAACTATGTGCATGAATATAAGCTGTTGTAAACTTAGAATTATAAACTATTCATTGTTGCCTTACAAAAATGGTTTGAAAAACATTCACAAATACATCACATCCCAGTCCTATAATCTCTCTTTGTATTGTCAACATCATTAAGTAAACAGTATATTCCAGTGCATTGATAAGTATTTAAGGGTTAGGGCAGGAAGGCGCCATTCTTATGCAAAAAGCAGTTTGAGTAATATATAATTGACAGGAAAATGTATTGCATAAGGTAAAAGTTACCATCATTTGTTGAAAAAAATTGTATTATTCGTGCATGGTCTAAAAAAGGATATAAAAAAAGGATCTTAAAAAGACAGATTTACTACCTTATCCTTTGACAAACAATTGTTATGTTTATAAAACACAGAAAATATAAATTACATGTGTTGATATAGATATTTTTGTTTAGATGCCAAATAAACATATTGATTTATATTACGAATAATAGTTGTGGTGGCGCCGGGTCCGTTTGCCCTATCAGTGGTTCACTATACTAATTTTTTTTAAGCTCCAAATCCCGTTTTTACATATTTTATTTTTATTTAAAAAATCATATTTTTCACCTATTGTCAGGTTTCATTTATTGATTTTTATAAATTAAACAATTCTATATAAAAAATTGATTTTTATGTTTGTTTAAGAATGAGTCAAAGTAACGCCCACCATTACAAAGGTCGCATGTTTGCCTCAAAACAGTATGTTGTGAGTTGTTGTGCTTGTGAAGGTGGTTATAAAATATATAATATAATAAAAAACGTTTCTTAAATTCTCTAAGGTCAGTCGTATATATTAACTGTAATTACAATATTTATAAATACCGTTTTCTTAGAAATTAACTGAGCTAAACAAAGCGGAATCTTGGCTGTATATATTCAACAGCTAAAAAGGTGGGAGCTTTATCTTGATACAAGATTGAGCTGCCTCTGGCAATGTTCCTGGCCAAACTAACTATTGGCAGACAAAAATCAAGACTAACTGCGTATATATTTATTATACCATGTTTCTCTAATGTCCGAAATGATCAAATGGTAAACATTTACCAGTAACATTCATGTCACAATTTTGTATATATTATCAATCAAAGTTTTATTAGTCTATTAATTTTTGTGAGTAACGGCGCTCCATAGAGTGCCACGGTCAGCTAGTCATTGTTTGTTAGACCGGTTTTCGTGCATGAGTTAGTTCCGGCCAGGTCGTTGATTAGAGAAGGTGTGTCCTTCTGCATGAACCTTCGTGGAGTTTGACAATATGTCTTTGGGCCTGTGTGGCCTATGTCTAATCCTGTGTGGAGTGTTTGAATAGAATTCCTGTGTGGTTAAAGCACGATAAACCGTGTTGAGAAAGAACAGCAGTAAGTGAGAAGTATTTTTCATTATCATTTCAACTTAGAATGCGCATGCTTAAGTATATATCTATATTGTCCTTTGCTAAGTGTTTTATGACATTTTTGTTTGTTTGTATAAAAATTTCAAATATGGTAGCCCGACGGTTGAATATAATGTGTGTTTTTGAACAGTGTAGTGTTGTAATTTTCACTGAGGACCCGACAATGAATTAAATTTTAGGTGACTAGCTGAGTGGGTGTGGTCAGTTATATACATGACGGTATCATCTGTGGGTGCTGAACAACGACAAGCTAACCATCGTGGACCCATAGTCAACGTGGAAAATGTGACACACGCGGACGCACGGGCACTTTATGAGCTGGTGATAAGGTCCATCCTTGACGACGTGTTTGTGTGAATGCGTTGTGTGATTTTTCAGCTATTTGCGTGTGTGAATTGAGTGTATGAGTGTGTGTGTGTTTAGTGAGGGTTGTATGCAGTAGCTATATATGTTTTATTTACACTGTAAATAAAGTTATTTTCACGTTTCTGCCTCTTTATCTTTTCAAAGTTCAGTTTATAAACGAGGGAGTTTCCAGACCCTTTAACACAAATTGTGACAATTCACAACTGGCAATTAGCATATTCGGGTTTTTTTATATAGCCGTTTCAACAACTTTGAATATTCACAAACTTTTGGGCTTTGTTTGACAATCAACTGCACAACTAGAGTTTCCAGTTCTATGATCTAGTTACCTCTAAATCTATATATATAGATTTGACACGTGGGTTCTCTCCGGGTACTCTGGCTTCTTCCCACACCAATGACCCCCTCGCGCTAACATCCGTGCCAACGAGATATATTAATATAAGTTGTAGAGCTGGCTTATCAATCGTTGTAAAATATATATTGTTCATTTTGAGTTTAACATTCAGTTTGTATTTTCCCATATGTTTGCACTGGAAATCTGCAATGTTTAATTTTCTATAAACACACTTAGCCTGGCATAACGCATGAGCACAAATATAAACTTCATTACGTTTTGAATATATTTTTTTTTATTTTAACATTAGATAAAACCTTCAAACTTATAAAAACAGATTGAAATGCACTTATGAAATATAAACGTTTAATCAAATCTTTTCCTTTTCACTTAAGATCATTTTTCTCGACAAAGTTTTCTGGCCATATATTTAAGTAGCGGAAGCGTACGTAACAACATGTTAATATGACTGTTACACGCATGTTCGTAAACCTGACCAAGAGCGTATATATTGGCTTGAAAGTAACAATATGAAAGTATTTGATACAAGTTAACATCAATATGAAGATAAATATAAGCTAACGCGAGGTAATCATTTTTTCTGCACGTCCTGGTGTGTTTAAAGACCGACGATATTCACAAAAACAAAACAAATTCACTGCTAAAGATAATTATCCATACATCACAAAAAATGACATGTGGTGCAAACGAACAGTGTTCAAATTCAAAATTCCAAATAAAAAATTTAAAACAGAAGCAGAACAAACACAGACACCTTAAAAAAATTGAGGTTGGAATAGTGTCATTCAGGAGTGAGCATCATCAGCTGACCGGTCACAACCACCGTGTGCTCTTTGTCGTAATCGGGAAAAATGGAAAAGTCCGTTTATAATTAGGTGATTACCTATTGTCTATTAGTACGTCACTCAGCATGCGATCCAGTGGAAGATTGTATTTGCTGACAAAGTCGTTGTATAGACCATAGAACTTACGAAAAGATGACTTCAAAAGAGACTGTTAATAGTACTGTTTTATAAGCTTGTTTGTCAGTAGCTTGCCTAGCCTTAGAAACTGTTCATACAAAGAGCATGCCCTTCCGTATCAAATTAATTGAGAAACAAAAACACCATATGAAGGTGTTGAAGGTATATTGTCACATAAGTAAGAAAAGTTGACAATAGAAAAATTGAAGTCATCACGTTTATAATAAAGTTTTTTTGTTAGGTTACCATTATATAAATAGTGCCTGTTTGGGAGGGTAACTGTTGAAATTGACACCCCGAGACAACCATTGTCAACCGACGCGAAGCGGAGTTTGACAATGGTTTTCGAGGGGTGTCAATTTCAACAGTTACCTTCCCAAACAGGCACTCTTTATTTTATTATACTGAATGTCTTAATTTAAGAGAAAATTTTACTGCTTTTATATAAAAATGAAGTGAATTCTACGGCGAACCGTACGTGCATAATATACGCGCATGTAACAATTCGTTGTGTTACCCGTTGCCAAGTGCGTTGCTATCGCTGAGGGTAATAGAACGGATTAACAACTGCGTTTAAACCAATCAGATTTCAGTATTTAACATGAAAGTATAATAACATTATCTGTTTACCAGTAAAATATTCAAATATAAAACAGATTACGAAGACTCTAGGGTATCTTTGTCTCCATGTTCACTGGAATATATAGAGCCGACGTAGGTATGGAAGTAACATTCGATAATTGATAATACGTCGTCAATATACTTTAATGTTGAGTTGAAGGCCAAAGTGAGGGATTTATTTTTTCACGTAAAGGTTTTTGAATACTTTCTTTTTTATATGAATACAAAAATAGATATGCTAACAACGGGGCACAATTGGTACCCATGGGAATTCCAACAGATTGTTGTAATACTAGATTTCCAAAAAATACAAAGACGTTGTCTATTACAAACTCAAACATAATTTTAATGTCAACTTCGGAGTACTTGTATGCACAATCCGAATGGCTTTGATCAAAATAGTTTTCGAAATGACTGATGACAAGGTAAGTAAATTTACGTGATCCATTTTTATAAAGAAAAAAAAAACAAAAAAACGCAGCTATCGATTAAGTTTTGACGCTATTGAATTTGGTAAAATTTTGGGATTTCAAGTTTTCTAAAAGTTCCTTGAAATTCTTTAAAAATATCCACATCTGATTTACACCGCCTCTTGAATATACTTTTGTACAGTACTCTTGAGGTTTCCCCTTTGCTGCTGTTAACATTTTGGAAAGGAGAAAAGAAAGAAGCTTTGTATAACATTTACTGAAACCCGTTATATCTTTGCATTTAAGGAGTTTTATGAAGTTTAAGTATCAAAGAGAGGTAAGGTAATTCAAAGTGATTTTTTTGGCTGTTGGGAATAGTGAAAATATTCAAAACTGGCATATTTTTTTTTCTTTCTTGGAAAGAGAGCTATGAGTATAAGCTGTATTTCCACTTGCAGAATTAAGCCAAGCTCATCAAATATACAAAGTATAGAATTAGCCTTACAAATAAAGACAATGCTGCTTTGTCAGCAGGGAACAGTACAAACTGATCGTGTTATCTATCTATTTCTTTTTCACTCTAAATTATCAAATTAAATATAGAAGAATAGAGGTTTCAACGTTTGTCAAAATTCACGCGTCAATACGCCTTCTCCATACCTGATCTAATGGAGACCTAAAAGATGTTTTTAACAAGCTGACCTTGAAATTGATTTAAAACAAAATTATTAAAAATCCGGACAACTGCAGTCAATTATTAATCAACGGAATGAAAACATGACCGTTTTGATTCGATCACGTTCTCTAGATCTTTTTGAAAACATAGACCGCTTACTTTTTCTGTATAACCATCATTGCGCTGTAAGATGAAATTTAATCCGAATTTTAATATTAATTCCTGAAAGTCCACGAACATCCAAAATGAAATTCTCACTTAGATCGATATCAGACAATATGGGTAGATGAATACACAAAGGGAAATAATTTAGCCTTCAAAAAGAGCTATATCATCTTTATTCTAAATACTTGGCAACGAGCATAAATATGTTTCCCCCAAAAAATGATTTTTAGAATTAAAATTATACGTTATAGAAAGTAAGTCATTTTTAAAACAGTCTTTTAAACCAATAAACATAGTTGAATAGATGTTTTATCTTTAAGACAAATCAGTTATTCATGTATGTGACTGCAATTTCTAAATATCGATCTCGATCCATGATACTTAACGATATCCAAAAAAAACAATCTTATGCGATTCAAATAATACAGATTGATCAACTGTATGTTCAGACTATGTTTTCTATTTACAAGAAAGCTAAGCATATTTTTAAGAGTGTTGAAATGATAAACCTATTTAAAATTCTATTTATGGGAACTTTTGTCAAAATATATAAATTAATATTTTTAATAAAAAAAAACGCCAATTGTGATCCTAAAAAGGCCGGTACTGTGGGTGGTTTTATTTGCATTGATAAGGACTTAAAGATATAAACAATACTGATATTTCAGAAAATTCTGTACGTAGATAAAATAACAATTCTTTAATTCTTTTTTTAATTTTTTTCATCTTATCTCATTTGTGAACAAATTTATTATGTTTTGATTTAAAAAAAAAAACATGAAACATGAAGGTATTTGCTTTGAAAAATAAATTCGTTCATATAACATAGGATATTAGTCAAAAAAATATTTTCTGAATGTTAAATTTCACGCTTAGGCTAATATTCTTAATGTATGTAAAAGGCACTATTTCCCGCAGTCGGTTCTATTTTTTAACAACGGCACTAGTTTTTATAATACCGAAAGACCAGCCAACTGAATTAACTTTAGTAAGGACATATCCCCAAATACACGTTTGAGAAACATGAAATAATTATGCACGTATTTTATCTATGTAGTGAGGTATTGATCATTACCTAAAGGAGAAACTGAACATTTGAGAACTAATGCAAAAACAAAATAAATAATTTGAATGTAAGATAGGCTTGAAATAAACAAAACCACGTGATTCAGTGGTATAATAAATGCTTCCTTATCATTTCGAAGCATGTTTTATATTATAGCTAGTGTTGATAAAGGTGTCAATGGCTAGGCCGTCTCATCTATTACAAACTGGATGAAAATTGTTGAAATTTTTACTATATTACTAAACGATGGACACCTGTACATAAATGGAGTTAAAGTGGGTATTCTTGGAAGTATTGGTCATTCTCTTGACGCATTTTACTGAAGGTCAGTATTAGAACGTTTAATTCCTGCTTATAAGAACATTTGTCTGATGAAGAGCACCCAATACATGATTGTATACTCAGTAATTGTTTAAGGCATTTTTTCAGGGATGTCTACTTTTGTTGGATACAAAGTCTCGCAAAGTTCTCTTGGAACTGTTCAAAATGGAGCCGAAAATGCTGTGGATAACAATGATTCCACGTGTGCACTAACAAAGTATGGTGCTGGTAACTACTGGAGAATACAGTTTAACCAAACACTTACTGTGAAGAGTGTGGGTCTACGATTGAAAGGAGGTGAGCGTTTAGAATAGTTATTTTGTTTGAAAAGAATGTCTTTATAAAATCGACTAAGTTGTCATATATATGACAACATATATGTAAACCTTAGACGTTTAAGCCAATTTTAAAATTTTACTTGGTACAGGGAACTATACAATAGAAGTGAGGAATTCCTCCAAGGAGCACTCAGAACGACTTCTGTGTGCTTCGATACATCTTGTATATCAATTTGTAACCTATTCAAAGAATGTCGCCTGTAAAACAGCAGTTCATGGAGATATTATCATCGTAAATAAAACGGACATCGGAAATTTAAACTTGTGTGATTTTAAACTCAAAGGTAATATTATTTCCTAAAGGTTATAATATTTTCTTGTAAAGCAGAAATCTGTAGAAAGTTGAAACAAAGCTAAAATTTGGTTTTTTGCAGTGTGTGAACTAAGCAGCCATGATATCATGTGCCCAATGTGTGCACCAGACAGTACCTGTAGACACTGTGACCAGTCCAACTCTGGAGCCTCGTGTGAACGCAACTGTTCTGAAGGGTGTGTACCTGGCTCTTGTGACGAACTGACCGGGGAGTGTAACTCTACCACAGGCTTCAATGCAACTGGGACACACCGTATTCCAACAATAAATATTTTTTACCATTGTTATATTATAGATAGATAGATAGATAGATAGATAAATAGATAGATAGATAGATAGATAGATAGATAGATAGATAGATAGATAGATTTCTACGGTATTTATTTTATGTAACATATTGTTGCAACCAACTTATATTATTCTGTTATTTTAGTTGTTGATTATAAAATTAATTGAAGTGCTTTGTGAGAGATTGAGACACCAGTAGATACACTTATTGTGTAATGTTTATGTGAAGTGTACAGGTATGAGTATATTCTTTGTCTGATAGAATTACAGTGTTAAATATCGATCTCTTAATGCACATATCTATGTTCCTAATCATTTAGTCTAAGAAAAATAGTTTCTTTAACTCTTAATCTCAATTTGATTTAGACAGCAGCAAAGATACACAGATAGCGTTTTGGGTTTTGTGTTCCCTTGGATTTCTAACTTTGATTGCAATTCCCTTTCTAGTGAAAAGGTACAAAAAATAAAAAAAATATATTATATGGAGTTATCTACAAAAGTAGTGACTTATAAATGTAATATTCGTAAAGTAGATTTAATATGATATGGTATAATCTACTGGTCCGAATTACACAGTTATAATTTGTCACTTTATCGTCCTTTTTATTATACTGTGAAATTGAAAATATATTATGCTGATTTTAACTGATAACATGAGAGATAATATTAATTTGAATAATTGTTAGTATCTGTGAATATAATGTTTTGTCTAAATTGTAGGTTTTATAAAAGATCCCGGTGTTGTAAGACTATTCAGGCGTATTTCGAACCCCGAACCAATCTCTCTGAACACGACACTGAGAGGACCAGGTTCAGCTTAAGCAGTAGCAGGGTGATTCTCGAACCCGAGGGAGACAGACGGAATTCAAACGATCCGTATAATCAGGCCATACAAGTTGTGGTGACGTTTAACAGTATAAATGCCAAGCCTCAACCAATAGAACAGTTTGTTAAAGAAACACACCAGAAAATGATGACCAACGAGTTCCGGTCGGAATTTAAGGTGAATTTACTCGTTTTATTTATTTGCCAGTCAAGTTAAATTATTTACAAACAATTTACAGAAAATGTTTACCATTGAAAAGAGCTGGTAAATTCATACAAATATTGTTTGTCAATTGTTTGTAAAACAGAACTGTTACAAGGAAACAATCTTTGATGTGAAGTTTTTTCAAGTTCTGAAGTTTTCGGAAAAAATTCACAAAATCTATATATAGATGTCATGCAGAGACATCAAATTTATCCATGGCTCAGTAATTATCTTCATTGCAGCTTATTTTATTTTACTTTTAAGGTTCTACCAAACGGTCTAATGAATCTGCACACAGAAGCCTTGAAAAGAGAAAATATAACCAAAAACCGTTTCAAGAAAATATATCCATGTACTTATTTGAAAAGAAAACGCGGTTTCTATATTTTTTGCAGTTTATATCTAATGCTTGTGATATTTACCTCCTTTTTTTATTCTAGATGATGCAAATCGAGTCATTCTAATGTCATCTGGAGGTTCATATTCTGGAGACTATATAAACGCTAGCTATATCCAGGTAACTTAACTTTTAGATTAAAGGAATTGAATGATAAAATAATTATTTAGTGACTAATAACCTTAACCTTTAATGACAACATAAACATTCAACAATACCGAATAAGGTTTCTTTAGAATCCTATCATGCTCTAAGGTAATATTTGCATTCTCTTTCATATTAATATACTTTGTTCTTAGGGTGTTTACAAAGAAGATGCATACATTGCAGCTCAAGGTATGAACTTGCCTAATGCGTATTGTGACGTATATATCTAAAAAGTATTGAATATTCTTTTCAAGAAAAGATATGATTCTTATTATATTTAACTGGTTTTCTTCTTTGCGCAGGTCCCTTCACTGAGCAAACTGTTGTTGATTTCTGGAGAATGGTTTGGCAAGTAAAAAGCAGACGGATTGTCATGCTAACTTGTCTGACGGAAGACGGTAAGGTATGTATGCTTGATTTACGTGCATCTGTGTAAGCAGCACGGATGACAAACGCAAGTAATACCTGATATTGCAAAATATTGTAATGACTTTAATGCTTGTCTGGATTGTTTGTTACAGAAAGGGAATTAAAGGAGTACAACAACTCTGTTAATTTTTTTTTTCATTATAGGAAAAGTGCTTGCAGTATTGGCCCGACGACATAGGCGAATATGGTCCGTTTCATGTGATCATTCAAAAAAGAGAAGTGTTCGACAAGTTTACAATTCGAAAGTTTATTGTAAGAAAGGTATTCGAAAATTAGCTCAACATCAATTTTAAATACATACATACAAAAAAACATATGTAGTTATAGTCGTGTATCTAAAATCTTTTATTTCCGATTGATTCATATGAATGCTGATTTGTCCTGTAATAGTTTAGACTTTCTCACGAAATAATTTGACTACATGATGCATTTATTTCCTCTTCAATCAAATTAGATTCGGTTCTAACGGAAACGCTTATTGATGGCACTAAATGTTTCCAAATAACAGGAAATAGTGTTACCAATAAACTACGCCAAAAGGAAAGGATTGTCGAGTACATTGTACTTGAAATAAATGCATTAAAATTATTTTACACAAGAACAGCTTGGCACCGTCTAAGTACACATCATTTACAGTACCAAAACATGGACTGAAATAGAAGTTTTTAGACTTAGAACATTGCAAAATGCGGTCATAAATATACTTTTAAGGTGGAGAGTTAAATACAAAATTCACAATGTATGACGGGAGAGCCACCGTCCAAATAAGCTTTTCTCTCTCTCTCTCTCTCTCTCTCTCTCTCTCTCTCTCTCTCTCTCTCTCTCTCTCCTGATTCAAGATTTGATGTGCAGTGTATTATACTTAGGGAGAAGAAACTAAACGAGTGAATCACTACCAGTTTACTGTCTGGCCAGACACAAAGGTCCCAGAGAGCTTAGAGGGTCTTCTCTGTTTCCGAAACCTCACCAAGAATTCCTTACGGTCTGATGAAGGGCCAATGATTGTACATGGAAGGTATGGTCAGATAGATCTACAATATGACGTCCCCTTTGGTTGTGTTTCATTCATTTATTTATTTATTTAATTCCTTTTTAATGTCATCATCACATTGACATTTTATGTTGCATAATAACACTGAGAGTATCCACAGACACATATTTTATGCAATTACGTTGAAGGTCAAACAAAGATGCAAAAAATCTTTAACAAAATAGCCAAGAATTTTATAAAACGTTTAATTAATTAAAAAAAAACCAAAAAAAGGCTCGAAGTTTCTTTTTAAAATATTTCTGGGGTTTTTTTTTTAAATAAAAACTAGAAACAGGCATAATTGCTAGTAAGATTTATATATCATTTTTAAAAATATTGAGTTCTAAACACAGCATGAAGCTCTGCCATTCAGTTAACTGACTGATAACTGAATGGTCTGGAAAGGTGACTGAATGACACAGATAGGCCATTCAGTCACATTTCAGTTACCTGTCAGTCACCTTTCAATTGACTGAATGGCAGAGATTCATCCTGTGAAAAATAGCACAATTTATCACAAATAAGGTCTTAATATGGTAATATAAGTTCAAACTTAAAACAAATAATTCATATTCTAAGGTTTAAAAATATTTCAAATTTATTACCAAATTTTGATGTGATTCTATGTTTATCATATCACTGTGTGTGCTTATGAATTATTGTAATGAAGATATGGAACCGGTATATTGTTTTGCAAAAAATGCAAAAACCATATGTACAATATAAAGTCAATTATATAAATTGTTTCTATAAAGTTTATACGTTATTTTTTCAGCGCTGGAATTGGTCGAACGGGAACCTTTATCGCCCTTGACTATCTGTTAGAGAAGGGGTTCAAAGAAGGATCTGTTGATGTCAAAACCTGCGTCATCTCATTGCGACAGCAGAGGCCATTCGCAATTCAATCAGTGGTGCGTTTTCATGAACATGTATCATTACTTTTTATAGTTTACGCTATTTACGTATTTCATGAAAATGAATTTCTGTTCTATTTCTTTTTCTAAATCATTTAACATCGTATTTGATAATGTACATAAGAACGAAAACTAGAATTATAATCATAGCCAGAAATTACATGCAACATGGTCAACTTGTATAACGATTCAATATTCTTTTATCTGTTTAATCGTTGTAGGACCAATATGCCTTCCTCCATGACGCCCTTGTTGAGGGTTTTACGAACATCAGCTGGAACTGTGCTCTACATGTCTTGGACGAAATGTAGATTCAAATCAAATTAGTAAAGAATCAATTTGGTAATAAATTAAATTTTCATAGTTCGATGAAGAACTGTTGAAATCAAGACGTTCACCGATTAAAGAGTACTAAGAACGTTTAGAACGTTCTTAAGTGTTGTATAGAAAGAAGACTTGGTTGTCTATATTATCCCGTAAATTCATATCTGTTTAGATATATTGAAAATGAATGATTTGTACACTATTATATTTATCATGGTGCTTTAGATATATACGGTGTTCTCTTAACAATGTACATATTTGAGTAGAACATCTTCTAAACACAGTTTCTGACAAATGACCAACGTTTTGTCACCTACTTATCTTAATGAAAATGCCATTTTAAGAAACGAAAAAATGGTATTTACCTGACGTAAATTATTACTAACAATGTGTAAGATGAGTTTGGAATTAAAACTTACACTCCTTCTTGTTTTATTTGCTGAAATTTTTTTTCATTTAAATTGTATATTCAAACTGGTTTAGTCATTGATTGAAAATAACATATGTGATCCTAAATATTCTCATCATTGTATATATTTATAGTTTTTTGCCATGTTTTATGGTTGTTTTACAATGTTTTGAGATTCTGACACAATTTTAGGTCTTAAAACTCTGTTTTGTTTTAATTGATATTCTGCTGTATTAAAGTTTAATTTTTTCAGAAGTAAGCCCGGTTTTTTTTCTTCCAGAAGTCAAAAACTCATTCTAGTGCATCACGTATAACAGGAAATCATCAATTTTATAAAAACCATGAACATTCTAAAACCTTGCGTGGCAAACTTGGTTGATTTTTTGGAGCACTAATCTATGCACGTTTTAAGCATTGGTGTAAAAAAAAAACATTATTTTTAGAACACGTCTACTCTGTAGGAGTTTCCCTAAACGAATCTATACAATTGAATGCCACATATTGGATCAAGCATCTCAAAGGCACAGTATTATAATAGAACAATACGTCAAATGCACATAATCTAAATTGAAACAAATCTTATTTTCAATTATTTATTATATAAAATGTTATTAATATAAATAATTATGTGACATTGCAGAATCATATACAACATTTGCGTTTTTATTTTTAAACAAGCGGTTATGCTAATAATAATGTAAACCATAGTTTTTGTGACATTTTTGTATATACTGTGTTCACAAATTTTATCAATTGCTTTCTTGACATATTCTTAAAATTGAAATAAATAACTGCATAGCTGGATTCTTAAAGGGGCCAGCAGGAACGAAAAATCTAAATTAAAACGGTTGGTAATATATACATGTATGTTACCCTATTTCGCTTTGTTGCGGTTGACTGGAAAAAATAGCAAACTTTTTTATATATTTTTTCAAACAATTGCGTGGGTATTTATTTTAAATTTCTATATTCTAAATTTTGTTTTTTATGTCCATGTTATGTGCATACATCATTTATTTTTATAGATGTAGAACCCACTCTGTTCACTGTTTACAAATTAATGTATAAAGTGAACTACCAATCTGTTGTGTCAAAAATGTTTGACATTAAAAAACGCTAGTGTATGCACATTTACCGGTATTTGTACATTTTGAACCAAAGGTATCTGATAAACGGTTAACTCTCTCTTCACTTTTCGTCATGACCTTAATTAGTCTAGCCGCGTTCCTGGGCTGTTCCGTTCTGGAATTTTTTTTTAATTAACTATAGATTGTCGGTCGAAGGAAACTGTCTGGAAAGCCTGATGGACTCGTCCAGTCTTCCTGTGTTCTTGAGTACCCCGTTGTGGAAAGTTTTATCCAATTTTCTCATTATTAAGAGGTCGTGCTTCGCACGCGTTTATCTATCAAAACTAAAACTGTGCATTCGAAAAACAAATTGACTCGTTTTATTTATTCAACATTTGTCAAATTTTAATTCCTTTGTATAACCTAATAAGTTCTTAGTAAATATATTTACTCTTTGCGTAAACATTCAGTATAACTTCATTGCAAACATATATTTTGATGCAAACTCCCGCTGACTTGGATTCACCAAAGCGTGTCAACCACCTTACTCTCATGATTGCTATTTCTGGCTTGTTTAGAGAAAATGAAAGTAGTTTTTGATTTGATTTTCAAAAATCATTTATCAGGTGAAATTAAATTATTAAATAGTTTGTGGACATCATATCCGACTTATTGAAATACCAAATGTGTAAGCACTTATTCTGGTGTAGGCGTTTCGTAGTGTATTAGCGAAATGTCTTCCTTTATAAGTATAGATTTTATATCATAAATCATTTGAAATAAGATGATATTTTTAATTTTAATGATGCGTATTTTGACGTATTGTTCTATACAGGCTTGGGGTAATGCTAAATGTAATGGTAATGCATTGCAATGCATTACATGTTTTCAAAGTAATGCTAATAATGTGTAATGCCACAAAATTAGCATTACAAGTAATGGTAATGTAATTAATTACTTTCCAAAATCTAATGTAATGCTGGCATTACGTGGCATTACTTTGCATTACTATGCTTATTTATACATGTTCACTTTTAAAAATGTGATGAAAAAATGAATATTAGAAATTGAATTTGATTAAATTTATTTATAAAGAAGAAAGAAATAATTTTTGAGATAAAAATGTTTTAATGGTATTATTAAAAAAAATTAAAATTCATATTTGAATTGTTAATAATACTAAATATAACAGCACAATTTTATAACATTTTTAAGCGTGTTGTTATTAAGAGTTTTCAATCATTTAAACAATTTACTCCAAATAGTTTGCACTTTAATAAGAAATGTGTCAACAACACACTATGCCCCCAGGATAATCTAAGTATCAAAACAATCTATTGTTATAAGAAGTGCTAAACACCCCAATCCCCTTCCCTTCGCTATGTCCCAATAGAATAGGAGACACATGCACTTTTAAAAGCAAAATGAATGCAATGTCCATCCATGATGAAAATAAATATCACTTCCAATATTATAACCCATTTGAAAATAATTTTACTTACTTATTATCTCTCTCCCCCTCTCTCTCTCTCTCTCTCCCTCTCTCTTCTGTCTCTCTTGTATCTTAAGTACACTGTACATTAGTTTGGACTGATAGAAAATACAAGATTCATGTAATTTTCTATTATTGCACTTGATATACATGTATCCTTAGATAAAGATCGTCAAACAGTACTTTTCAGTCCAAGCTTCGATTGCTCCTGTAAAACATTTATTTAGTATAGCTCGGAAGATTTTCAAACTAACAGGATGCAGTTAAAAGATGAACCCTTTGAAACTTCGATCATAAAGTGCAACAGCAATCTTTTGTCTTAAAGTGTCCTCAGTAGAAAGAAATATGATTAAAACATCGTATCTTAAGAAATATAACTGGGAAAAACCATCTGTTTATGAATTGATACAAATAAGTGTCCAAAATCATAGAGATTTGTGTAATCTGGGGAAATATCTCTATTTAGCTTTTAATAACTGCAACACTATTCCATAAATTGTTTTTTGTTATGCATGTAATTCTGTGTCTCTATTTCGTATCCTACATTTTATCAAGCCAAATGTCAATAAATATCATTTAACTTATTTGATACGCATGTTGTTCATAATGCAACAAGATGATTATATATTGAGCAAATAAAGAATGACTCTTGTATAGTCATTGAATTTGAACCTGATACTGAGCATGAACCTGTAGATATGTTAAAGAGTGTTTTATATTTGAAACATTTGCAAAAACTCTTTATTAGCTTTGCTTTTTTAAAACAAAGTAATGGTAATGGTAATGCATTACTTTTCTCATGTAATGGTAATGTAATGCATTACTTCAAGAAAATCAAGTAATGGTAATGATAATTTAATGCCCAAATTCATGAAGTAATGGTAATGTAATGCAGTACTTTACAATGTAATTCGCCCCGAGCCTGGTTCTATAAAACTGTGCCTTTGAGGTGCTTGACCCAATGTGTAGTATGCATTTGTATAGGTGTATACAGCGTAAACATGTTCTTAAACTAATGTTTGATTTTAATATGTGACATCACTGCCTTGAAATGTACAAAAGTAAGTGTCATTATCAGCAACAGCATACAATTAATATCATTATACAGAAAAATCACTTACAGTTCTTTAAAATTGAAACCTAATGAAACGAATTTCTGATGTTTTTGGATTTTTTTTTTTCGACAGAAGTTATTTCTCGTATCAGAGGGTCAAAACTTAAACTTACTGCATTTGCACTATAAGCTTGTAGTGATTCAATAACCAAAATCAATTAATTTGATACTCTTTCAGATTTCACAGAAGCCGCCCAAGTTACAATGAAGTCGGACACCTTTTAGAAATAAATCCATCAGTTATTCATTTCTTTGACATTTCACACAGGTATATATGGCATATACATTTGTATACACATAATAAACACATTTAAAATTTACGCATTTGTTCATATGACTGTGAGGGGATTTTCTATTTGAACACATTCCCTCATTTCTATCACAAATGTCATCTAAACAGACCTGATGGCATATTTTCTGACACATTCATCCAAAGTGATCATTCTTGCAATCATTACAAGTCCTATTAACAGCAGATGACCGGTTTATGCAGTTTGGATGACTACATTCAACAGCGTTCACCTTGATAAATAGAATAATTTGAAAATTCAACATTTTCAACATTTCGTAACTGTCTTTTCATCAATAGCACAGATAAAATAAGACGACAACGATTGAAATCGATTATCTATGACGAAACATCAGAACATTAAATTGGAATTTTCTGCGCGTGCATAATATGATTGACAACTACTTATGATTGATATTACTCTTTGGTGATAGTTTTAAAAGAAAAACACTTAACGTGGTCAAATTAGCCATTGTGACAACAGCCAAAGCCGCCGGTAGAACATTAGCGTTTGCTTTTTTTTACAACTCGTTGTAATCACATTAAAGATATATGTGGCGTTCTTCTTAGTGAAAAACATTAGTTAGTAAAATCTGATTTTGTGCTTTATTACTTTATTTAAAGATAGTACTTTCACATAAATTACGCTGTCCAAGTCAATAACATACCAAAGATATGAGATTTTTTTTATTTGTCAGCCTTAAATAGGTCACGTGACATCCATCAGAGACACACTGACAAGGATAAGAACTTTTTAGGAAAGATTGTCATCGGAGGCGATGTACATTGATGAAATTAAAGCCGAATTGAACTTAAGTTTCCATCACAAAATTGTAGAGGTCTGCGAGACAGGTTCGTGTTCCATGTGTACCTTGTCTTTACTATATGAATTTATAAGTTATGAACCACAAGTGGATTTTTGTTTAGAGGAAAGTTTGAATATAGAATAAATAAACACTTTCAGTAGATGCATCCCTCAAGGAGAGGGGTATTTACTCCATTTACCGTGTCAATGACGCTAAAATCATGTTTCACCTTTATTACACATAATTAACAATTTAAATTGTTCTACATTAATGAGTATCGGAAAAATAATGCTTCGAGTATCATGTGTATTAAGAATTATCTAATTTAAGACATTAAAAACGTGATTTTATGTTATAAACAAGCTGTTCTTCCAATTTTTTTTCAATGCGGAGTTTTTCCGCACTCATGCGCAGTGGCGTTATAAATGGCGGATCACATTAATATCATACTATTATTCATCAGACGTGTATCAAAGTTTAGAGACAAATAACTAAAGAGAGAACATATTTTATGGACCTAGAGTTGGTGAAACGTCTAATTATAAGAAATATGATCTATATTTTTACTCAAACTCATGTCAAAAACTTTACTCCACATACGCCACTTATAACATTAAATTTGTTGTTTATTTTACCCTCGACATTGTTAAAATATTAAACGATCTGAGGAAACGTTACTTCGATATACGTTTTTTTCTCTTCCATAAGTGTAATGTTATTTCCATTTGCAAATTAAAAAGAAGATCTAAAAGCTCTGAGGAAAATTCACCTAAACCGGAAGAGTTTGTGATATTTAGCTTAGGTCAAAGTCTCGGGTCGCAACCAGGCCTAGGTCAATGCATCGTTATTAACTATTTGAAAGTTAAGTGGAAATCAGTCAAACCGATCACAATTAAAAATGCTGATTTTTTTTTCGTGAATACATTATACCTTGTGAAAACTTAGAAGTGAGTGTTATCAGCTCCGTTTGGAAGTTTATTGACAGATAGATAACCATCAATAATATATTCAACACAAAGTACTTGTACACAGTGTACACAGCTGCTTGTTCACCGGGGTGTGACTTCATACACAGTTGCAGTTGTGTTGAAAGTAGTTGAAACGCGTGTGTGCGTGGTAAAAATCTATAATGAATATAGAAAACCAAAATAATTTTCTGACACAAACTGCTCTCCATACAAAACATCCTTAAAAACCGACTTAAGTTCATACAAAACATGTGATAAAAAGAATCTCTCATGATTTGCGATGGTATATGATTTTTCTTATTCAAATTACAAAACTAAGATTTAAAGACAACTGTTGCCAATAATCATATATACTACTGAATACGACAAAAATGGCGCACTATATATCAAACTTAACGCCGGTAAAATAGTCTGTCACATGATCAAAACAAGCATTGTGATCACATGGCATTTTTTATTTGTTTATCCTGTACAATCAGCTAAAAAGTAAAATATTAACGGGAAACGACTTTAATTAGGTGGCAAGTTTAAAACTATCATACGGGATGACTTTGCTGCTGAAATGTGTAAAATCAACGATGAATCAGAAGTTTGCAAAATCTGATTTTTATAACTTTCAAACATCTGTCAAACTAGATCATGTTATCAGATATTAATTTTTACCTCTGCAAAATAGTCTTCCAAGAAACTATAAAGTAAAAATGAATAAAAGGATAAAAGGTTATATTGAATATCGTATAATTATATTTAAAGAAAAAAAAACATAAATACATTTATTTTAAATACATTTTTCTTATCGTTTTGAGCTTGTACAAGAATCTTCTACATTGAGCGTAGACGGAGGTGTAAGCGAAGCTTGTGTAACACAATCTCTGTTGAGAGAATAAAATGGCGGCACAAATCGTACAATAGTTAATACATTGATATTCGTATTCGATTCATGTCTAACTGACATGATAAGATATTAAATAGAAAGAGCGGACAAAATAGAGACAACTAATGCAGGAAAAGCTGTTCTCCGGATTTCTGTAACATTTGCGTCGAAACCAAATTGAAAGGGGGGGGGGGCTAGACTTCTAAAAAAAAACAGCCTGACAAGCAAAAAAAATTATTGGATGTGGTTAGATTCAAATTTCCAAAAGAAGTGGGAAGGGGGGGGGGCAAAACCATTGATATCATTAAAGCATATCAATATATTTTCTTACCACTAAACACAATCTTGACATTACTGATTGGGATAATTTCATTAAGAACCAAGGATCCGTTACCAACTTTCCTCACAGTCACCGTATCACCCTCCAGTGCTTGCTTACACGTTACATTTATATTGATGAAATCATAACCTGGTGGTGTTACGATTTCTACACACAGATCCGATGGTCTATCGGTGATTCCATAGCTGACAAGACATAGTATGCACTAGGAGACATCGTGCTTTTGATGGACACAATTCATTTACTTCTGTATTTTACTATTGATGAATATTGCCTTTTATTATATACCCATCAATTTTCCTTTCTTGATACTGTCAATTATACAGAGTGTGATCTAGTTTTTCAAATCACCCCTCTGTGAGTTTCCTATTCCGTCTCACTACACTCTGAAACTGATGGCGAAATACTCATAAATACCGTCTGTATTTTAGCGCGTTTTTTAAGTTTTCTTTTTTTTTCTGTCTTGTTGTATAATTAAACGTCATACAATCATACAACCAAAAAATGTTTTTGAAGTTTTTTTTTTTGTTTTTTTTTAAATAATGATTTTATTTGAAATTACTGTTTTTGAAGTTAAAACTTTTGCTTAAACAAGGGTATATAATAAAGTTATCATTGTAACAGTAACTTGATCGAAAGGGCCGGTGTAATGAAGAATAAGGACCCCCGTAGAATAATGACCGGGGTCATTTTTCGAGGTAGAATAATGACCCCCCTTGCTGAAGAATAATTGGATTTTTCTGAAGAAAAAAGACCCGGGGATTATTTTTCTTCGTGTTAAACATGATGAAAAATGACCCCCATAGAAAAAAGACCCACCCCCACCCTGAAAACAAGAATAGATATTGGTTACCCCGTATCCAAAATACGACTTTGAAATTACTTTAATTTTCACTCTGTTCAACTGATTTTGAAGTTATAAAACCGAACTTGTAAATAAATCGCTGTATATAGTTTTTCATACCCGTAGCAAGCACACACAAAACACTCTTAGGTTGCCACAAATTGATTGTTAACAGTTACGTTACTTCTCTCGTCGACATATGGCGGGAAATGACGCAAATAAAGAAAAACAAATTCATACACAACGAGGACATTGTGTGATAGTTAACGAACAATAATCATGAAAGAATAATTGTTGAAATAATAAAAACAATATTCATTGGTGAATAAATTGTCACTCGAAGAATGATACATGTATATATTTTTTGGGGAAAAGACTAAGGAGGCAGGTAACGTAGGAATATGAATACTTCTTATTTATATTTCTAAGGGAAAGTGATCATTTTACGTTAGTTTTGTTTTCTTCTACGTAATATCGAACATCGATATTCTAAACATTTATTGTAATGTTGTATTTGTGATCATGAATAGACTTTATTCTTTCAGAGCAAGTGTGTCAAGAGTACCTGACTATATTAAATCTCAAATTAAAGATAATAAACACTGATCGATTATAATAAGAAGAGATTGTTTCTAAAAGCGTTGATAAGGGGTTCGGGCTCATATTAGGGGTTTATACCCGCCTTGATTTTGATCACACGATCTTTATTGTATCCAAAGTTACCAATGCTCATACAAACTATTGATGCATTAATCATCTTGATATTAAACTATGCCGATGTGTAAGTATAATATATTTTCTGTTCGAGTACTCTCAGTACTTTGACGATATTTCTTGTTGGCCGTTAACTTCTACTGGCGTAACGGCTGCTGTTAGTGCCCGCTAACTTCAGCTTGGCTATTATGCCTAACAATGGAGTGATCTTCTCATAATTTTAGTTTCATCATTAATTTTGGGTGATGCACCTGCATACCCAGCAGTTTGTAGTAGGGGGAAATCGTCAATGCAAATATAATTCATGAACAATATCGAGTCTACTCTTTCATCGCCAATTAACAGAAATTTGTTTTATAGTGTCTTGTATCTCAAAATAAGTTTAATGTGGTGTTACTCGTAATAATGAGATGCATGTTAATGTAATCGTTAGGATGACAACCATACCCCGATGCAATACGTCAGTATCTTATTATAACGGAAGGATATTTATTTTTTAAGCCATACCCCTTCTTTCACTTTAAGTTTATTTGAATATGAATTATAATTTCTGCTACTTTCTGTAAACTGCAGTAAAAATTACAATATTGTAAAGACTATTTTACAAATAATAAAAAAATATACTGAAAAACTTTAATTTATATAAGGAGGTCACTTTTCTTCATGTAGACTGTGCTCATTTTTTTGAAAATGACACTTATTCTTCAGGTAAAAGGGTCATTTTTCTGCGTAGAATAATGACCGGGGGTCATTTTTCGGCATAGAATAATGAACGGGGGGTCCTTATTCTACGTCGAAAAATGACCCCGGTCATTATTCCTCGGGGGTCATTATTCTACGTTACACCGGATCAGGTCTTGTTGATAGGCGTGAATTATCAGACCAAACTTGGCGCTTCCCGTCTCGTTTGATCTGATGATCCACGGCAAGCAACTCGACTGGATCCGACCCTTTCGATCAAGTTCCTGTTAAATTAATGTAAATTGATTTTATGATGATAGATTATCAGTCAAAAGATTTTCTAACATAAATCATTACTTTTATTCTCATCAAAATTGTAGAAAACACTGGTAAATAAATTATGCTATAAAATAAATTAACAATACCTTTACCAACGACCACATACATTGCCCTTATTTTGTGGGGTGCGTCAAACATTCCCCGCCAAAACTCATGTAATCCAATTATAGTTATTGATGAGGTTAACACGTTCCCGTCCACTTCAATTATGGGGCCATTGCTATTGCTATGCAAGGAGTTTTGAATATACGTGCTAAAGTTGACTTTTAACCCTATAAAGAAATATTGTCAAATCGTTTTCTTTTGTTTTTTTTTTTAAATTTTGTTGAAAGTACATTATGCTCAGTTGACACAAACTATATTCTTAACGAATATAGTTAGTATGGCAAAATTAAATTGTGATGGCTAAAAAGCAGAAACGGAAAATGTTTTAAAACAACTTATTTGATCTATTCCAATTTTTCTTTTTTAATTTGAAGCCATTACGTGTAAATAAATAAGACAGGCTAGCTTCAGAATTGCCGTTTTTCAAATCATATGACAGACCATACAAACACTAATTTAATTTTCAATGCAGCTCATTAACTAACATTATTTATTTATTTTAAGCATGACGTTCACTTATTTTTAAAATAATGGTTATGCACAGTAATCCTTTCGTTTATCGCAATTATCTGAGCATTTTTTTTTTTTTTGATATTATGAACATTGTCTTCATTCGAATGATTAAATCGTACAGCAGACCCGATTATCATCAGTTTTTAAGTTCAAGTTTTGTATCTTAAATAATATACTTAATACTAGTATTAATTTGGAAAAATAGAACAGCAAATATGTGTTTCAGTGTAAAATAAATATAATGTGTTAATGCCTTACAGTCTTACTATTAAAGGATATAAACTCAAGAGAACAAATTATTTGTTTGTACTTTTAGATACCATATTTTATGAAATTTTATTCCACTCACCCTGTACAGAAAAAGTAAACCAAAAAGAAAACAGACGGCCACATCCATTCTGATAGGAAAAATTATAACAATTCAGGGAACAGGAAATGTTTCTTAAAATATTATGAATCGTGAAATTAACAACAACAAAAAAACCCAAAAAACAACAAACAACAAAAAACAAACAAACAGATTTTATTCGTCATGTGTGTGATACACCTGAATTCTATCTTTGGAGTTCTAATCCTTGGTATCATATTTACGGCACTTCTACTTTGAAAAAAAGTGAATTATATACATTTATAAGTATTTGCCATCTTGTTCGTGTGATTTTTTATAATCTTCTACTTCTATTTAAAAGTTATTTAAATTCATTTAAATTAATACAGAGTGAACCTCCGTTTCAACTTTATATATACTAGTTAACATTTCTAACGCCCAGGCAAGTGTTTGTATCAAACTTTTCGTAATTCTAATTTTATTTTAACATGACAATGATTAAACCAAAAAATATAGAATGACAGAGTATTTTATTAAAAACTCAATCACAATTTTTTGAAGAACTTTATGAACAAAACTAGAATATACAGGTACCCTACAATATAAAATCACAACATTAATATCTCAAGCGTTTCCCATTCCCGAAGTGGTGACTTAAAAAAATCTAGCGATCGATGATAAAAATTATAAATTTAAAAGCTGCTTTATTGTTTATGACCTCATTTTTAAAAGTTTAAAGTAAATATTAATGAAACAACAATTGTGAAAGGAAACAAACTAATTTTGAATCGCGGTCTGTTGGACCACGCAAACTGATCTTGAAGGTTCTTGGGCAGACATGCACTGCATTTTATCTAACTGATTTTATGTTTTTGTTATCAATTAAGGAAGGGAATTTATCAAATTAAATCGTTTTGAAAAACACATCAGAGAAACATATCGAACACGCGTTCCACGCATTTCAATAAATACGGTCATGGTCGAGTAATTACTTACTCGATTACATTTTTTTTTACATTAACAGTTGAACATTATAAAGAGCAGTGGAAAGTTCGATAGTTGCAAAGATTGATGTTAAAGTTTTGTAAATAATGAAAAATATAAAAGTGGGGCGTTAGATTTTTTGACCAGTATATTTACCGGTAAATAATTTCTGTTGCTATCATTGACCTAGCCAATAAATTTTATTGTTGCGCTAAAATCTACTTTAGTTTTTGGCATTTTTTATATTTGCGCCAGAAGTTTCAGGATAACAATTAAATTATCTATTGATATCCATATGATTTTCTGAAAAAACAATTACATATAATTCTGAAAGTCATCCCAACCAACTCATAACAGCTGTTTCCTGCTTCCGGTTTTGTCCATGGGTGAACGTAAAGGTTTCCAAGAATATTTTAGCGTTATAAAAATGGTGACGATAAAACTATTTGCAAGTGATAATATGAGCACACACTGTATCAAAAACACAACAGGTTAAATTCTTACAACTTACTACAAGATAAAAATAATTTGCTAATATTCAAATAAGAATACAAGTACTTTTTAATATACATAGAGTTAAAACTGTGATTTATACTGTATTTAAGTACAATAAGGAAATATTAATTCTAATAAATTCGTTTAACTTAAAAATAGAATTAGGAGCTGCTAAATAATTACACGATAAAGATTGTAAAACCAGTATATAATTCACTTTTCGAAATAGAAGTGTCGTAAATATGATACCAAGAACTAGTAATCCAAAGACAGAGTTCATGTGCACCACACACATGATAAGTAAAATAGGTTTGTTTTGTTGTTTATTTCACGATTCATCATATATTTAGAAACATTTCCTGTTCCCTGTATTGTAAAAATATTTCTATTCAAAATGGATGTGGCCGTTTGTTTTCTTCTTGGTGTACTTTTTGCTGTACAGGGTGAGTGGAATTAAATATCATAAGAGAAAGTATATAAAATTACAAACAAATAAATTGTTCTCTGGAGTTTATTATACCTTTCAATTGTAAGATTGTGAGTTATTTAGAAATTATATTTGTTTTACAAAACAACACATATTGCTGTTCTATATTTCCTATGCATTGTTAAGTATGTTGTCTAACCAAAACAATATTCCAAACATTCCTTATCTACAAACAACCTTAAAAATATTACTTTTTTAAGATACACAATTTAGAATTTAAAGTCTGATAATAATTGGGTCTACTGTACGATGTAATCATTCGTATGAAAAAAATAGTCATAATATCATATAAATAAATGTACGGATAAAAGATATCAATAAGAAGATAAATGTACATTATTTTTAATTTGAAAAATATGGGGAGACCTTGCTTAAAATATTTTAATGAATGAGATGTAGTATAACTTAAATTAGTGTTTGTATGGTATGTTCCATCTGTCATCTGATTTGAAAAACAGCAGTTCTGTAGCTAGGATGTCTTATCTATTTACACGTTGATGCTAAATTTACACACAAAAAAGAGAAATCGGAATCGATAAAATAACGTATAAGACGTTCTATGTTTTATTTATTTTGGCATCACAATTTAATTTTGCCTTACTAGCTGTATTCGTTGAAAATATAGTTTGTATCAACTGAGTATAATATACTTTCAACAAAAGTTAAAATGCATAACAACGATTTGCATTATTTCTTTGTAGGATTAAAAGTCAAGTTTAGCAAGTATAATCAAAGCTCCTTGAATAGCAATAGCAGTGGCCCCATGAACGCAGTGGATGGTAATGTATTATCCTCATCCATAACTATCATTGGAGTAAATGAGTTTTGGTGTGGAGAGTTTGACAGACCCCACAAAATAAGCTCAATGTTTGTCGTCGTTGGAAAAGGTATTCTTATTTTTTATATGTCATATTTTATTAACTAAGGTTTTCGACAATTTGATAAGAATAAAATGAATAATTTCATATCTAAAGATCTTTAGTCAGATTATTCATCATCATTTTTTATCATCAATTAAATACAGAAGTAACTGAACTGTCTATGAAAACACGACGTCGTGGGTTTTCGGTGCATATTTATTTGATATCTTCCCCTGTTGCAGGCAAACAACGTATCTTTGTCGGCTATGGACTTACCGATAGACCATCGCATCTGTGTGTAGAAATCCTAACACCACCTGCTTATGATTTCATCAATATGAATGTAACGTGCAAGCAAGCACTGGAGGGTGATACGGTGACTGTGAGGAGAGTTGGTAACGGATCCTTGATTCTTAATGAAATTATTCCAATCGGTAAATGAAGGGTGTTCAAGAGTAACAAGATATATTTGAATCAATAAATTACTGCATTACATATGTAAATAAATTAAAGCCTATTTCTGCATTATTTTAATATATCGCAAACTGTTGCATACTTATATTACAAGTCCTTGTTTCAATGAATTTTGTTTCGTTCAATTTCATTGCTTTTTCATTTTACGTTTATCTCATTTGAATTTTAAACTTTTATAATTGCCTTGCTTATTGAACCCTCTGGTACATCCGTCTTTTTAGGGTCTTCCGTCTTCGGCGGAAGACCCTTCTATTATTCTATTGTTTCTTTTTCACTTTTCTTATTATTATTAAGATCTTACGTTTTCCAACGGAAGAGCTTGTTGTTTTTGTTCGGTTTCTTTTTCCCTATTATTAATTTTTTTTTCTTACAAAATTTGTGCAGGCGATTTCTCGGATATGGCTGAACCGATTTTCGTGAAACTTTCAGATATAATAGATATTAATCCGAACGTAATATACATTTTTTCATTTTGATGACGTCATTTCTTTTCTTGAGAAAATGACGTTTTAGCAATGTTTAGTGGGTCGCCTTGTCTAGGGATCTCCTCCTAAACGGTGACAGATATTGAGTTCAAACTTTCAGGGATTGTAGACAAGAGATTGTAGATGTGCAATTTGGGATTCATATTTGTCACGCTCAAAAGGCGTTAAAGCTCGCCTGGTCCCAAAAATTGAGACTAAAAAAACGTCGTAATTTTTCATGGTTTTCTTAGTTTATCTCTTTTCTGAAAAATATTTTGTTTACACATATAATGCAAAAAAAAGTTCACATTTTCAAGACCTTTCATTTTCATTTGATATCAAGAAAAAGGGGGCTATGACAAATATGTTTATTTTACAGTTATGTATCCAAGCAATGTAATTATTTTATCATATGTTACGTAATTAGGGGTAGTGATGAACCGATTGTCGCCGATGATCGATCATCTCTCGTTCTGAAACCCCCGATGCTACTAATCGATTTCAAAATAACAGTCGCCAACATCGTTAACCAAAAAAAAAAAATCCGGAATTTGGTCAGTTTTTGGTTCAGATTTTATTATCTGCAGTTCAAAAACAAAATGGCGGTAGTTGATAGCGTGAATGGTAACAGTAACAATTTTCAGAGAAATAAAGGAGATCGGGTTGATTATCCATCCTCAGGACTTACATTGTCAGATTTCTGGGAGTTTTTTATTTTCTACAAATTAAGAAAAACCCTCAAACGGAAATCAAGTTGAATAGCAAGTCACAGACAGTGTAAAAATTGCATGTCTGGAAAAATACTCTTTCTTTTCAATATTCAAATACGCTTACAGATTTTTGTAGTTATCAAGTGTTTTGTTATTTCAAATAAATCATTTTTAAAAACTGCAAAAAAATTATAGGATATAGAAATAGTTACCTAAACGCCCCTAGTTTTAAGAACTGCACAGAGAGTGTTGGTGGTGATGTTAAAAGTATCTAATTAGGTTTTAAAACATTCTTTTTTGGAGACATTATAAACTAAATTTCGTTACTTGAAATTCAGAGTTATTTAAATGTGATCAAAGGAAGCAATCAATACACAAGTTATTAGTTGTAACTCTGCTATATTTATAATAAGCCATGCACTTTTAACAATATTTTTTTTTATTATAATCGATTATTAATCGATTACATGTGTCCGATTATTTCCAATAATCGATTATGATTTTTGGTCCGATTGCCCATCACTAATTAGGGGTTTGTAGGGGCCAAAAGTCCACAAATTTGATCACATATATCTCAGAAAGGAAAAATGTTTTGAAATACAGTATAGAAGACAAGATGCTCATAATGATGTATTTGATGCAATTTTGAAAAATTCGTTTAACGGCTCCTATAAGGAGTTAAGGGATCGGCCCCTAAAATGTTCTTTCCCATATATCTCAAAAACGGAAACATATTTCGAAACAGTTGTTGAACAAAATGGGTTGAGATTTAAATGACCTTTTATTTGATATCAAGAAAAAGGGGCTGGCCCCTAAAATTAGGGGACCAAATGGCTCTAAAGTCATTTATTTGTAGCCCTTTACTGAGGGATATTTTGTGAATGGTTTCAGAAGCAAATATGTTTATCTTACAGTTATGTATCCAAACAATGTAATGATTTTATCATGTGTTACATAATACGGGGTTTTTAGGGGCAAAAATTCCAGAATTTTGATCACCAATATCTCACAAAGGAAAAATATTTTGAAATGCAGTAAGAAGAAAAGATGCTTAGAATGATGTACTAAATAATATGCAATTTTCAAAATTTCGTTAAACGTCCCCTATAAGGAGTTAAGGGATCAGTCCCTTAAACTTTCTTTCCCATGTATCTCAAGAACGGTAACGAATTTCGAAACAGTTGTTGAACAAAATGTGTTGAGATTTAAATGACCTTTTATTTGATATCAAGAAAAAGGGACTGGCCCCGCAAATTAGGGAACTAAAGGGCTCTAAAATCTTTCATCTGTAGCTCTTTGCTATGGGAAATTTAATGAAAGGCTATAGAAGCAAATATGTTTATCTTACAGTTATGTGTCCAAGTAATGTAATGATTTTTTCACGTGTTATGTAATAAGTATTTTTTAGGGGTCAAGAGTCCATAAACTATGACAACCTATATCTCAAAAAGGAAAATATTTTAAAATGCAGTATAGAAGAATAGATGCTCAAAATGATGTACTTTACAAAATGCAACTTTCAAAATTTGGTTCAGCGGCTCCAATAAGGAGATAAGGGATTGGCCCCTTAAACGTTTTTTTTTTCTCAGATATCTAAAGAACGGTTACGAATTTCTAAGCACTCGTTGAACAGGCTCTTATCCCTGAAACAAAATGGTATCTGGCCCCTAGAATGTAGACCGTTTTTCTATTCTAAATCATGTTTAGCTGTTAAATAGCATAATCAAGATCGAACATATATCTCAAATTCTAAAATCAGACGGAAGACATCCTCGTTGCTTGCAACGAGATCATGTCTAGTTATTGTTCTTTTTTTTGTCTTACAAATTTTGTGCAGGAGATTTCTCGAAGATGGCTCATTCGATATTCTTCAAATTTTAAGGGTTGATGTGTCGGCATCTGAAGTTTGTAACGGCGCCGTTTCAATTTTTTGATAATCACTTCCGGTCGGAAGTTATCGTCCGTTTGCGATTTTTAAAAGTCAATTTTGTCGGCTAGAGATCCAAAAAACGAATGAAGATATAGGGCTGAATTTTTCAGTGAATATAGACATCAATTTTACTTGTTGCAACATTGTCATATAAACGTCCGCCATCACTTCCGGTCGTCACCGGAAGGAAAGATAAAAAATCTATTTTTTCAACTTTTTGCTTTTTATGGATAGAGACTCTTTTACTGATTCAAAATATGTAATCTGTTTTAAAATCGATTGATGTGTTCCCGAGATATTAAGCATCAAAGTTCTGAAGCGAGTGTCCTGGTAGCTCAGTCGTTAGAGTCGTGGAAATGTGCCCAGGCGACCCGTGTTCAAGCCCCGGGTGCCGAATTTTTTTTTTCCTAATATTTTGCGTTGCTTAACAATACATTTATAAAATTGAAGGATTTTATCTGATTTACTCAAAAATCGGACGGGAGACCCACTCGTTGCTCGCAACGAGAACGATCTAGTTATCTTTCCTTTTTTCATTCTGTGATTGGAAGTCTTTTTTATTCAAATTTTTCATCCTATCTCTACACGTTTAGTGTGATCAAATTGTGTTATAGAAATCTTTTTACACAACTAAGTTTTTGTGTTTGGTAAAGTTTTCTTAATGGTTCAGTTTTTTTTTCATTCCCTTACATGTGTTCTATGTGTAAACACAATTCTTACACCTCATTACATGACATCTATGTCACCAAGCTGCTTACCGATTTCGTTTCGCTCTCTGCATTTTTCTAACATCTCTTTACATGTTATGTCTTATTTTATTGGGAGTTGATTTTAATCAACTCTCCTATGCACTTACTCGGGCAAACCGAAAGTGAAACAGTGTTTGGACCTAAGCACAAATCAATACCGCTGACAACACTTAGTTCCTGAAAATAATGATAAATTCAAATGCAATGTATTCTGAAGCATTGTTTTTCAAGAAAACCTATCTATTAATACCATGAAAATAGTAAGATTTTAAATGGTACAAATAGTTAAGATATTTTTTGAATGTATGTATTCATGCGCTAGACTTCAATGTACTAGTCATGTTCAACCAGACGCTCGGATGTCTCCGTTAATATCCGACAGTCGAGCGTTTGGTTGAACAAAACTAGAGTTCAGTCTTGCCTGGATCCATACAATTTCTCAGAAATAGTGTGAATACTGATACTACTTGCCATGCAAAATCATATATCGCTGATTTTAAAATAAATGATAATCGATAAAATCAACTCCCGTCAGAACTTAAGTACTTTGATTCTCATAGCAGTGATCTTTTGTTTTTATGGTACATTTGTCTACTAACACCTGTGTGTGTACCTTATTACAGAATGTCCAGAGAACACTTACAGCTTTTCCTGCATCAGTTGTTTTCCCAACTGCATCAACGGGTGTTCTGCTGTTGATGGGACTTGTAATGATTGCAAAAAGGGTTATTTTGGACGAATGTGTCATAGAGATTGTCATTACGTCTGCTCAGATGGCACTTGTGATAGAAATGAGGGAAGGTGCTCACAAGGTCCGTCTTTTATATTACATAATATATATCGCAGCTTCTAATGAATTGTTTGTGATCAAGATTTCTGTAAGCTTTATTTCCCGCCTTTCACCCCGTATCATCGTGGAATGCTAAAATATGACAAAGTTCGGGTGAGCAAAATATTCTCTTTTAAATATTTTAAAGGTTCACGTCAAAACATGGCTGACACAAAATAATCTCAAATTCATGTTTAATTTCCTTACGTTTAGGTTTGCGATTGAGACAAGTTTATTAATGAGAATCAAAATTTAAATTATATGATCGTCCCACTTTAGTACATGTAATAATACGAGAATTTTATGCTTTTTGATGCATGTTATTTTCGAAGAAGAGTTAACAGTCTAGGAGATCAATTTTTAAGCATACGTATATACAAATACCAATATTCATTTGAATTTAGTAGACACAAACACAATAATAATTTCATCCAGGCGAGCTTTACTGCCTCCGAAGTTGTCAATGCTCAGAAAAATTATTTAGACATTAATATTCTTGATATGAATTAAAATATGCCGGTAATAAAGTACAATATAATTTTCTGTTCGAGTACTCTAAGAATTTGATGAATTTCCGTATTGGCTGCTAGCTTCTACGGGCTGCTGTTAGTGGCTGCTAGCTTCAGTCTGGTTTCGAACAAGACACTTTGGTTACTGGCCTAACACCAATGATTACTGAGAAATTTGCTGAATCAACAAAGTTTGTTTTTTAATTAAGCGGTGTGTTAAAATTAAAATTGAACACATCAATTTTTCTGATTTATAACATCAAACTTAACATAAAGCATTCTTTGAGGGAAGGAACTTCGAAATTTGTTTCAACACGGAGATGTGCTGAATACCGAACATTGATGAAAGAAGGGTGGGTGCTATGCTTTGAGAACAATTTTCAAATTCAAGTAGGTAAACTGTTATTTTCTTATTCTATAACAATTAAAGCTTATTTTCATCATGACTCCTTGATGCCAGAAAGGGATTTTGAATAAGGATTTGATACTTCAGTACACTGAATTCCATACAATGTATGTGATTAATGGTCCAATCCTCGCTAATATGAATACGTTTTATCGATTACAATCTAGTAAATTCGGATTGTTTTACAAATGACTGTTTTGACAACTTTAAACACACATACACACACACTTTTAAGTTTTGTTTGACGATCATCTGCACAACTACAGTTTCTGGTTCCATAAAATAGTTATATCTATATGTGATAAAGTTTGAGAACTAATACAAAAACGAAAGAAATAATTTGAATGAAGGCTAGTTTTAAATATCAAAACCACGTGATGCAGTGTAATAATTAATACTTTCTTATCATTTCAAAACATTTTGATAACATTAATGGTAAAAGTATCAATGGTTAGGTCATCTCTACTATTAAAAAGTGAGTGAAAATCGCTATAATTTAATTATGTGACTATCTATTTGTTCTCTTTTTCTTACTCTGGAATAAAAATATATTAAATATTTCATTTTATTATTGCAATGACATATCAAAAAGAAAGATTTAAAAAGTAAGAGCGTGTTTTCACATTTGAAATATTTCAGATCCTACCTATCAATTAGACATGAGGACATATGACTGATTGAATAACATATCTTCTAAGATTTGCGATTATTTTATACACCAAACATTCTTATTTAAAAGTGGAAAAGATGGTCGCAAACTGTTTAAAAAAAAACAGAAACAAAATCTAAATTAATTAAAATTGAAATATGATTTTAAAAGGCATGACATGAAGTCGAAAACAACACTTATTGAATAGCATTGTGCATGGAAAACCATCTCACAGTCATTGGATAGAGTAATGTCCGTCAAAACTGTATGTGTGTATGTGTGCCGAATTGTGTGCATGTGTGTGTACATGCATGTAAACTATGTGAATGAATATAAGCTGTTGTAAACTTTGAATTAAAAAAATACCCATTGGTGCCTTACAAAAATGGTTTGAAAAACATTCACAAACACATCGTACCCAGTCCTATAAGTCTCTCTTTGTATGGTCAACATAATTTATAAGTAAACAGTACATTCCAGTGCATTAATCACTATTTAAGAGTTGGAGCAGGAAGACGCCGTTCTGATGCAAAAAGCAGTTTGAGCAATGAATAATTGACAGGAAAATGTATTGCGTGAGGTAAACATTACCGTCATTTCTTGAAGAAAAAAATTGTCTTATTATTCGTGCATGGTCTGAAAAAGAATCGAATAAAAAGGATCTATAAAAGACAGATATACTACGTTATTCTTTGACAAACAGATTTTATGTTTATCAAAACATGAATTTCATGATTGATAATAGATATTTTTATTTAGATGCCAAATAAACATAATGATTTTAATTACCAATAATAGTGGTGGTGGCACCGGGTCCGTTTGTCCTATCAGTCAATTCTCTATACTAATCTTTTTTAGCTCCAAATCCTGTTGTTACATATTTTATTTTTATAAAAGAAATTTATATTTTTTCACCTATTGTCAGGTTTTATTTATCGATTTTTATACATTAAACAATTTATATGAAAAAAAAAACAATTCTATATAAAAAATTGATTTTTATGTTTGTTTAGGAAAGAGTCAAAGTAACGCCCACCATGACAAACATCGCATGTTTGCCCCAAAACAGTGTGTTATGAGTTGTTGTGCTTGTGAAGGTTATAAAATATATAATATAATATAATATAAAACGTTTCTTAAATTCTCTTAAGTCAGTTGTTTATATCAACTGTAATTACAATGTTTATAAAAACCGTTTTCTTAGAAATTTACTGAGCCAAACAATTAAAGAGGGGTCTTGGCTGCATATATTCAACAGAAAAAAAGGTGGGAGTTTTATCTTGATATAAGTTTGAGGTGCCTCTGGCAATGTTCCTGGCCGAACTAACTATTGGCAGACAAAAATTAAGACTAACTGCGAATATTTTAATTAAACCATGTTTCTCTAATGTTCTGAATGATCAAATGGTAAACATTTACCAGTAACATTCGCAACTGGCAATTAGCAAATTCGGTTTGTTTTATATAGCTTTTTCAACAACTTTGAACATTCACAAACTTTTGAGCTTTGTTTGACAATCAACTGCACAACTAGTTTGTGTTTGTATTTTCCCATATGCTTGCATTGGAAATCTGCGACGTTCAATTTCCTGTAAACACACTTAACCTGCCATAACGCATGAGCACAAATATAAACTTCATGACGCATTTTGAATATATTTATTATTTTAACATTAAATGAAACCTTCAAACTTACATAACCAGTTTAATATGTATTTATGAAAAATAAACGTTAAATTAAATCTTTTCCTTTTCACTTAAAGGTATATGTGGCGTATTTTTTCATACTAAAAAATATTGATTGATTGATTTATTTAAATATGTTATATAAAGATATATCTTCACAATAAATTACGCAGTTTATATCAATCAGGTAAAAAAGAAAATTAACAAATATTTTTCATAATTAGTTTTGCGTCCACAATAAATACAGCATTTGAATAAACCCCGCCTTAAATCGTCCATGTGATACCACGCTCGGTCTATCACAACAACAATGGCGACGACGAAAAAGATAGGTATACCCGTAATACCGTTAAGTTTGACAGATTTGACCAAGAAAGAAAAAAAATTACAGACTGACAAGGATAAGAACAAAGGGAAGATTCTCATCGGAGACCATGTAGATTGATGGAACAGGAATTAAAGCCGAATTAAAATTAAGTTTCATAAGTTTTTATCATGACGATGTATGGGTTTTGCTAGTGAGGTTCGTACGTGCTCCATGTGTTCCATGTCTCTACTTTATAAGTTATGAACCACAAGTGGATTTTCGTTTAGAGAAAGTTTTGAATAAAGAATAAATAAACACTCTCAGTACAATCATGCATCCCTCAGGAGAGGGGATATTCACTTATTTTACCGTATCATTGATGCTAAAATAGTGTTTTATCTTTATTACACATAATTAGCAATTTATATCGTTTTACATTAATGAATAACGGAATAATAATGCTTCGGGTACCAGCTGATATAAGAATTTTCTGATTTAAGACATGAAAAACGTGATTGTGATTTGTAAACAAACTGTTCTTTCATCGCGTTTTCAATACTAGGTTTTCCCGCACTCATGCGCAGTGGCGTTGCAAATGGCCGATCACATTAATATTCATCAGACGTGTAGCAAAGTTTAGAGACAAATAACTAAAGAAAGAACATTTGTTACGGGCCTAGAGTTTGTGAAACGTCTAATTATAAGAAGCAGAATGTATATTTTTACTAAAACTCATGACAGAAATTTTACTCCAAATACGCCACATATACCTTTAAGATAATTTTTCTCGACAAAGTTTCTGGCGCTATATTTTAGTAGCGGAAGCATACGTAATTATAACAATATGTTAATATTACTGCTCCGGGTTTGATCTTAATCCTGACCAAGAGCCTGTATATGGGCTTGAAAGCGACAATATACAATCATTTGACACAAGTTAACATTAATATGAAGATAAATATGAGCTAACGCGAGGTTATCATTTTTTCTGCACGGCCTGGTGTGTTTAAAGACCGACGGCATTAAAAAAAAACAAATTCATTGCTTAAGGCAATTATCCATACATCACAAAAAATGACAAAATTCAAAATAAAAAATTCAAAACAGAGCGAACACGGACATCTTTTAAAAAATTTGAGGTTGGAATAGGTGTCATTCAGCAGTGACCATCATCAGCTGACCGGTCACACCCGCCGTGTGCTCTTTGTCGTTATCGGGAAAAATGGAAAAGTCCGTATACAACTAGGTGATTACCTATTGTCTAACCATTAGTATTAGTACGTCACTCAGCTTGCGATCCAGTGGAAGATTGTATTTGCTGACAAAGTCGTTGCATCGACCAGAGAACTTACGAAAAGATGACTTCAAACGAGACTTTTGATAGTCCTGTTTTATCAACTTGTTTGTCAGTAGCCTGCCCCTGTTCATACAAAGAGCATACCCTTGCGTATCGAATTAAAGAAACAAAAACAACATATGCAGGTGTTGAAGGTATAAATGTCACTTAAGTAAGAAAAGCTGACTATAGAAAAATTGTCAGTAGCTTGCCTAGCCTTATAAAAAGTTCATACGAAGAGCATGCCCTTCCGTATCAAATTAACTGAGAAACAAAAACACCATATGAAGCTGTTAAAGATATATTGTCACATAAGTAAGAAAAGTTAACTATAGAAAAGAAAAATTGAAGTATCGACCAGAGAACTTACGAAAAGATTACTTCGAACGAGACTGTTGATAGTCCTGTTTATCAACTTGTTTTCAGTAGCTTGCCCCGCTTTTTAAACTGTTCATACAAAGAGCATGACCTTGCGTATCGAATTACATCTTCGCTAGCCAAGGGTTTTCGGTCCACTTTGCTCCCCATAAACCCTTGGCGGATTTCATTACGAAAACTCGGTGATGCGGTCACGTCATCTAGCGAACAACTAGAGTTGCGCCCCTTACACCTTCCTATTATTCATCCAATGAGATAACAGGTTACATATACGTTACGGCAAGAGCAAAACAAACAGTGAAAACATGTTGACCGATAAATCTCGAAAAAGAATTGACGACGTCTTTAAAGTCGAATTACGAGAAAATCAAGAGAAAGCAATTAATGCTGTATTATGCGATCGAGATGTGTTTGTTGGTACCCGTACTGGTAGCGGAAAGTCAATGATTTACGAATGCATTCCAGTAATAAAACCAGGTATCGTCGTCATCGTGGCACCTCTCCTGTCTATAATGAAAGAACAAGTTGAGAAATTAAATAAATTTGGACTTTCAGCCACTTACATTGGGAAGAATAGTGAGGAGATCGAACGAATAGAGACTGGGCAGTATGAATTTGTATTTGGAAGCCCCGAGAGACTGGTTGGCGAGAGTCGGTGGAGGGAGATGTTGAAATCGTCGGAGTATAGGAGGCGGCTTCAATTGCTAGTCGTAGATGAGGCTCATACAGTCACGCTTTGGCAACTAATTAATTCACATTTCTATATTATAACTTATATTATTCATTTTATCATAACATTTAACATTCATATATATCCATGTTTTATACAAATGGAAGTCCTACCCTATTGAAACTTCTATTGTCTTGATAACAGTCTATTGGTATCTTAAAATTCGCATCCCACTGGACAATGATATTTTACTTTCACAGGACCACAATAGTACATAAAAGCCAAAATATTATCAAACACAAAATGAAAGAGAATCTTAATGTAATGGAAATTGTTCATGTATTTTGTATTTAATTTTCAGGGGAGAGGGAAGAATGAATGAAGATCCTTTCAGGGAATGGTTTTCAAAAATTCAGGAATTACGATCTTTGTGCCCAAATGTCCCTGTTCTTGCCCTTTCTGCAACTGCTGGACCAACTCAGAGGAGGAAAATTTTGAAATACCTCTGCTTTCGACCAGGTTATGAACTTGTTTTCGATTCACCTGATAGAAGGAACATTAAGATTACTGTGAAATCTATTAAAAACAATGACAATGTTAAAAAAGTGTTTGGTTGGCTAATTAATGTTTTGAGACACCACAGAGAACAATTACCAAGGCATATGGTTTTTTGTTATAGTATCAATGATGTAACTAAAATTTATTTTGCCTTTATCAAAACATGCAAACAATACAGACAAAACTTATGCAGGTATTGAAGGTATGATGTCACTTAAGTAAGAAAAGTTGACTACAGAAAACTTGAAATCATCACGTTTTTAATAAAGTTTCATTGTTAGGGTACCATCAATGTCCGTTTTCCAGTAAAATATTAAGATATGAAACAGATGACGCAGACTCTGGGGTATCTTTGTCTCCATGTTCACTGGAATATATCGAGCCGACGTAGGTATGGAAGTAACATTTGATAATTGATAATACGTCGTCAATATACTTTAATGTTGAGTTGAAGGCCAAAGCGAGTGATTTATTTTTTTACGTAAAGGTTTTTGAATACTTTCTGTTTCATATGAATACAAGAATAGATATGCTAACAACAGGGCACAATTGGTACCCATGGGAATTCCAACAGATTGTTGTAAGACTAGATTTCCAAAATCTACAAAGATGTTGTCTATTACAAACTCAAATATCATTTCAATATCAAATTCGGAGTACTTGTATGCACAATTCGAATGACTTTGATCAAAATAGTTTTGGAAATGACCAATGACAAGGTAAGTAAATTTACGTGATTCATTTTTATAAAAAAAAAAAACAACCAAAAACGCAGCTATCAATTATGTCAAAAAGACAACACTTTAATTCATCGTGAGGGATGGTTGTATAAAATGTAGAAAAGTTGTAAGTTTTGACGCTATTGAATTTGGTAAAATTTGGGATTTCAAGTTTTCTAAAAGTTCCTTGAAATTCTTTAAAAGTATCCACATCTGATTTATACTGCCTCTTGAATATACTTTTGCACAGTATTCTTGAGATTTCCCCTTTGCTGCTGTTAACATTTTGGAAAGGAGTAAAAAAAAGAAGCTTTGTAGAACATTTACTGAAACCCATTATATCTTTGCTTTTAAGGATTTTTATGAAGTTTAAACATTAAAGAGAGGAAGGTAATTCAAAGTGATTTTTTAGCTGTTGAGAATAGTGAAAATGTTCAAAACTGTCATATTTTTTTTCTTTCTTGGAAAGAGAGCTATGAGTATAAGTTGTATTTCCACTTGCGGAATTAAGCCAAGATCATCAAATATACAAAGTATAAAATTAGCCTTACAAACAAAGACAATGCTGTCTTGTCAGCAGGGAATAGTACAAACTGATCGTGTTATCTATCTATTTCTTTTTTCATTCTAAACTAGCAAATATAGAAAAATAGAAGGTTTCAACTTTTGTCGAAATTCATGCGTCAATACGCCTTCTCCATACCCGATCTAATTGAGACATAAAAGATGTTTTAACAAGCTGACCTTGAAATTGATTTAAAACAAAACTATTAAAAATCCGGACAACTGCAGTCAGCTATTAATCAACGTAATGAAAATATGACCGTTTTGTGTCGATTGCGTTCTCTTTTTGAAAACATAGACCGCTTACTTTTCCTGTATAAACATCATTGCGTTGTAAGATGAAATTAATCCGAATTTTAATATTAATTTCTGAAAGTCCATGAACATCCAAAATGAAATTCTCACTTAGATCGATATCAGCACAATATGGGTAGATAAATACACAAAGGGAAATAATTTAGCCTACAAGTAGAGCTATATCATCTTTATTCTACGAAATCCCATTGAGCTCATTTTCGTAGGTAAAAAAAAATTTTTTTCGCGATTAAACGCGTAAGTTGCGCAAATCAACGCGAAACTTTCGCGATATATCGCGTAACTTTCGCGAATAAACGCGAAACTTTCGCGATATAACGCGTTACTTTCGCGAATAAACGCGTAACTTTTGCGAATAAACGCGTAACTTTTGCGAATAAACGCGAAACAATAAACGCGAAACTTTCGGGAATAAACGCAAAACTTTCGCGATTAAACGCGAAACTTAAATATAAATATTGTTATTTCATAGAAGAAACCCTATGAAGAATAATTATTGAAAACAAATGTATTAATTTAAATCAAACAAAATAATATTATATAAAGATGTAAATGAATTAGATTTAACCTTATACAAATTAACATAAATTCAAACGTAGGAAATCTTTAAAATCTTAGTACTGATTTTCAAAGAACATACTGCATCGTGCTTCTCACATTGTAATGGGTGCTGTATTATTGAAGATGGGGCAGCAAAATATTTTAATTATAACCATTTTAATTCGAATTAAACGTTTAATTAGGTATCATTTTATAATTTAAAGGATATCATTGTTTAAAACGTTATGATATATATTATATCGCTGCAAAATAACTTAACGTCTAGTTTTATATCAGAGAGATATGTCAAGCTGTGAATTGAAATTTTCAAGCTTTTGTTCAAATCTAGATGACGTAAATTCGTCCTCAAAATTTATCACATATGTCATTTAAAAATTAATACTAAGATTTAAAAGGTTTGTGACGGCTAAATTTATATCAATTTTATAAGAAAAAGATCATCAATTAATGCCTGTTCAAACACAGGGTCGGCGAACAACTGAAAATCGTAATATGATGCTCAAACTTATTATCTACTTTAGACATATAACATATAAAAATGTTATGATAAAGTTTTATCAGATTTATTAATATCTATATGCCAAAAAGATAATTTTGTCTTCATAAATCAACATAACACGGATATTATAATAATGATGAATAATAAGTATTTATCATATAAAACTTAAAATGTGTTTGTTTTCCATCGTTTTTCTTCATATGGGTTCTGTATGAAATGACAATATTTATATAATAGTTTCGCATTAATTCGCGAAACTTACGCTTTTATTTGCGAAACTAACGCGTTTATTCGCGAAAGTTACGCGTTATATCGCGAAAGTTTCGCGTTTATTCGCGAAAGTTACGCGTTATATCGCGAAAGTTTCGCGTTATATCGCGAAAGTTACGCGTTTATTCGCGAGAGTTTCGCGTTTAGTCGCGAAAAAAATATTTTTTTTACCTACGAAAATGAGCTCAATAGGCTTTCGTATTATTCTATACACTTGGCAACGAGCATAAATATGTTCACCCCCAAAAATGCTTTTTAGAATTAAAATTATACGTTGAAGAAAAGTAAGTCATTTTTAAAACAGTCTTTAAAACCAGTAAACATAGTTGAATAGATGTTTTATCTTTAAGACAAATCAGTTATTCATGTATGTGACTGCAATTTCCAAATACCGATCTCGATAATTGATATTTAGCAATATCCAAAAAACCAATCTTATGCGATTTAGATAATACGAGTGATCAACTGTATGTTCAGACTATGTTTTCTATTTACAAGAAAGCTAAGCATATTTTTAAGAGTGTTGAAATGATAAACCTATTAAAAATTCTATTTTAGGGAACTTTTGTCAAAATATATATATATTAATATTTCTTAATAAAAAAAAATACGCCAATTCTGACCCTAACTGTGGGTGGTTTTATTTGCATTGATAAGGACTTTAAGATATAAACAATACTAATATTTCAGAAAATTTTGTACGTACGTAGATAAAATAACAAGTGTTCAATTTTTTTTAATTTGCTTCATGTTATCTAATTTGTGAACAAATTTATCTTGTTTTGATAAAAAAAAAAAAAAGCACCTGAAACATGAAGGTATTTGCTTTGAAAAATAAATTCGTTCATATAACATAGGATATCAGTCAAAAAATGTTTTATGAATGTTACATTTCACGCTTAGGCTAATATTCTTAATGTATGTAAAAGGTACTATTTTCCGCAATCGGTTCTATTTTTTAACAACGGCACTAGCTTTTATAATACCGAAAGACCAGCCAACTGAGTAAACTTTAATAAGGACATATCCCCAACTACACCTTTGAAAAACATTTTAAAAAATTATGCACGTATTTTATCTATGTTGTGAGGTATTGATCATTACCTTAAGGAGAAACTGAACATTTGAGAACTAATGCAAAAACAAAATAAATAATTTGAATGTAAGATAGGTTTAAAATAAACAAAACCACGTGATTCAGTGGTATAATAAATGCTTCCTTATCATTTCGAAACATGTTTTATAGTGTTGCTAGTGTTGATAAAGGTGTCAATGGTTAGGCTATTTATTGCAATCTATTGCAAAGTTGATGAAAATTGCTGAAATTTTTACTATATTACTAAACGATGGACACCTTTACATAAATGGAGTTAAAGTGGGTATTCTTGGAAGTATTGTTCATTCTCTTGACGCATTTTACTGATGGTCAGTATTAGAACATTTAATTCCTGCTCATAAGAACATTAGTCTGATAAAGAGCACCCAATACATGATTGTATACTCAGTAATTGTTTAAGGCATTTTTTCAGGGGTGTCTACTTTTGTTGGATACAAAGTCTCGCAAAGTTCTCTTAGAATTGCTCAACATGGAGCCGAAAATGCTGTGGATAACAATGATTCCACATGTGCAATAACAAAGTATGGTGCTGGTAACTACTGGAGAATACAGTTTAACCAAACACTTACTGTGAAGAGTGTGGAACTACGATTGAAAGGAGGTGAGCGTTTAGAACAGTTATTTTGTTTGAAAAGAATGTCTTTATAAAATGGACTGCCATTTGTACACCTTAGACGTTTAAGCCAATTTTTAAATATTACTTGGTACAGGGAACTACATGATAGAAGTGAGGAATTCCGCCAAGGAGCACTCAGAACGACTTCTTTGTGCTTCGATACATCTTGAATATCAATTTGTAACATATTAAAAAAATGTCGCCTGTAAAACAGCAGTTCATGGAGATATTATCATCGTAAATAGAACGGACATGGGATATTAAAACTTGTGTGATTTTAAACTCAAAGGTACTATAATTTCAAAAAGGTTACAATATTTTCTTGTAAAGCAGAAATCTGTAGAAAGTTGAAACAAAGCTAAGATATTGGTGTGTGTGTTTTGCAGTGTGTGAACTAAGCAGCCATGATGACCTGTGTTCAATGTGTACATCAGACAGCACCTGTAGACACTGTGACCAGTTCCACTATGGAGACTCGTGTGAACACAACTGCTCCCCTGGGTGTGTACCTGGATCTTGTGATGAACTCACTGGGGAGTGTAACTGTAACAAAGGCTTCATTGGGACACACTGTCAGTTCAAAGGTAAACCATAATTATTTTTTATACTTCTGTAAAAATATGTCTGGTATAGTGTTCTAAATAATTTTCAAACTTACTAAATTGCAATATATAACTATGACAAATAAAGATTTTCTAAGATTTACTTTACTTTCGCAGAATAAGCACCATAGCAAAATCACACGAATACATCCGCGTATTTTGATCGGTTAAAACATGAATTTATCACCAACCATTGCTTAATTTGATTTTAACAGAAGTTTGTTGTACATATTGTTTTGTCTAACCTTATTTCATCACTATAATGCCATGTGGTGAAAACTATAACAGAGTTCAAAATCAAAAGTCTTAAGGAAAAAGACAACACAGAAGCAGAGCAAACACGGACCTCTAAATATAGTTGTAGGATCAGGTGCTATATAATATTACTTCAAAAAAGCTTTAATGATGAAAAAAAATTTACCGCGTTGTTTATGTTAAAATCAGGAGAATTTTTAACACACCCAAGATCTGTTCTTAAATTCTCACTGGCTAACTCCAAATAAAATCGATCTATGTATGCTGGCGGATAAAATTAAGTAGCGATGTTTACAAACACGAAAAATGACCGACTCGTTTTTGAAACGATGGTAGTTACCTTTCATTTTAGGATATTGTGCAATTTACTTAATGAAATGTTTGATCTCGTGCACAAAGATTAACGTTATATTAGAGAAATGCACGGTTTATTCAATTGCTAAGTTTTGGAAAGGTTTGAAATTAAATGTCAACACAGAAGTGAACCATGTGACATCGATATCAATAAATCCAGTTGTCTAGAGTACAAACGTCCGTATTTAGGACAGGTAAGTACCTGAATCATTATTATAGACGGTTTTAAATCCCAAAAGTAACATACCTTGATTGTTAATAAGATTATGGAATCAAATACATTTAGTGTTTGAGGTTTAAATTATTTATCATTAAAACACCATTTGATAAAACAATTCTTTAATTGGTTGCATCATATTAGAAAGATGATTTTATGTAATCAAAAACTGGTTCACTATATAAATGTTTTCTCCACCATCATTTTTATTTTACTAAAAATGCCTCAATATCATTAGTCTTAATGATTGTCAAGCTATCGGCATTTGTCAAATACTTTGGGAACATTGAGATGACCAGTGCAACTCATCACAGGACCCATATAGTGAACATGCAATTATCCAATTGATTATTGAACTATTGAATATCTGACTAACTTAGTTGTTCTTTAATAAGTACTGTAAGACGAGACCCCCTCCATGGATTAATTAATTTAAATAATTTTTTCCTTTTCACTTAAGATCATTTTTCTCGACAAAGTTTTCTGGCCCAATATGTAAGTAGCGGAAGCGTACGTAACAACATGTTAATATGACTGTTACACGTATGTTCGTAAACCTGACCAAGAGCGTATATATTTGCTTTAAAGTAACAATATGAAATTATTTGATACAAGTTAACATGAATATGAAGATAAATATAAGCTAACGCGAGGTAATCATTTTTTCTGCACGTCCTGGTGTGTTTAAAGACCGACGATATTCAAAACAACAAAACAAATTCATTGCTTAAGATAATTATCCATACATCACAAAAAATGACATGTGGTACCAACGAACAGTGTTCAAATTCAAAATTTCAATTACAAAATTCAAAACAGAAGCAGAGCAAACACGGATATATTTTAAAAAGTGAGGTGTGAATAGGTGTCCTTCATGAGTAAGCATCCTCAGCTAACCGGCCACACCCACCGTGTGCTCTTTGTCGTAATCGGGAAAAACGAAAAAGTCCTTAAACAATTAGGTGATTACTTATGGTCTAACTATTAGTATGAAAAACGTCACTCAGCATGCAATCCAGTGAAAGATTGTATTTGCTGACAATATCGACCATAGAACTTACGAAAAGATGACTTCAAACGAGACTGTTGGTAGTCCTGTTTGATCAACTTGTTTGTCAGTAGCCTGCCTCGCCTTAAAAACTGTTCATACAAAGAGCATGCCCTTGCGTATCGAAGTAACTGAGAAACAAAAATATCATATGCAGGTGTTGAAGGTATATTGTCACATTAGTAAGAAAAGTTGACCATAGAAAAATTAAAGTCATCACGTTTATAATAAAGTTTTGTTGTTAGGTTACCATCAATGTCCGTTTACCAGTAAAATATTAAGATATGAAACAGATGACGCAGATTATGGGGTATCTTTTTTCCATGTTCACTGGAATATATCGAGTCGACGTAGGTATGTAAGTAACAATAGTTAATTGATAATACGTCGTCAATAAACCTGAATGTTGAATTAAAGGCCAAAGCGAGTGATTTTTTTTTTCACGTAAACGTTTTTGAATACTTTCTGCTTCATATAATACATATATAGGTCTGCTATCAACGGTGCATAATTGGTAATTTCAACAGATTATTGGAAGACTACATTTCCAAAAACTACAAAGACGCTGTCTATTACAAACTCAAATATTATTATAATGTTAACTTCGGAGTACTTGTATGCACAATCCGAATGGCTTTTACCAAAATAGTTCTACAAATGCCCGATGACAAGGTCAGTAAATTTACGTGATCCATTTTTTATAAAAAAGCGCAGCTATCAATTATGTCAAAAAGACAACACTTTAATTTATCGTGGGGATGGTTGTAATAAGTGTAGAAAAGTGTTTTGACGCTATTAATGTTGGTAAATTTTTCGGATTTTAAGTTTTCAAAAAGTTCCTTGGAATTCTTTAAAAGTATCCACATCTGATTTATACTGCCTCTTGCATATACTTGTTCACAATACTCTTGAGGTTTTCCCTTTGCTGCTATTAATATTTTTGGAAGGAGTAAAGAAAGAGGCTTTGTAGAAAATTGACTGAAACCCATTATATATCTTTGCTTTTGAGGATTTTTATGAAGTTTAAGTATCAAAGAAAGGTAAGGTATTTCAAATTAAATTTATTTGGGTGTTGGGAATATTGAAAATATCCAAAACTGACAATTATTTTCTTTCTTGGAAAGAGAGCTATGAGTATAAGTTGTATTTTCACTTGCGGAATTAAGCCAAGCTCTTCCAATATACAATGTAAATTGAGTCTTACAAACAAAGACATTTCTGCTTTGTCAGCAGAGAATAGTACAAACTGATCGTGTAATCAATTTTGTTCTTTTTTTACTTCTAAATTAGCAAATATTGAAGTATAAATAGTTTAAACGTCTGTCGAAATTCACACGTAAGTACGCTTTCACCATACCCGATCTAATTGAGACATAAAAGATGTTTTTAACAAAGAAACCAAGCTGACCTTGAAATTCATTTAAAACAAATCTATTAAAAATCCAGACAACTGCAATCAATTATTATTCAACGGAATGAAAACATGTCCGGTTTGTGTCGATTGCGTTCTCTTTTTGAAAACATAGACCGCTTACTTTTTCCTGTATAAACATCATTGCGTTGTAAGGTGAAATCTAATCCGAATTTTAGTATTAATTTCTGAAAGTCCATGAACATCCAAAATGAAATCATCACCGAGATCGATTTCAGCGCAAAAAGGGTAGATGAATACACAAAGGAAAATAATTTGGCCTTCAAATAGAGCTATATCATCTTTATTCTTAACACTTGAAAATGAGCATAAACATGTTTCCCCCCAAACATCTTTTTTAGAATTAAAATTATACGTTGAAGAAAAGTTTTATTCTTTAAACAGTCTTTAAAACCAGTAAACATAGTTGAATAGAGGTTTTATCTTTAAGACAAATCAGATACACAGCAAAATGTTCCGCATACGTTTAAATAATCAGGGTTGATCAACTGTTTGTTAAAATCATGTTTTCTATTTACAAGAAAGCTATGCATATTTTTTTGAGTGTTGAAATGATATATCTATGCAAATTTCTATTTTAGGGAACTTTTGTAAAAATATATTTCAATATATTTTAATAAAAAATACCGGCCTTTTCAGGATCCACCTATGTAAAACGTACGGAACGTATCACATATGTCTAACACACGTGTAACATACGTTTCACGTATGTTCATTAACGTACGTTAAACACACGTGGTACTTAAATCACGTTGAACGTACGTGAGGTCACATACGTATCACACATGTTTAACTTGTTTTTTTAAAAAGTACATAAAGCATGAAGGCATTTGCTTTGAAAAAAAATTAATTTACATACGATATCAAAAAATATTTTCTGAATGTCAAATTATAGGCTTAAGCTAATATCCTTAATGTATGAAAAAGGCCGTTTCTATTTTTGAACAATGGCCCTAGCTTTCATAATACCAAAAGACAAGTGAACTTTATTAAGGACATATCCCCAAATACACGTTTGAGAAACATGAAAAAATTATGCACGTATTTTATCTATGTTGTGAGGTATTGATCATTACCTTAAGGAGAAACTGAACATTTGAGAACTAATGCAAAAACGAAATAAATAATTTTAATGTAAGATAAGTTTGAAATAAACAAAACCATGTGAAACATGTTTTATATTGTTGCAAGTGTTGATAATGGTGTCAATGGCTAGACTGTCTCATCTATAAAAAAGTGAATGAAAATTGCTGAAATGTTTACAATACTACTAAACGATGGACACCTGTATATAAATGGAGTTTAAGTGGGTATTCTTGGAAGTATTGGTCATTCTTTTGACGCATTTTACTGAAGGTAAGTATTGAAATGTTAAATTCCTACTTATATGAAAATTTGTCTGATGAAGAGCACCCAGTACATGATTGTATACCCAGTAATTGTTTAAGGCATTTTTTCAGGGGTGTCTACTTTTGTTGGAGACAAAGTCTCGCAAAGTTCTCTTACAGCTGTTCAATTTGGAGCCGAAAATGCTGTGGATTACAATGAATTCACGTGTGCAATAACAAAATATGGTGCTGGTAACTACTGAAAAATACAGTTTAATCAAACACTTACTGTGAAGAGTTTAGAACTAAGATTGAAAGGAGGTTCATGTTTAGAATAGTTATTTTGTTTGAAAAGAATGTCTATATAAAATCGTTGTCATATGTACACCTTAGACGTTTAAGCCAATTTTTAAATTTTACTTGGTACAGGGAACTTTAAAATAGAAGTGAGGAATTTCTCCAAAGAGCACTCAGAACGACTTCTATGTGCTTCGATACATCTTGATCTGTTATATATTCAAAATATGTCGCCTGTAAAACAGCATTTCATGGATATATTATCATCGTAAATAGAACCGACATCGGATCTTTTAACTTGTGTGATTTTAAACTTTAAACTCAAACTTAATCAATCCAACTATGGAGCCTCGTGTGAACACAATTGTTCTGAAGGGTGTGTACCTGGTTCTTGTGATGAACTGACCGAGGAGTGTAACTCTACCAGAAGCTTCAATGCAACTGAGACACACCGTCATCCAACAATAAATAGTATTTACAATTAGACAGATAGATAGATAGATAGATAGATAGATAGATAGATAGATAGATAGATAGATAGATAGATAGATAGATAGATAGATAGATAGATTTAGTTTATGTTCCATATTGTTGCAACCATAGCCCTTATATCATTCTGTTATTTAAGCTGTTGATTATGAAATTAATTGAAGTGCTTTGTGAGAGATTGAGACACCAGTAGATACGCTTATTGTTTAATGTTTATGTGAATTGTACAGGTATGAGTATATTCTTTGTCTGAAAAAAAGTTCCTTTACCTCTTTATCTCAATTTGATTTAGATAACAGCAAAGATAGAAAGATAGAGTTTTGGGTTTTGTGTTCCCTTGGATTTCTACTCCCTTTCAAGTGGAAAGGTATAAAGAATAAAAAAAAAATTATTTTGAGTTATCTAAAAAAGTAGTGACTTATAAATGTAATGTTTGTAAACTTGATTTAAAATGATATGGTATAACTTACTCGTCCGAATTACATAGTTATAATTTGTCGTTTTATTTTTTTTTTTATTATCATTTGAAATTAAAAATGTAATACGCTGATTTTAACTGATTACATAAGAGATAATATTAATCTGAATAATTGTTAGTATCTGTGAATATAAAGTTTTGTCTTAAATGTAGGTTTTATAAACGATTCCGGTGTAGCAAGACTATCCAGGCGTTTTTCGAACCCCGAACCAATCTCTCTGAGCACGGCACTGAGAGGACCAGGTTCAGCTTAAGCAGTAGCAGGGTGATTCTCGAACCCGAGGGAGACATATGGAATTCAGACGATCCGTATAACCAGGCTATACAAGTTTTGGTGACGTTTAACAGTATAAATGCAAAGCCTAAACCAATAGAACAGTTTGTTAAAGAAACACGCCAGAAAATGATGACTACCGAGTTCCGGTCCGAATTTAAGGTTAATTAACTGGTTTAATTAATTTGCCGGTCAAATTAGATGATTTACAAGCATTTCACAGAAAAAGTTACTATTGAAAAGTGCTGATAAATTATTACAAATGTTGTTTGGCATCTGTTTGTAAAACAGAAATTATACAAGTAAACAATGTTTGATGTGAAGATTTTTTAAGTACTTAAGTCTTCGGAAAAAATCATAAAATCTAGATACCAGGTCATGCGGAGACATCTTATTTATGCATGACTCGGTATTTATCTTCCTTGGAGCTTAATTTTTAAAGAAAATATATCCATGTACGTATTTAAAAAGACGCAGTTTCTATATGTTTTGCAGTTAATATCTAATGCTTGTGCTATTTGCCTCCATTTTTATTCTATTTGATGCAAATTCAGTCATTCTAATGTCATCTGGAGGTTCATATTCTGGAGACTATATAAACGCCAGCTATATCCAGGTAACGTAACTTTTAGATGTAAGGAATTGAAATTATTCAATGATAAAGTAATTATTTAGTGACCAACAGCTTTAACCTTTGATAACAACATAAGCATTCTACAATAATGAATAAACGTTTCAGGACCATCCTATCATGCTCTTAGGTAATACTTACATTCTTTTTCATATCAATTTACTTTTTCCTAGGGAGTTTGCAAAGAAGATGCATACATTGCAGCTCAAGGTATGAACTTGCCTAATGCGTACTGTAGATTCCTTATTTTACGCAAGTACTTCATTCCACGATTCAACGGTTTTCCATCAAATCGCAAGAACATAAAATCGCGAATGTCGAAATTTTATCATAGTTTCATGTAGTTTACATATGTTCGAAAATTAAAAGCGAGATTTTAAAATTCTTCGGCCTTCTCGCGATTTTACGCGGATATTAATTCCTTGCGTTTAATTAGGAATTTACAGTATTGTGACGTATATATCTAAAAAGTTATTGAATATTCTTTTCAAGAAAAGGTATGATTCTTATGATAGTTAACTGTGCTTCTTCTTTGCACAGGTCCCTTCACTGAGCAAACTGTTGTTGATTTCTGGAGAATAGTTTTGCAGGTAAAAAGCAGACGGGTTGTCATGCTTACTTGTCTGACGGAAGACAGTAAGGTATGTATGCATGATTTACCTGCATTTGTGTAACAAACGCGGGTGACAAACGCGAGTAATACCTGATATTGCAAAATTATGTAATGACTATAATGTTTGTCTAGATATTTCGTTACAGAAAAGGAATTACGGTTTACAACAACCCAGTTATTTTTTTCCAATTTTAGGAAACATGCATGCAGTATTGGTGCGACGACGTAGGCTTATATGGTCCGTTTCATGTGATTATTCAAAATGAGAAGTGTTCGACACGTTTACAAATCGAAAGTTTATTGTAAGAAAGGTATCCGAAAATTAGCTCAACATCAATTTTAAATGTTACATACAAAAAAAAGGTAGTTATGGTTATGTATCTAAAATCTTCTATTTCTGATTGATTCAGGTGCATGCTGATTTCTCCTATGAACGCTTAGACTTTCCCACGAAATAATTTGGCTACATGATGTATTTATTTCCTCTTCAATCAAATTAGACTCAGTTCTAACGGAAATGCTTATTGATGGCACTAAATGTTTCCAAATAACAGAAAATATTGTTACCAATAAACTACGCCAAAAGGAAAGGATCGGTTAATATTGTCGAGTACATTGTACTGAAAATGAATGCATTGAAATTATTTTACACAAGAACAGCTTGGCACCGTCTAAGTACACATCATTTAGTACTCAAAATATTGACTGAAATAGAAACTTTTAGACATTGAACATCGCAAAATGCGGTCATAAAATACACGTTTCAGGTGGGAAGTTTCATGTAAATACAAAATGATTGTAGACAAACATCAAACACGACGTATGACGGGAGAGCTACTGTCCAAAACATCTCTCTCTCACTCTCTCTCTCTCTCTTTCTCTCTCTCTCTCTCTCTCTCTCTCTCTCTCTATACACAATTTGATATACAGTGTATTATACTTAGGGAGAAGAAACTAAACGAGTGAATCACTACCAGTTTACTGTCTGGCCAGACACAAAGGTCCCAGAGAGCTTAGAGGGTCTTCTCTGTTTCCGAAACCTCACTAAGAATTCCTTACGGTCTGATGAAGGGCCAATGATTGTACATGGAAGGTATGGTCAGATCTACGATATGACATCGCTTTTGTTTTATTTATTCTCGTTTAATGTTATCATGTCATTGACATTTTATGTAGCATAATTACACTAAGAGTATCGACAGACACATATATTATATACAATATGAAGATGGCAATTTTTAAATATATCAAACAGCACAAAAATAGCAAATATAGAAAACAGGTATAACAATGTCAATTCTGTCCTTAAGGTTTTTCAGATCAATGGAGTACTTTCATGAAATAGAGAAATAATGTTTAGAATTAGAACAAAAAAAATTTTAAAAATAAAAATAAATTTAAAATATAACAGTTATTCCTCTTGACATATATTTCTGGCTCTGTGTGTGTAATAGATTAAATGTAATAGCAAAGGTTTATTGCTAAAATGTTAGCAACTGATTTTGTTTAATTTTTTTCCTCTTAAAAAAATGTAAGGCTTTAATTGGTCTTTTAAAGTTGGAAATACAGTTTTAAACGAGAATCTTTAAAAATTAATTAAATACAGCGAATGTTTATGTCAAACATCCTTAAATAGTTATAATATGATAATTCCACACTATTCATTCAATTCACTTTACGAGTTATCACTATTTAAAGATAACACATGCAAGAATTGCCTAAAGTCATAGAACTCTGACATACACTAACTGTACGTCAACCATATGATTCAATCAAACTAACTATTTAAGCAAAGGGCATCCCTCCTAGCCCAGAATTCTATAAAAAGTTGAAATTGGTCTTAAAAAAACAAAAAGAGGGCTCCAATTGTCTCTGTCAAATATGTACTGGAAAGGCAAAATCAATATTAAGATTCATCACTACTAAAAATATTGAGCTCCAAATATAGCACAATATATCACAAATAAGGTCTTATATTGTTATAAAAGTTCTTACTGAAAAAAAATATTCATATTCTAAGGTCAATAGATATTACTAATTTTATTACCGAATTTTGATGTGGTTTTTTTTATCGTATTATTGTGTATGCTTATGTATTACTGTGATGAGGAATTAAAATTGGTTATAAGGGATGAGTACAGCGTTTTGCAGAATAGTGAGAAAACTATATGTGCAATATTAAGTCATATGTATAAATTGTTTGTTTAAAGTTTATTCGTTATTTTAACAGCGCTGGAATTGGTCGAACAGGAACTTTTATCGCCCTTGACTATCTGTTGGAGAAGGGGTTCAAAGAAGGATCTGTCGATGTCAAAACTTGCGTCATCTCATTACGACAGCAGAGGCCATTCGCAATTCAATCAGTGGTGCGTTTTCATTAACATGTATCATTACTTTTTGTAGTTAATGCTATTTACGTATTTCATGAAAATGAAATTGTTTTATTTCCTTTTCTTAACTATTCAACATTGCATATAATAATGTATATTAGAACGATAACTGGATATAATTCTCACAGCCAGAAATTGTTCTCTTAACAATGTACATATTTGAGTATAACATCTTCCAAAAACACAGTTTCTGACAAATGACTAACGTTTAAACACCTACTAATCTTAATCAAAATGCCAATTTGGGAAAGGACAAAAATGTATTTATCTGACGTAAATGATTACTCACATTGTCTGCGATGAGTTTGGAATTAAAACTTACACTCCTTATTGTTTTATTTGCTGAGATTTTTTTTCATTTCATATTGTATATTCAAACTTGTTTAGTCATTGATTGAAAATAACATATGTGATCCTAAATATTCTTATCAATGTACATATATTTACAGTTTTTTGACATGTTTTATGGTTGTTTTACAATATTTTGAGATTCTGACACAATTTGATGTCTTAAAACTCTGTTTTGTTTTAACTGATATTATGCTGTATTAAAGTTTTATTTTTTCTAAAGTTAGCCAGTTTTTTTTTCTTTCTAGAATGCAAAAAACTCATGCTAGTTCATCACATATAACAGGAAATCATCACTTTTATAAGAAATAATAATTTAACCATTCACATTCCCAAAACTTGCTTAACAAACTAGGTTGTTTTTTTTTGGGGGGGGGGGGGAGGGGGGCACTAATCTATGTACATTTTAAGCATTGGTGTAAAAAACACATTAGTTTTAGAACATGTCTACTATGTAGACGTTTCCATACACGAATCTATACAAATGAATGTCACATATTAGATCAAGCATCTCAAAGGCACAGTACAATAGAACAATACGTCAAATGCACATAATCTAAATTGAAAAAAATCTTGTTTTCAATTATTTATGATATAAAATGTTATCAATAATTATGTGACATAGCAGAATCATACACAGCATTTGTGTTTTTATTTTTAAACAAGAGGCTATGCTACTTATAATGTAAACCATAGTTTTTGTGACATTTTTGTATATACTGTGTCCACAAATTTTATCAATTGCATTCCCGACATATTCTTTAAAATTGAAATAAATAACTGCATAGCTGGATTCTTAAAGGGGCCAGCAGGAATGAAAAATCTAAATTAAAATGTTTGATAATGAAGGAAACTGTCTGCAAAGCCTGATGAAGTCTTCCTGTGTTCTTCATTACCCCGTTGTGGAAAGTTCTATTCAATTTTTCTCACCAAAGGTCGTGCTTCGCACGCGTTTATCCATCAAAACTAAGATTGTGCATTCAAAAAACAAATTGACCCGTTTTATTTATCTAACATTTGTCAAACTTTAATTTTTTTGTATACCCTAATTAGTTTTTTAAAACATATTAACTCTTTGCGTAAACATCTAATATTACTTCATTGCAAACATATGTTTTGATGCAAACTCCCGCTGACTTGGATCCACCAAAGCGTGTCCACCACCTTACTCTCATGTTTGCTATTTCGGGCTTATTTACCGAAAATGATAGAAGTTTTTGATTTAATTCTCAAAAATCATTTATCAGGTGAAATTAAATTATAGTTTACGGACATGATATCAGACGTATTGAAATACCAAATGTGCAAACACTAACTCTGGTATAGGTGTTTCGTAGTTTATTAGCGAAATGTCTTCATTTATAAGTATAGATTTTATATCAAAAATCATTTGAAATAAGATGTTATTTTTAAATTCAACGATGCGTATTATTTTGACGTATTGGTGTACAATATTGTGCCTTTGAGGTTCTCAACCCAATGTGTAGCATGCATTTGTATAGGTTCGTGTATAAAAAAAATCTTACAAAGTAAAAATGTTCTTAATGTTGTTTTAATATGTTACATCACTGCCTTAAAATGTACAAAACTAAGTGTCATTATCAACAACAGCATATAATTAATATTATCATACCAAAAAATCACTTATAGTTCTTTAAAATTAAAACCTGATGAAACGGATTTCTGATGTGTTTTTTTTCTCGACAGAAGTTATTTCTCGTATCAGAGGGTCAAAATTATCCACTTAAACTTACTGCATTTGCACTATCAGCTTTTAGTGATTCAATAGCTCAAATTAATTAATTTGATACTCTTTTTGATTTCACAGAAGTCGCCCAAGTTACAAGAAAGTCGAAAACCTTTTTGGAGAAATAATTCCATCAGTTATTTATTTCTTTGACATTTCACACAGGTATATATGGCATATACATTTGTATACATATTTTATACATATACACATTTTAAAATTGTCACATTTGTTCATTTGACTTTGAGGGGATTTTCCATTTGAACACATTCCCTCATTTCTATCACAAGTGTAATCTAAACAGACCTGATGGCATATTCTATGACACATTCATCCAAAGTTACCATTCTTGCAATCATTACAAGTCACATCAACAGCAGATGACCGGTTTATGCAGTTTGGATGACTACACTCAACAGCGTTCACCTTGATAAATAGAATGATTTGAAAATCACAAAATAAAATAATGTGAAATTTTCAACATTTCGTAACTGATGTGTCTTTTCATCAATAGCACAGATAAAATAAGACGACAACGATTGAAATCAATTACCATTGACGAAACATCAGAACATTAAATTGGATTTTTTTCTGCGCGTGCATAATATGATTGATATTACTCTTTGGTGATAGTTTAAAAAGAAAAACACTTAACATGGTCAAATTAACCATTGTGAAAACAACCAAAGCCACTGTTAGAACATTAGCGTTTGCTTTTTTTCTACGACTCGTTGTAATCACATTAAAGATATATGTGGCGTTTTTCTTAGTGAAAAACATTAGTTAGTAAAATCTGATTTTGTGCTTTATTACTTTATTTAAAGATAGTACTTTCACATAAATTACGCTGTCCAAGTCAATAACATACCAAAGATATGAGATTTTTTTTATTTGTCAGCCTTAAATAGGTCACGTGACATCCATCAGAGACACACTGACAAGGATAAGAACTTTTTAGGAAAGATTGTCATCGGAGGCGATGTACATTGATGAAATTAAAGCCGAATTGAACTTAAGTTTCCATCACAAAATTGTAGAGGTCTGCGAGACAGGTTCGTGTTCCATGTGTACCTTGTCTTTACTATATGAATTTATAAGTTATGAACCACAAGTGGATTTTTGTTTAGAGGAAAGTTTGAATATAGAATAAATAAACACTTTCAGTAGATGCATCCCTCAAGGAGAGGGGTATTTACTCCATTTACCGTGTCAATGACGCTAAAATCATGTTTCACCTTTATTACACATAATTAACAATTTAAATTGTTCTACATTAATGAGTATCGGAAAAATAATGCTTCGAGTATCATGTGTATTAAGAATTATCTAATTTAAGACATTAAAAACGTGATTTTATGTTATAAACAAGCTGTTCTTCCAATTTTTTTTCAATGCGGAGTTTTTCCGCACTCATGCGCAGTGGCGTTATAAATGGCGGATCACATTAATATCATACTATTATTCATCAGACGTGTATCAAAGTTTAGAGACAAATAACTAAAGAGAGAACATATTTTATGGACCTAGAGTTGGTGAAACGTCTAATTATAAGAAATATGATCTATATTTTTACTCAAACTCATGTCAAAAACTTTACTCCACATACGCCACTTATAACATTAAATTTGTTGTTTATTTTACCCTCGACATTGTTAAAATATTAAACGATCTGAGGAAACGTTACTTCGATATACGTTTTTTTCTCTTCCATAAGTGTAATGTTATTTCCATTTGCAAATTAAAAAGAAGATCTAAAAGCTCTGAGGAAAATTCACCTAAACCGGAAGAGTTTGTGATATTTAGCTTAGGTCAAAGTCTCGGGTCGCAACCAGGCCTAGGTCAATGCATCGTTATTAACTATTTGAAAGTTAAGTGGAAATCAGTCAAACCGATCACAATTAAAAATGCTGATTTTTTTTTCGTGAATACATTATACCTTGTGAAAACTTAGAAGTGAGTGTTATCAGCTCCGTTTGGAAGTTTATTGACAGATAGATAACCATCAATAATATATTCAACACAAAGTACTTGTACACAGTGTACACAGCTGCTTGTTCACCGGGGTGTGACGTCATACACAGTTGCAGTTGTGTTGAAAGTAGTTGAAACGCGTGTGTGCGTGGTAAAAATCTATAATGAATATAGAAAACCAAATTAATGTTCTGACACAAACTGCTCTCCATACAGAACATCCTTAAAAACTGACATAAGTTCATACAATGTATCTTACTTTCGATAAATCATTTCTTAACACCACCTTTTTATAATTCATGAATTATGTCTTATTTAAATTACAAAACTAAGATTTAAAGACAACTGTTGCCAATAGATATCTAAACACTATTTATATAATGTATTGATCATCATACACGATTAAAAATATAAGCACTTTACTATAGCGTTTTTGTGATTTTTTAATTACATATTCTGTAGATCGGAATTAATCAAAATAATCATAGAAACCAAAGAAAATTGAAAAAAAATTGAAATATGACCCATATATGATGTATAATTAAAATTTCAAACGTGTTTCTTATAATTACAAAATTTTTACAATGCAAAGTTTAAGTTAAGTCAGCTTATATAATTTTCTCAATTTATGATGAAAATAGACAAACATGATATTTGTACCCTATTTAAGGGCATGAATTATTGGGGAATATGTAACAATTCATTTTTAAAAATTAACATTTTCATCTGAGTTAATAGAATAAAATAAACTACTGGGATAGAAGCTCAATTCATATGTATTCTTCTGTAGGCTAACAAATATATATTATTTCTCCTACTTTTACTGAAAACAGACTATAGCTTACCTGTAATTAAATTCTTTTGTTCTCCACCTGCGCCCCATTCCCACTTAGCCAACACAAATCTACCTGTATTTTACCTGTATTTTTTCAAAATGTAGGCTAAGTGGGAAGACACCCTCTGAAACTGTCGACGAAGTACACATAAATACCGTCTGTATTTAGGCGCGTTTTAAACGTTTTCGTTTTAAAGAGCCTTGTTGAATAATTAAACGTCATACAAGGAGCTTTGATTACGCGTGCTAAAGTCGACATTTAGCCCTACAAAGAAATATTGTCAAATTGTTTGTTATGCTTTTTAAATTTTGCTGAAAGTACATTATGCTCATTATATTGTGATGGCTAAAAAACAGAAACAAAAAATGTTTTAAAACAACTTATTTGATCTATTCCAGTTTGTCTTTTTTAATTTGAAGCCTTTACGTGTAAATAAATAAGACAGGCTAGCTTCAGATTTGCCGTGTTTCAAATCAGATGACAGACCTTCAAACACTAATTTGATTTACAATACAGCTCATTAACTAACATTATTTATTTATTTTAGGCAAGACCTTCACTTATTTTAAAAATAATGATTATGCACAGTAATTCTTTAATTAATCGCAATAATCTGTGCATTCTTTTTTTTTATATTATGAACATTGTCTTCATTCGAATGATAACATCGTACAGCAGACCCAATTACCATCAGTTTTGTATCTCAATTAAAAGTCATATAATATAGGTTGTCGGTAAATAACAAATGTTTAGAATAATATTTTGGTTAGATAACATACTTAATACTAGTATTAAATTGGAAAAATAGAACAGCAAATATGTGTTTTAGTGTAAAATAAATATAATTTGTTAATGCCTTACAGTCTTACTATTAAAGGATATAAACTCAAGAAAATAATTTATTTGTTTGTACTTTTAGATACTTTATTTTATGAAATTTTTTTCCACTCACCCTGTACAGAAAAAAGTAAACCAAGAAGAAAACAGACGGCCACATCCATTCTGATAGGAAATATTATAACAATTCAGGGAACAGGAAATGTTTCTAAATATATCATAAATCATGAAATTAACAACAACAACAATCCCCCCCCCAAAAAAAAAAACAACAACAACAACAAAAACAAACAAACAAATTTAATTCGTCATGTATGTGATACACCTGAATTCTGTCTTTGGCTTTCTTATCCTTAGTATCATATTTACGGCACTTCTAATTTAAAAAGTGAATAAGGTACATTTATAAGTATTTGCAATCTTGATTGGTTGATTTTTAATAATCTTCTACTTCTATTTAAAAGTATTTAAATTCATTTGATTTGATAGAGTGAACCACCGTTTCAACTTTATATATACTAGTTAAAATTTCTAACGCCCAGGCAAGTGTTTGTATCACACTGTTCGTAATTCTAATTCTATGTTAACATGACAATGATTCAACCAAAAAATATAGAATAACAAAGCATTTTATTAAAAACCCAACCACAATTTATTGAAGGGCTTTATGAAAAAATCTAGAAGATACAGGTACCCTACAATATAAAATCGCAACATTAATATCTCATGCGTTCCCCATTCCCCCAAATTACAGCATCTCATAGATATTCCAGGATTGAAAAAAAAACCTTCTCTTGGATTTATATCGTCCCGTCCATAAAAGGCTAATGATGTGGACTAAAATGTGTCGTGCAGTTGGGCTTGCTGTGTGGTGTCTATCAGAAAGGTGAGTAACTCAAATGTAGCGGTCATATTGACGTGTTGCAATGAATTTCCAGTCAATCCTTAGAATAAGTGGTGACTTTAAAAAAATCTAGCGAACTATGATAAACTTATGAATTAAAAAAGCTGCTTTATTGTTTATGACTTCAGTTTGAAAAGTTTAAAGTAAATATTAATGAATCAAAAAATTGTGAAAGGAAACAAACTAATTTTGAATCGCGCTCTGCTTGGACCACACCAACTGATCTTGAAGGTTCTTGGGCAGACATGCACTGCATTTTATCTAACTGATTTTATGTTTTTTGTAATCAATTAAAAGAAGGGAATTGATCAAATTAAATCGTTTAGAAATACACATCCGAGAAACATATCGAACTCGCGTTCCACGCATTTCAACAAATACGGTCATGGTCGAGTAATTACTTACTCGATTACATTTTTTTTACATTAACAGTTCAACATTATAAACAGCAGTCGAAAGTTCGATAGTTGCAAAGATTGATGTTAAAGTTTTGTAAATAATGAAAAATATAAAAGTGGGGCGTTAGATTTTTTGACCAGTATATTTACCGGTAAATAATTTCTGTTGCTATCATTGACCTAGCCAATAAATTTTATTGTTGCGCTAAAATCTACTATAGTTTTTGGCATTTTTTTATATTTGCGCCAGACGTTTCATGATAACAATAAAATTATCTATTGATATTCATATGATTTTCTGAAAACACAATTACATATGATTCTGAAATTCATCCCAACCGACTTATAACAGCTGTTTCCTGCTTCCGGTTTTGTCCAAGGGTGAACGTAAAGGTTTCCAAGAATATTTTAGCGTTATAAAAATGGTAACGATAAAACTATTTGCAAGTAATCATATGAACACACACTGTATCAACAACACAACAGGTTAAATTCTTACAACTTACTACAAGATAAAAATAATTTGCTGTTATTCAAATAAGAATACAAGCACTTTTTTCATATATACATAGAGTTAAAACTGTGATTTATTCTGTATTTAAGTACAATAAGGAAATATTAATTCAAATGAATTTGTTTAACTTAAAAATAGAATTAGGAGCTGCTTAAAAATTACACGATAATGATTGTAAAACCAGTATATAATTCACTTTTCGAAATAGAAGTGTCGTAAATATTATACCAAGAACTTGTTATCCAAAGACAGAGTTCATGTGCATCACACACATGATGAGTAAAATCGTTTTGTTTTGTTGTTAATTTCACGATTCATAATATATTTAGAAACATTTCCTGTTCCCTGAATTGTTATAATATTTCCTATCAGAATGGATGTGGCCGTCTGTTTTCTTCTTGGTTTACTTTTTTCTGTACATGGTGAGTGGAATTAAAATTCATAGCATAAAGTATATAAAATTACAAACAAATAAATAGATGGTTCTCTTGATTTTATATCATTTAATAGTAAGACATTTGTCAGCAAATACAATCTTCCTCTGGGTCGCATGCTGACCCTGTGGAAGTTTTTCATACTAATTGTTAGACCATAGTTAATCACCTCCGGTCAGCAGAGGATGCTCACTCCTCCTAGGCACTTGTTCCTACCTCCAAACATATGGAGGTCCTTTTTTGCTCATATGTTTGTATTTTGACCATCACAAACAAACCAAATTAACTGATGTTTTGTTTTTTCCCTATTATATGACACATTCCCGATTTGACATTAACCTCGATTATGACATGCCCAATTGTGAAAAGGAGCACACGGCGGGTGCGACCGGTCAGCAGAGGATGCTTACTCCTCCTAGGCACATGGTCCTACCTCTATCTATTTGGAGGTCCGTGTTGCTCTGCTTTGAATTTTTATTTCGTTTTATGGATTTTTGAGATGATTCACGGTTTGTGATTGTCATTTTTTCATTAATAGTAAAACAAGGCATCAATTTTTTTTTTTACACAACAACACATATTTGTTGTTTTATGTTTCATACCAAAACATGTATCTACACATTCGTTATTTCCCAACAATCTTCAAAACATCACTTTTATTTAAGATACACAATAGAAATTTCAAATCAAATGATGATTGGGTCTGCTGTACGATCTAATCATTTGTATGAAGACAATGGTCATAATATCATATAAATGATTGTACGGATAAAAGAGATAAATCAAAAGATTCCAGTATGTTATTTTCATTTGAAAAATATGGGGACCTTGCTTAAAATATATTAATGAATGAGCTGTAATGTAACTTAAATTAGTGTTTGTATGGTATGTCCTGTCTGCCATCTACTTTGAAAAACAGTACTTCTTATTTATTTACACGTAGATGCTAAAATAAAAAAAAAATCGAAATAGATAAAATAACTTATAAAATAACATAACATTTTGTATTTCATTTATTTTGCCATCAAAATTTAATTTTAGCTTACCAGCTATATTCGTTGAAAATATAGTTTGTGTCGACTGAGTAATAATATACTTTCAACAAAATTTAAAATGTAAAACAAAAGAATTGACAATATTTCTTTGTAGGGTTAAAAGTCAACTTTACCACTTATAATCAAAGCTCCTTGTATAGCATTAGCGATGGCCCAAAAAAAGCTGTGGACGGGAATGTATTAACCTCATCAATAACTACTATTGGATTAAATGAGTTTTGGTTGGGAGAGTTTGACAGACCCCACAAAATAAGCTCAATGTTTGTCGTCGTTGGTAAAGGTATTTTTATATTATTTTATTTTATATCATATTTTGTTAACTAAGGTTTTCGACAATTTGATGAGAATAAAACGAATGATTTCATATCTAAAGATCTATAGTCTTTCTTCTTCATTTTGTATCATCGGTAAATTACACAAGAAAATGAACTATCTATCAAAACATGATGTTATAGGGTTTTTTGTGCATATTTATTTGACACCTTCCACTGTTTAATTACAGGCAGACAACGTATCTTTGTCAGCTATGGGATCACCAATAGCCCCATGCATATGTGTGTAGAAATCGTAACACCATCAGGTTATGATTTCATCAATATGAATGTAACGTGTAAGCAAACACTGGAGGGTGATACGGTGACTGTGAGGAAAGTTGGTAACGGATCCTTGGTTCTTAATGAAATTATCCCAATCGGTAAATCAAAGGTGTTCAAGGGTAACAAGATATATTTGGATCAAAACATTTCTGCATTACATCTGTGATTAGATTAAAGCCCATTTCTGCATTTTTTAAATTTATCCCAAACTGTTGCATACTTACAAGTCCTTGTTTTAATGCATTTTGTGTCGTTCAACTTTTATTGCTCTTTTATTTTAATTTTATCTCATCTAATTTTATAACTTCATAATTGCTTTGCTTATTGAATCCTCTGGTACAGTTTGGTCCAGTTTCCTGTTTACGTGTTTTGATTTATGCTTTTATTAACATCCTTCTTTTTTCTTTCCTTTTTTTATTCTGTGATTGGGAGGGTTTTTTTTATTCAAATTGACCATCCTATATATACACGTTTAGTGTTATCAAATTGTGTGATAGAAATCTTCTTCTGTGTGTTTGGTATAGTTTTCTCAATGTTTCAGTTTTATTTAATTCCCTTATGTGCCTCTATGTGTAAACACAATTATTACACCTCATCAATTGACATCTATGTCATCGAGCTGCTTATCTTTATCATTTTGCTTCCTTCTTTTTTCTAACATCTCATTACTTGCTGTCTTATTTGATTCTCCAGTAGAACTCTCTTTTTTATGCTACATTTGCCTAGCACCTATGTGTACCTTATTACAGAATGTCCAGAGAACACTCACAGCTTTTCCTGTATCAGTTGTCCTCCCAACTGCGTAAACGGATGCTCTGCTGTTGATGGGACTTGCAAAAATGATTGCAAAAGGGGTAAATTTGGACGAATGTGTCATAGAGATTGTCATCACGTCTGCTCAGATGGTACTTGTGATAGACATGAGGGAAGGTGCTCACAAGGTGTGTTTATTATATTACATTACGTTACGTAACGTTGTGTTATGTTATGTCATGTTGAATAACGCAGCTTCTAATGGACTGTAAGCTTATTCAATACATTATTTCATAACAGTGCAATGATGTATTAAATTTTCTAATGACAGTTATTTGTTTGCAATTTATCAAAATTCATTTCAAGTTAGAGAAAACTTAATTAAGATAAAAGTGATATTTGTTTCTAAAACTTTCAAGATTAATCAAATTGTCATACTATACATTAAACCCTTGTTTTTAATTTTTTAGAAAATGTGATAATAGCTGTTGTTTTCTCTCTCTGTTTGGTGTTCATTGTTGTAAGCGTCATAGGTTTTCTAATCAAGCGGTAAGAATTTTTTAAATACAATTTTTGGTACTGACTTAAAATCTAAACCAAACAACAATTAACAGACAAAATGAGTGTTTGATGAATGTTTGCAGAGATTTTGTTCTAATAGCTTGTTTGAATTATGTGTTTCTTTTTTAAATCATACATACAAATGTGTAATAAATTCGAAGAAAATCAGTCAGGACACATTATATTTCTGCTATTCATATATATTACATTTTTGTATTAGGCGAAAGAAGTTATTTAAATTATTCAAAACCCCATTGCAACCTCTCCATTTGGAAACTGGGAACGATGTTATAATGACGTATTCAACAAGCAATCGTTATCAAGAGGGTACCGCGGACCCCCAGATGCCCACCTCTCCCCTCAGCAACTGTCCAGTGGAGTATATCCATATGATTGATGGACAATTCACTGTCAAAATGTCACCCGTTGAATTCCTCAGATACATTGACCAAAAACAAAATGAAGAGCTCCTGTTAAAGAGTCTAGTGGTGGGGCTTATTTTACAGCTTTAATCTCTAGGGTTTTTTCCTATCTTTACTGTAAATGCCTTCATTTCTTTTGTACATTTTACCGTATATCCAGTAATTTTTGTGATTATCTAATTTTCGCTTTTTCTGCGATCTCTTTTAAATCGCAAACTATTGAATACGCAGTAATTATAATCTGTTTTATTTTCTAAAGAAAGCATTCAAATTGTAAAAAACTACTGACGCAAATTAAAAATGCTGCACACTTTTTCCTATTTTCGCAAATTTTGTGACAAGCGAAAAAAAAAGGATATGCGGTATAAACGAGTGAATGTACTTGTTATCTATAGAAAACATTATTCTGTTTTACAGAGTCTTCCGGGGTGGCTTATGGGCAGGTGTTTTGAGGCAGAAAGGGCAGAAAATAGAGCTAAAAATAGATCGTCGACTCTTCTGCCATGTACGGAAACTATTGTCATTACATGTACTAAGATAATCACTCAAAATAATAAAGGTCAAAATTTTCTTTTTAATATATTATCATATTTCCATCGAACTATACATGACTTTTGCATTCTACCTTGACCTATATAGATATATGATTAGATATATGATTAACATAATAAAAGTTAATGGATTTCAATGACCATCTGTAGATGATCGGAATCGCTTCGTTCTGGAGCCCTTAGAAAATGGAGATGACCGCGGGGATTATATAAATGCAAGCTATATATCGGTAAGCCTTGGTATCGCCTATAGCAGGAAAATGACAATGGATATCAATATACAGTATTGAAAATTCATTTCTTCATATTTCTCATTGTTCATTGCTAGGGACACCAAAATGAAAGAGCCTACATTCTCACGTTAGGTATGTAGTCAAACGCAGCAGCGTTTATTTTGTTCACTATTTTCATTGCTGTAATTGCTCTGTTTACAGGGGACTGTTAGAATGTGGGGTTGTTTTCAAATAAAAACAATATGATTTTTTAAACCGCAACTCTTTCAAAATTGTTTAATGATATGGATGTAATGAATATCATTCAAAATATATAATTGTAAATAATCTAGGTAAGTTTCAGTCATATTTTGCCATGTTTCAGATTGATTATTAAAAATATCTCAAGAACAATTAAAATGTAATATATATTTACAAAACAATACTCATAAACTAAGAATATATAAAGAGGTACCTGATTAAACTTTCACAAGGGTATTTGTGACGTCATAAACAGTACATTTTTCTGTATTTTCATAAAACTGAGCAGACGATACCAAATCTTCAGTGTTCTTTTTATCTTAAATAGAAAACTATGTCCGGAGCTGTCGCCCACGATGAAACTCACATTATAACTTTATCATGTAGTATCACATAAAATATATCAATTTCGTTGTAGACGACGGCTGCGAACACATTTTTCCTCTTCAAAAACTATGAGACACTGTGCCATTTTTTATACAATTCAAGTTATTCCAAGAAAGATCAATGTAGTATTACTTAATATATAAGTAGGTGTTTGTGAAAATAAAATATGGCTTTTATTAACATAGCAGTATGAAATGCTTAAAACATAAAAACGAAATGTGGTCATTAGGGTTTTTTAGGGGTCTTATTTTGTGTGTGTCTTACATTGTGTCTTTTTTTTCTTTTACCGAAAAAATAGCTCGTGTTTATATAAAGCATTGTGTAAAGGATTCAATGACCTTATCTGTTTACAGGCCCGTTCTCCAACGACACTCAGCTAGATTTCTGGAGAATGGTGTGGCAGTCCAACTGTAAGTGTGTGGTCATGCTAACAGCCCTGAGAGAGGGGGATAAGGTAGGTCACGTGTCAAATAATGTTACCAAGAACATTACAAAAGAAAAATGATTTTTCAACAAAAACATTAAAAAAAATGTGTCTTTGTAAAAAATCAGAATAAAAGTTAACAAAAAGAACGTCTCCACCACATGACCAAATAAAAATAAATTCAAAACAAATGCATACAAGATGTGTTCTCATGTAAAAATGAATGTGACTTATAATATTAAATAGTCAACTATGCAGAAAAGCCACACCAAAAAGCAGAAACACGTGCATTTTACTTCATGGTAAAAAATACGATAATAAAGCTGGTGAATTTTAAAAAGAATTCAAATGATAAAAACATTAAAGACAACAGCTATATGTATAAACACAGTTTGTTTTGTGTTGTGCACACAAAAAACAAAACACATTTATTTAAGGATCAAGTTTAAATAAAACAAAACTGAATTTATATCTCTACATACTAGTACTCAATGTACACGTTAGGATTATCATCTCAAGTTTTGTAAATATCCAGTAAACAACACAGACTAGCATATCAAATTGAAAATGTCATTAAATCGCAATACTGTGATGATTCCTTCTCATTCCTTTCCGTGTCCAATTGCAGATTTAAGAAACAGTTCGTATTATATATGATATCGTCATTGTTTTTCCACGCTGAAACTTTTTTTTATTTTTTTCAGAAAAAATGTATGCAATACTGGCCCGAGGAGTCAGGGGAATGTGGCCCTTTCTTTATCATAATAAGGCACACTGAACAGTGTAATAACTACGTTGTCAGACAGATGATAATACGGAAGGTTTGTACAACTAATAGCAAGCATAACATGGTCTCTAATGAAACATATAAGAAACTAAGTCAATCGTCAAAGCAACTACAGTTCTCAATTTCTAATGGGATCCAAACACTCTGCTTGGACTGTACAATCATTGTTCAAGAAAGAAATATTTAATCTTTTTTGTCTTTAAATTCTAAACATACATATGTATAAAGGTTGGTATAATATTGTATCATTTTCAAGTCAAAATACTAGTACATTATTAACATAGCATTGTATTCTTTGTTATAAAAGAATTTTATAGTTTTATACGTGGCTTGGAGTATATGTTAAGTTCTTCAAATTTCATCAAAATTAGTAATTGTCATTCCATGATCAATTTTGAGACAAAACAAAGAACCCTGCGTTAAAATTTTGAATTTATGACCCAACATTGTCTTTCCTCAAAGCAATAATATATTTTTTTTCTTTTTCATAGGTTCTACCCAATTACAATACATACAATGACATGACTGCTTTATATCTCAATAATTAGATCAATTCATTCAGTACAGAGTGTCAGACTTCTTAAATTTTGTTTGTTAATTTCACAGAAGGAAGAAACACGAAGATTGGTCCATTTCCAGATGACTTCATGGGGAGATGCCAAACGACACATGAAAATCGACACCTTACTTCAACTCCGGACCAGTGTTAACTCGATCACATTTGAAGACGCTGCACCTATCATCATTCACTCTGGGTATGTTAATCATTTTTCAAAGTCGTTTGAGGGTTTAGTAAACAAATAGATATCAAATTGAATAAAATTGTTACCCCCAAATGGCAATTGTCTGTACAAATCATTTTCGAATACAAATAATATCATATAAAAGAAAAACTAACCAAAAATAAGGGGCGTTGGATTTTGTGTCAAAGCAATTGTTGATTTGCGATAACAATGATAATGTATCATGCACTAGATGTATTGGTGACGTTTTTATCAGTAATAGTATCAATATAATGCGAAAAATACAAAAATGTCGGTATACTAGTATATGAATACGAGTGATGTCTGTTGCTGTGTTTTCTTTCAGACCCGGTATCAGTCGGATTGGTACTTACATTTCACTGGACATTTTACTGAGGCAGGGGTCCGGGGACAATATCATTGATATTATCGACACAGTCGTCAAGATGAGATCTCAACGGGCGTACATCCTTAACGCCAGGGTACGGCTCTAGTCAACAGCAAATTGTATCTGTATGGAAAATCTCAGTTAAAGACAAGTAGCTGAGCCAAAATACATATTAAATAAATAAAAATACACGCTACTTATAAGGTCACTCATTTCTTTAAAGGAAATTGATTTGATTTTACTTCAAAATTTTTTAAAGTATTTACTTTTCATTTTAAATACCATCATTAATTGGAATTTCTAATAACTTACCACAATTTGAGTGTCACGAGTCGATTTCCAAGGAAACTTTGGAGTTCAGAAACAAATCTCGGGCCATGTTTTTGTTTACAATATGCTTTTATTCATATCAAGCTTTTTCTTGTGTCGTTTTTTCTGAACAAATGACAATGGGTAAAATTTTTCAAAATTGTTTTAAAACATATACTCAGCAAATGAATGTCCAATTTACGTTGGTTTGTTTAAATTTTCCATGGTTCAAGGTAGATCTACAGGTCTGCATTTGAGCCCTGGCTCAAGTATCACTCTTTGAGAACAGTACATTTATTAACTAGTAGTTATATAACTCGTGATCGATAAGGTACAGTTTATTACATGCATGAGTCACATTGTATTTGATTGCAGAAGGAACACCAATTTCTCCTGCGTGCGCTTAAGGTTGGATTCTCACCAAATCAGGATGGAGCTGCCGAGGAAACGAAGGACGACGAAAGCGAGGAAGATTTGTACGTCAACGCCCAGGGGAAGGGGGATATTTACGTCAACTACTGACGGATAAGAGTTTTTGACAACTCAATGCAAGACGGATAAGAGTGTTCGACAATTCAATGCAACGTGTAGTTTTCGTTGACCATTTGACTTAAAGGGTGCAATTGGTAGAAACAAATGCTTGTGTATTTAAAGAGTTGTGATTATGAAACATTCGAAGCATCATTATTTATTCCATCTTCAATGCTTACTGTTCCAAGTAAGTCGTTGTACCGGTGATTTTTAAATCAATAGCCGCTTTGTGCAAAACATTTACCTTGCGTGAACTAATATTTGTAGTCGTCAATGAATTATTTGTATTACATATTGAAACAATGATGTTAAGATTATAATTGAATAAATTATATAATTCATTTACATACAGCCATGTATGGATATATTGGAATGCTTAGTTTATGCGCAAGTGGGTGAATGAATAAATAATTGTATGAACAAGGAAACTAGATTTTAACTGTGAAATAATTCCACAATTTGCTAAAGATCCTCGATAGTCAATACTTCCTTAACATCACATTTAGAATTAAACGTCCGTGTTTTGAACTTATGTTTTAATATGTTTTTCCTCTCCTCCTTTTTTCCGCATCGTCATCAACGATAACGTTTGATATTTTGATGAGATAAAAACATTATATTATACTACATGAATAACAACATTTCCATGTAACCATACGATATATGGATGAAAGATAACCTCACACAGAGAGAGAGAGAGAGAGAGAGAGAGAGAGAGAGAGAGAGAGAGAGAGAGAGAGAATGGTTGACTAACATGGAGCCTTTTATGGAAAGTTGCATGACATTTCGAATATTTTCGACGATAATTTGTATACATTCTGTAACTTTTTTCTACAAATTCAGTCACTAAACAACTGTGTTATGTAATTTTTCTTCATGTTAGCAACCATTATATATCGTGCGAAATGACATTTTTTGAATCATTTTCAAAGAAAATAAAAATTTTGTTTGCAAATCAAACACTAGAGCTTAAACGTTATATCAAGAAAATGATAAATGATGCATATGAAGGAAGAGAAGCATTCAGCAAAAATAAAGTCAAAGAAGAATCGAACATACTAGTATATTATTCTTATTGAAAAAACATTTTTTACTTATATTTTTATGCTTGTTATCTATACAATATATACATATGTATGTTTTACGATGTGGCAGTATATAAATAGTGCCTGTTTGGGAGGGTAACAGTTGAAATTGACACCCCGAGAAAACCATTGTCAACCGACGCGAAGCGGAGGTTGACAATGGTTTTCTCGGGGTGTCAATTTCAATTGTTATACTTTCATGTTAAATACTGAAATATGATTGGTTAAGACGCAGTTAATAATATTTACTATTACCCTCAGTGTAAGCAACGCACTTGGCAACGGGTAACATTAAAAAATGTTACATGCGCGAAAATTATGCGCGTACGGTTCGCTGTAGAATTCACGTTATTCCTATATAAAAGCAGTAAAATTTTCTTAAAAATCTCGGGGTGTCAATTTCAACTGTTACCCTCCCAAACAGGCACTATTTATATACTGTTATCCTCCCAAACAGGCACTATTTATTTTGTTATACTGAATGTCTTAATTTTTAAGAAAATTTTACTGCTTTTATATAGGAATAACGTGAATTCTACAGCGAACCGTACGCGCATAATTTTCGCGCATGTAACATTTTTTAATGTTACCCGTTGCTAAGTGCGTTGCTAACGCTGAGGGTAATAGAAAATATTATTAACTGCGTCTTAACCAATCAGATTTCAGTATTTAACATGAAAGTATAACAATATATCTTATCGATTAATGTAAGAGGTAACGGTATGGCAGCTGTGTAGAATAATTGATGTTAAAAATATGTAACCTTAAAAAATAGTCACTCGAGGGAAAATTCATGATTTAGAGTGTTATGATTAGTAAGGTGTGCCGGTTGTTAATTTTTAGTCCAGGGAGAAGTACCTTGGTTGTAACGCCTTGTTTGATTGGCTAAACAAATTCATTTATATTCTACATTACATTAAGAGTAGTGTGGAAAACGTATTTTAAATCGGCTTTACGATACATTTAAATTGAAGTCCTTTTTTAAATAATGGGCCTTATTTTCTGATTTCAGTCGTAGAAATTAAATTTACAGGAATAAATTTTATTTCTACCTACGTCATAAAGTATAACGTGGCTTGAAACAGTTGCCGCTTTTTTATAAACCGCATTGGTTTATGAAGTGTAAATTAATTGTCCCAAGTTATGTTACACCGTATAACATATAAAGTAGAAATTAAATTCATTCCTTAAATATAAAACAGCGAATATTTTTAAAGGTTTAGATTTTGAGACATGTATGCGGTCAGGTCGATTAGCGGACGCTTCTGTCGTCATATATATCAGAAACATAATTATCATTTCTTTTTTTCTGTCATTCTTTAATAAATATCAGTAAATTGATCAGTTCATTAAACAATGTTTGGATAATCAGTCTGTTTAAGTTTAGTTCCAAAAATCAGATAAATTTAAATTTACTTATTTTAAAAACATCGGTTGGTTTTGTTTGGGTTTTTTTCATTTCTCATGATTGGAAATAAAATCGACAATACAATTTACCAAAAAATTAAATTTGTAACTCTTTAGTTAAGCCGTTAAATAATAACAATAAAAATAATTCCAGATAATTTCCAGATTTTTTAAAGGAATTTTCGTTGATTATTAATTGGCGAAGCTTGATTGAGAAAAATAATAACAAATTGGTAATCTTCAAGTACCAATGATGTTTAAAATATATAAAACAAAAGACAGTACTCTTCAGATTTCTCGATTAAAGCCCAAAAATTCAAGTCTATTATCTATTACTTTAATATAGGAGTATAGATAGGAAATTGTCATTTTCGTACTTCTAATTAAGCAGATTTAAAAAATGTAATAATAGCGATTTTCCTTAGATTGCAATATGTGATTAGTACATATCCCTTTCTCCCCTATATATATATATATATATATATATATATATATATATATATATATATATATATATATATATATATATATATATATATATATATATATATATATATAATCTACCGTCTGGTTTTTAATATGGGTCATTTCAAAATATCAAAATGCACCAAATTTTGTTATATATTTGGAGACCTACAAATGTAGATTGTTACAGTAGATTCATCAAAAACTAAGGAAAATAACCCTGGGGATGGCATTATTCTATGTAAAAAAAAATTAAAAGTCGTACACATTTTACTTTTTCTCTTATTTACTTACTTTATAATTTCTTATAAGTTATAAACGTACTCCTACAAAGTTTCATTTTATCATAACGTCATAAAAGCACAATAGCAACCTACAGAACAACGGAAAAATTGTTTCAAAAAATAAATTTTCGTTAAAACCCTAAAAAATATTATATGTACCGTATTTTTGTTTATTGTGTTCAGTTTAATAATATAAATGGTATCGGAAAAAAATGCATGAAATGTATAAATACACTTTATTTTACTAGAAAGAGCAAAAATATGCGTAATGAAAACTTAAGTCCGCCTCCTTAACTTGGAATGTCTAAGATAATTTTACACGCGCACATGTCCATACTCAAATGATCCCTGCTTATCAGTACTTTCGGTACTTTGATTCTATGAAATCGAATTATCTCCCTTTTCACATGACGTGGCTCTTCCGTAGTAGCCATATTGGAAAATAGCGATTGTCAACTTCGTTGGCAACATCGTTAAATATCTGATCAATTGGAGACCATCCAGTGTTGGTCAGATCTTCAACATGCTGAAAAGTGTTCCAAAAATCTTTGTCTTTCTTTTCATATGCATTTTAGCAGATGAACACGATCATGTAGTAAGTATATTTTGCAGAAACCGGTTGACAAAAATGTAAATAATGTACATAGTTCCTTACATGTATTCAGTGCTTATGACATCTGTAGCATTCAGGTGGTTTGAAACGATTAATTGGAATTGGATAAAGTCTTAGATTAATTGCATGGGAAACGTTGTGCATCAGGCCGGACTGTTGAAGTCATACACCCTGTTATTTTTTACTCTTGCAGTTTGACAATTTTCTCTGAATTAGAAACTTTATTTAACACTACTGCAGTATAAGTGTATTTAAATTATATTGTTGTAATGTCCATTTTGTTGGAGCAGTGGACATATATCACAAAGTGGGAAGTCATTTTTGACATTCTTCAAAAAATTAGCACATAAAGCATAACACATAAAGCACCTTGACATTAAATTATTTGACATCAGTGTTGACAGTGGCATGCATAGCAGAGCTGGTGCTTGTAAATGCTCACTAAAATTTGTGTTTTTGCTGAGCAAACGAGGGCATCTGCTCTGCTCAACACACTTGGTGTGCAGTAAATGTTAAAACTTTGACTGGAAGAAATTGAATGTTGAACTGGAGACTTGATAGATCCAAACATAAAGCTCAGCTTGATATTTAAACTTTGGGATTCAGTTTTATCTGATATATATAGGAAGTAAAATAGATTGACAAACCAAGCGAGAGAAGTTCAAGGCAATTCTGCTTTACTACTTTAAAATGAATAAAAACAGCATGAAGTACAGTTCCTTCATTTCCAAAATCAACTCTATTACTCATTTAAACAACAAATTGAAAAGAACTATTGCCATAAATGTTGTGTTATGTCCAGACATTCACTGCTTAACTTTATAACGTTATTTATTTTGAATAGTTTCATATTATGTCAACAAAACAAGTTTAAATATGAATATCTTTGGATAATGCATCATTCCTCTTCATCATCAATGATCCACTCCTGACAAGATCACTGTAACATTATACATGTTGATTTTAATGTAAACTTTCTTCTATAGTATGAAGATGGGGAGGAGGTTGTGCTATGGATGAATACTGTTGGGCCCTACCACAACAGACAGGAGACGTACTCCTATTTCTCCCTACCCTTCTGTGCTGGCCCTAAGGAGAGCATCGGACACTACCACGAGACCCTGGGAGAGGCTCTTCAGGGGACAGAGCTGGAATTCAGTGGCTTAGACATTGACTTTAAAGGTTTGCATTGTCTTTTTGTGACAAGGTCATAATTTTGCTTCTAGTACATAATGTTTAAGACTGAAATTTCAACATCTACAAGATTTAAGTTGTGGTGATATATACAAATTTTGATGTGATATGGCTATTTACAGGTGAGGTGAAGAAGACGGAATACTGCTCTGTAGAATTAACACAAGACAAATTTGAGGCCTTTGTTTATGCAGTGAAGAACCACTACTGGTACCAGATGTACATTGATGATCTTCCTATTTGGGGTATGCAAAGAAGTGAAAATTAATAGATACTGTAACTTTAAAAACGTTTTTTTTTTTGCACTTGGTTTGTTAGTTTAAAACATGTTATGGAAATCCAAACACAAGTTTTCGTTGGAAAAGATGATGCCAAGATAATTTGTTAAGTAAAGTAGATGACACTTTTACATCAATCCACATTTAATGGTTTTTCTTATAACCCAAATAGGTATCGTTGGAGAAATAAGTGATAGTGGGGAAGACTTTTATGTATGGACACATAAAAAGTTTGACATCGGATACAACGGTAAACAGATTGTGGATGTTAACCTAACTAGTGAAGCCAAGAAAAAGCTGTCTCCAGGGGCTAAAATCTCATTCAGTTATGAGGTGAGATATTGTAGAACTTTCATACAAAATATTTTCACCTGTAGGAAATCAATATTTAGTTTATTTCCTATAAATATGACATGATAACTTGATAATGAGTTTGCAATCATTTTCTGTTGTATTTAATCATATAGGTACATTTCACACCGTCGAAGATCAAGTATGAAAAGAGATTTGACAAGTACCTTGATCCCAATTTCTTCCAGCATAGAGTAAGTATAAAATGCTGATTGTTAATTAATTAGTTGAGTTAAACAATACCAAGGGAGCAGGGGATGAAAATAAATGTACCATCTAATCCTGACACACAATGATTGGCTTTCAACATTTCTGATGCTTCCATTCAAAGTTTGCACACATATTTAAGTTGAGCAAAAATATATTGAATCTTTAAAGTATATTATAGTAACATACTTAATACAGATACCATCTATAATTTGCTCAGTAAAAGTCAACCTGTCCAACTATCTATATTCACACAGAAATTCAACAATGCCCTTGTATTTTGTACAGATTCACTGGTTCAGCATCTTCAATTCCTTTATGATGGTTATTTTCCTGGTGGGACTGGTCAGCATGATTCTCATGAGGACCCTGAGGAAGGACTACGCCCGTTACAGCAAGGAGGAGGACCTAGATGATATGGTAGGTCCTCTGTCACTATGCAATGCTGTGGAATAACTTGGCATAAGGTTAAAAAAAGATAATTGAAATTAATTAAAGACTTCCAAATTCTCTCTAATGATGACTATCTTACATTGAACCCTGATTTCTGATCTTCCAGTGATTGGAATCGTAAACTGATGTAGAGAGTTTAAATCTGTCATATTATTGGATATAGACCCATTGCAGTCCATTTGTCAATAAATTAAAATGTGCTTACTTTTGTAGGAAAAAGACTTGGGTGATGAGTATGGCTGGAAGCAAGTTCACGGAGACGTATTCCGCCCGGCCTCCAACGCTCTGCTGTTCTCTTCACTGATTGGCACAGGATATCACATTGCTGTCGTCACCATGTGTGTCATCATCTTCTCCATACTGGGAGACCTGTACACAGAGTAAGTCAGTCACCTTGTCACAGTCCACCATTCTGTACAGCCTGGGTTTAATGATCACCAATTTCATGCAATAAAAAAGCTTAAATTAGGTTTCTTATTCTGAAATATGTCCAATGTTATAATTACAAAGTAAGTTTAATGTTTTCATGCATATTTAATTCAAATGCTCTTCTGTTGATGACAATATATATTGAACCCTGATTTCTGATTTCTAGTGATTGGAAATTACCAACTGAAGAAGAGACTTTCTAATGAATATAATTCTGTTATTATGTAAGATAAAGCTTTGATAACTTGTTCTCTGATTTTTGTAGGCGAGGTTCTCTCCTGAGTACAGCTATTTTTGTTTATGCTGCTACCTCACCGGTCAATGGTTACTTTGGAGGAAGTCTGTATGCAAGAATGGGAGGTAGTTGCACAAGATCAACCTTATTTTCTGTTAAAAATCTCCCATCCATTGAAATCTATGTTAAAGTTCTGACATTTCTTCAGTTTCAATGGAGGTTTGTTGTAAACGTTAAGCAAGGTATGGGTTTTCCATTAAACTTTTATTTTCCTGTGATAGGAAAGGTGTGGATAAAGCAGATGATGGTTGGTGCTTTCATGCTTCCTCTGGCTGTGTGTGGAACGGCATTCTTCATTAACTTCATCGCTATCTACTATCATGCTTCTAGAGCCATTCCATTTGGAACAATGGTTAGTTGGTTTTACTCTGTATATCTTAAATTAAGCTAACAGTATTTGTGATATTCCAGTATAATATTCAAATAATCATTATGATTGCAAATATCAAAACATTTCACAACCCTTTCATCTTTCTGATTGCCAGGTAGCAGTGACGTGTATATGTATATTCGTCATCCTGCCATTGACTTTGGTGGGGACTGTTTTGGGGAGAAATTTGGCAGGTCAACCAAATTATCCCTGTCGTGTGAATGCAGTACCAAGGCCAATTCCTGAAAAGAAATGGTAATTCATCCTTGAGCTTATTTTTGAAACTTGTTTATAATTGGGAGATCTGTAAGTTGCTGTGACAACAATCTAATATTTTCTGTACAGGTTCATGGAGCCATCTGTGATAATCGTTCTTGGTGGAATCCTTCCATTTGGATCTATATTTATTGAAATGTAAGTGGCTATTGAAATAAGTGGAAAGTTTTCAATTTCTGATTAAAGGTGTGAAATTAACTCAGTCCTGGTAAAATATAAACAAGACATCATCACAAATTTGTTAACAGGTAAATTCATGTAATGATTTCTTTGCAGGTACTTTATCTTCACATCGTTCTGGGCCTACAAGATTTACTATGTGTACGGCTTCATGCTGCTAGTGTTTGTAATCTTAACAATAGTGACTGTCTGTGTGACCATCGTGTGTACATATTTCCTACTGAATGCGGAAGACTATCGGTGGTAAGTAGTCAATTTTAGTCCCGTTGGACTGACATGTTAGATTTGCAAGACCATGCATGCTCTAGTTTGGGTGATATTATTATAGCTCTTTATGTTTTTCAGGCAATGGACAAGCTTTTCTGCTGCTGCTTCAACAGCAGGATATGTGTATCTCTATTCATTTTATTACTTCTTTTTTAAAACAAAGTAAGTATCAAGTTAGCTGTTTGAAGTCTCATTTTTCAATGGTAGAGTTTAAATTAAATTAAGGGATTTTTACACAGCTTTGAACAAGAAATTTTTTTCATTTTGCAGAATGTATGGGTTTTTCCAAACTACATTTTACTTTGGTTACATGGCGTTATTCAGCTTAGCACTAGGGATCATGTGTGGTAAGTTTACTGGTATTTACCCAATAAGACACTGGATGGTTTTAATACTGCCAGTGTTCTACTTTCAATTTTAAAAGTATTATTGTTTTGAAGCAAACTTATTGTTGTCTCTTTCAGGAACATTTGGGTATATAGGCACGAGTTACTTTGTACGAAAGATATATTCCACGGTAAAGATAGACTAGAGACAAATTTATAAATGTGGGTAAATTGTACAGTGAAGTTGATGGAGCAGAATTCCGAGTGTAATGCCGAGTGTTGTGTGTGTGAAGTAATTGATGCCATGACGGTCAATTTCAAAGTGGTGTGACTGAATCTCTCAAGTCCATCGAGTCATCAACTCACTGGGTGAATTTTTGTGGATCTGCATTTAAATAATTGGATCGAACCCTAGTTAAGATATCATCCATAAAACTTAGTTCATGTTCTTGCTTAGAATACTTTCTGGATCGATTAAGCTTCAAACTTATTCAAATCTGCATCATTGGCATCTGGTTACTGTTAAACTTTAAACTTGTTCATATCATGATCTTGTCTAGTAACCATTGGTATTGATGACACTTAGTACATGTATTGTGTAAGAATGATTTCTTCATTTTCCATTAACATTCCTTAAGTGATGAAATATACATTATAAGTTGAATGTATTTTGTAAACAGGCCAGATTAATAGAGAATGTATGTGATTGTTATGATATTGAGATGCACAGCGGATGCTGGTATGACAATTCTCTTGTGATTTTGACAGAATGTTTGGAAGAGTATTGCGGCAAATATGTGATATGCATGTACATGTAAGAAAATTGCTTTATACTATGTTCTGATTTAATGACCAATGCAAGCAGTGAGTGAATGTATGTTTATTTTGAGTGAGTTATTAATTCAATCATTAAATTATTTATTGTTTACTTGTTTTATGTTAGATATAAAGGGTTTAAATGTTCGCTTTTGAGGAAACCTGCTTGTACAGTTCATATTATATAGTAAAACATATTTTTATTTCCATATGTGTAAAACTTGTAAATAGTTTATAAGGGGATGTAATATATTTGTATATATTACTATGAACAGAAAAAAAGTTTCATGAAATGAAACCGATTTACCATTAAATTAAAAATTATAAAATATAGTACTGGTGTTTGCTGATGTTTTAACATATACCTGCAAATTGCAGTGAACAGTTCACTTAAAGTTGTGTTCATTATAGTATTCAAATTCTTTGAGTATTTCGAATGAGAAACCAATTCTTGCACATATACTGGGTAATAATCAATAGGGAATCAAGAACTAATCAGCTTAAAGCATGAGTTTATATACAACAGTACTTTTTAGTCACCGAAATGCTTATGCTATCATTGTCTTTCATAAGTTGGTTCATGAAGTAGGTCCCATATCGAAAATATTACTGGTCCTGACTTAAAGCTGAACACCGCTCGTAAATAGGCACCGTCACAAAGATACCTGGTATATAAACCCTTGGATTTCGTTACACCCGATTGCACACCTGAACCTCGTGGCCGACATGTAGTATTCCTTTCGTGCTCTTTAGATTTTATGCATTTTTTTCTTATCTTATGTTCATTTTCTGTTCGTAAATAATGCATTGACCAATTTATTTGATGTTAATATTCTCCTGGCTTCAAAAAGTGCGTAAAATTTGATAATTTCATCGCGACCGGGTAACACGGCGAGGCAAAATGTACGTCCACACAGGTGAGACCTCTACAGCGAAGTACTTTGAACTGTTTAGAGGTCTGTCCCTTATATAAGGGTTGTAGGGACAGCAGTGATTAAAGAGAAATATGGCGGACAGTGCCTATTTACGAGCGGTGTTCAGCTTTAACCAAACTTGTTTATACAATGCATCTAGGACTTGACAAACTTAGATGCTGATCCGATCTTTAAATCTGAATGCTATAGGAGAAAGGTAAAAAGTTTTTAAGCAGGTGCCCTTTGATGGCCCATATTGAAGTTATTGCTTTTTATGTATGCATAAATTAATGCATCTTGTGATAATTCTTCATTCGACAGACTTAATGATAAATATGAGCCAAAGATACATACAACATTGAAAATGAGCGACACAGATCGTTATGGGTCAGGCAACCTAAAATGTAGACATCATCATCAGGTACAGGTACGCAAAAAAGGTTCCTAAATGCATATGCCTAAACACTGGTAAATACCAGCAATAAGTTTTTAAGCAGTTTAAAAAGATCTAAATTGTGCAAATATTTAAATATGCAGTCAAGTGAACAATTATCTGCTTTTTAGCTCACCTGAGCTGAAAGCGCAAGTGAGCTTTTCTGATCACATTTTGTCTGTTGTCTGTCTGTCCGTAAACTTTTCACTTTTACAACATCTTCTCAAGAACCACAGGGCCAATTTCAACAATACTTGGCACAAAGCATCCTTAGGCAAAAGGGATTCAAAGTTGTGAAAATTAAGGACCACATTCTTTTACAAGGGGAGATAATCAGAAATTTTTGTGAAATTTTCAAAAATCTTCTTAGAAACCAATCAGCCAGGAAAGCTGAAACTTATTTGGAAGCATTCTTAGGTAGTGTTGATTCAAAGTTGTGAAATTCATGACCCTGAGGGTAGGTTGGGGCCAGATGGGGGGGTCAAATTTTTAAATAGGAAAATATAGATTAAATCTTTAAAAATCTAATTCTTCTCAGAAACTAATCAGCCAGGAAAGCTGAAACGTATGTGAAAGCATCCTCAGGTAGAGTAGGTCCAAAGTTGTGAAAATCATGACCCCAGGGTGTACAGTGGGGCCACAATGGGGGTAGAATTTCAACATAGGAATATATAGATTAAATCTTTTAAAATCTTCTCAGAAAACAATCAGCCAGGAAAGCTGAAACTTATGGGGAAGCATCTTCAGTTAGTGTAGATTCAAAGTTGTGAGAATCATGACCCCTTGGCGTGGGGTGATGCCAGAATGGGAGGTAGAATTTCAACATAGGAATAATATATAGAGAAAAATCTTCTCAGAATCCAATCAGCCTGGAAATCTGAAACTTATGCGGAAGAATCCTCAGGTAGGGCAAATTCAAATGTGTTCAAATCCTGACCCCCAGGGGTAGGATTGGGGTCACAACAGGGAGAGGGACAAATCTTTAAATAGGAATATATAGAGAAAAATCTTAAAAACCATTTGCCTAGAAAAGCTGTAACTTTAGTGGAAGCAACTTCAGATAGTGTAGATTCAAATTCGTTAAAATCAAAATCTTGAGGAGTTCGGTGGGGCCACATTAGGGATCCAATTGTACAAAGGAAAACATTTGAATTATTCACAAAAACTCAAATGTTATCACATATATGTATGGGTTTTTTTATATGCAACATTTGACATATTGCTGATTCTTTTAAATTGTTTTAGACTCTGGCACCGGGATGATTCTTGGGTCTCTAAAGGGGTTCAGAGTTTGATGTAGGTTTATATCCCATATAAAACAATTGTTTATAATTTTTGAGAACTGCAATGCTAAACATGTGATATGACTATAAAATCATCCTGTTAGAAAAGGATCTTGATTATAAACATAAGAATATCTAGAGAAAAACGGATTTTTATTTATACAGGATCAACATGTATCATATCACATTGTCGAGATATTTTGTTTCAAGCTGATTTTATCCCGTCTATTGTTGCTCAGGTGAGGAATGTGGCCCATGGGCCTCTTGTTATGAGTGTCGGAGAAAATTTCATGGGATGTAAATATTTGGTATTTTATAAATGGTATTTCTCTTTAATGTTAAATACATGCTGCTTGTAGATGGGCATAAGTGACCAAAAAATAAGGGACAATGACATGTAAATCCTTGCAGGTTCAGCCAAGTCTTACAACTGCCGACAAAATTTATAAATAGGACTTGGATATTGTTTTTGAAGTTTACCCAACAGGTAGACAGAAGGAGATCAAGTAAATAGTTCAACAGAACCTTTAACTGCAGACAAATAATGTAAACCAGACAGAATGTGTCCACCCTTTGAAAATTTCAGCCACACAGCTAATGCAAGACAGAGGTCTGCACCTTAAATTGGGGGCACAGAGGCCACCTCATTGGGATATCAGCCAACAATTAATGCACCACTGGGAGAGGGGGTACCCTTTTTTGCTCAGGTATAAACCCTTGTCACTTAAGAATGATTTGACTCTGATGTCACATTAAGACCTCTTTTGGAGCTGATATGCACACTGTATACAGGGTTATTTTTGCTCAGGGTTTTTTTTCAGCCCCTCTACACTTGTAGACAGTTTAATTAGCCTCATCTAAATTCACACAAAACAGTTGGAAATACTCTTACTATTAATAACTAACTATAACTATTAATAATATTTAATACTTGTTTTGAAATCACCCAGTCTTAAAGCCCAATGACAACAAAAAATGGGCAAATATATAAACAAGGAGAATATTTCCCTGTAAACAATATTTCTTTCCTTTTTTATAAGGAAAAATCTTAAACAACTGCATTCATTACCATTCCTTAACATCCCTGCTACAAACTTGCTGGTGAAATTAAAAAGAAAAAACTTCAATAAAGACAACAATCTTTTATTTCGGTGTATATAAAAGTATTTAGCCTCATCAACAATGAAAACAAATCAAACAAATCTGAGGTTAACATGAATAATGATGTAAAGTGTGATTCCTTCAAATAAATCAACTCCTGGAAAAAATAAAACACAGAAAAAAACCCAAAAGGTCCATTCCAAAAAAACATTAACAACCTGACAAAAAACTTATACCCAAGTTTCCCAATTTTTTTTTTTTTTTTGTAATCAGAAGTATTCAGGAATAATTATTATTTTATTAACAATATCGAAACAATTTCCTCCTCAAGTGGATTGCAGTCTATGAGGAGATTGAGTAGCATCATACAGTATTAAATGGTGGTGACAAAAAAACTATGGATTCATGAAGATTACAATTATATTCAAAACATGACATTTCAATCAAATATTTACATCACATGATTGGATTGGTATTGTTCCTAATTCAAAGTAAATTAATATAAAATCAATGAGAGTTTCCCTATCCTAAATAATCATCTAGTAATCCTAAGATCATTTTGACTTAGAGGTGTGATAAAATTACGGCAAAATGAAGCCACATAGAAAATCATCACTAAATTTACAGACATTAATTTTTTTTCTAACAGAATACAGTACTATATAGTAGGACAATCTTGTAAATACTATAGTATACTAACCGTATATATTTCAGAATTTATGTTCTACAAAGAATTGTGAAAAATCATCAAAAACAATAAAAGACTACGTACATCAGCAGAAAGAGAGTTCAAACATCATTTCTACAATGCTAAGATCATCCAACTTGCTCTCTATCTATCACATAAAAAAATTCAAAGTGTAGAGCATCAATAGTTTCACCCTTATTTTATCCACTACTACATTTTTTTTAAGTAATACACAGTTCTACTTTCTACTTCTTTTGGATTTATACCACAAAATATATCATTTTTTAGGCCCATTTAGATGTGAAATTTTTTAAATAAATCAATTCAAAAAGAATATCAACAAAATCCCATCATTTCTTCTGCCCAGTGTAAGTTATAAGGGATTTTTTTTTCCTTGAGTACTTTTTAAATGAACACATAACATTAACAAGAAAAAAATTCTTTCATTCTCACAATGTACAAAGCAAATTATGTATGGTATTTTTATGATCTACATACAAATACTTATTATAGCCCTTCTTTCCTTCTCCTCAGTGATCCACTTTCTCTGTGTTAGATCTATGTTGGGAATAAGTAAAACCTAATCAGTCAAATTCTAACTAACATTGCTCTGCCATTTCATTGGGACTTGGTACATCTAATCCTAAACATGTTAATTTTTGGTGGACTACATTACAGTGTAACTATATTACTACAGTGAATCTTTCTTTGTCATTTCTCAGTAATATCCTTGAGTGAATTATAATATGTCAACACAAACAAATTTTAAACATGCTGGTGATGACTTTAAACAATGAAGCAAATATAAGAAAAATCTGTCACAGTGGTATTTACAATGAAAAAAGTGCACCATTCAAGAAGACATGTCACTCACATGAACAACAGTACTAAGATTGACTTCCGTTTCCCTTTTTGGTTTTCTTACATATATCCAATTGTAGCTTAATGCTGGAGTCATGATTTCGACAAAACTTAATCTTTAACATACAAATAAATATTCCTTGATATTTTTGAGGTTCAAAGCCAATGTTACTCAACATTTTTATTTTAAATCCCCCCTATATTCTGAATTGAACTTAGCATCCTTTCTGCGGCCGTATTATTGGTCCGAGAGTCACAATTTTAGCAAACAAACTTCAATGTACATTAGAATGTGATAGGTCTTTCAAGGTGTGTTGTTCATTTAAATTAACTTAACCAGCTTAAATCCTCTTTACCTAACGGTACTGTAAGTCATGTCTCAATAAAATTGACCAACAGTTTTAAAATAAAAGAAAATATGTAAAGTTTATGATATCTTTGCAATTAAAATTTTCTATCAAAAAACTCACATGAGCCATTTGGCTCAAGCAAGTTACAAATCGCTTAAATGAAGGTATAGATACAGTGATGAAATGCTATAAAATGAATGACTGGTAAACTTATCATTCTTGTTTACTTCTTACATGTATATATTAGAGATTTTCACCAAATCAACAGTGGCAAATGCACTAATATCTGTAATGCTAACTGTTTTAATTATCATTAAACGTTTCCTACCAAAATTCAGTATGAACACAGTACAAAGCTTTAACATTAGGCCAAAATAAAATTATTGTTTGTTTGGAATTGCCTCCCGCTTCATTAAAATACCCCACTCTGATAAAATTTCATCAGCAAAAATTAAAGAACTTTTTTATACATGAAGATTTTTATTTTTCACCAATTTTTAATAAGTAAAACTTCAAGTTTGAAAAACATAAAATAAATTCCCTCCCTCCCTCCTGGGTCTAATAACCCCCAGATGGCAATTCCAAACAAACTTTTTTTTAAGGATGGCCTTAAAATTAACAAGTGACACTGTAAATGTAACTGTTTAAATTGCATATTTCCAAGGGATTGTAAAATATATGTAAAGTGAGCACTCAGATCTCATGTTAATTCAAACACATGTGTGCAGGTACTTTCCCCCATAACTCGGCATATAATGCAATGCCCTAGACTTTCCTTATGACCTGCTGCTGATCACCATTATGTGTAAATAAAATACAAGCTTTTAAACAATTGGTTTACAATTACTCACTTGGCATTGCATGGTTTAATGTGAATCAATTTTTTTTTAAAAGCATTACAGAGGTAAATCTTTGATTACATATGACTATTACTGACTTAGAAATACAGTACAGTTACTTCACTTAATCAAAACAAAATGCATTATGGCATTTTTACAAAACATAAACTTTGGCAACCAAAACAACAAAATAAAAGCCTCATTATCTCTTTTTTATCGTGTGTCAAATTACCAACAGAGTTTCCTGTGCCGGGCCATACGTGACACTCGCACCTGTCGGACGCTTTTCTTGGGCGTGACGACGGCCTCGTCATCCTCACTGCTGTCCTGACTGTCGCTGGTTTTACTGACCACGCGCGAATGGCCGTTCTTCTCGGTTTTACGGGCCTTTGAGGACTGGCGGTGACTGCTAGAGTGATGTTTGCTTCTGTGTATGGATACCGTTCTCCTGCTCTTGTGGTGGGAATCATCCTCGGAGTCGGGACCAGATTCTACACTGCTCCGCTTTCGCTTCCGAGAACTCTCTTTTTCTACAACTGGTTCTAGTCTTGGTGCATCAGGAAAAACTCTTTAAAAAAATAAAATGCATTATATGTAGCAATCATATCCATCCTTTAATTATCATAGTTTACTGCAGTATTTTTACAAGAAAAATTGCATTTTCACAAAATGGCAAATACCTTCTTAAAATAATAACAGCTCTTCTCTGAACAACATCTTGTGGACGAATACAATGTGTTATATCATCTGCTGCATATCCACTAGAAGATAAAAGAGAACATCTTCCATTAAAAATAACTATTTTAAACCTAATATATGCTCAATTGCTCATACTTCATTTCATTGCCAGACCTTTATATAAAGCTTTAAATTTTCACTTTTTTTGTTAAAAAAGATTTAGTTCTGCGACTCAATTAACTTTTTATCACTATCTTAGAAACAATTACCAGCTTGTCCGTCAATGTAGGAAGACTGTGCCAAGCTAAGATATATGATTTTATTGTAATGCTTCAGTTTTCCAAAGAAAATGACAACCATTTGCCCATTGATTAACCTATTACAATTTTCTTGAACATTTTTTTTCTTGGATTAACATGTTGTATTTCTAAACAATTTTTAAGTTATTTAAAAAAAGAAATGAAGCAATATATTTGGCAAATATTAATCAAACCCTGAATCATCTTGGACTTTATGATAGAATTATGAGTGGGGTTTTTTTTTATATCAAAATGCACACAAATAATAAGCCTCTGTTGCATTATAACTGTCCATTTTAACAGATTATATATACTGAAACACAGTCTTTATATAACACCCAGGGTTGTCTCTAAGACCCAGGAGGCGGGGAATTCCCCCGCCTATAATGTCTTAATTACCCAGTTATTACTGTGGAATCATTAGATTTCGTGGTGGCTCAGTTTTCGTTGAATTCGTGGGTACCTCTCATCAACGAATTAACATCCTCCACGAATTAATAAATTAGGGTAATAAAGTTATATTTCTTCTGTAGGTTTGAGAGAATACACGAAATTACGTCCCCACGAAGCTGTAAAATTTAAGCAATCCACGAAAATTGGCCCCCAAGAAAATTAATGATTCCACAGTATTGCATTTCAAACACATTGTAGCTATAAGGAAGACCCCCAAACCCCCTGCTACTTTTTCACTTCCTCCTTCTACTTCAATTTTTAGAGACAACCCTGGGTGTAACACCGATAGCATGGTATCACAGGTACAAGTTTCTTTATAAAGAGTCAGTCCCAGTTCTCTGTTTCTGTCACTTTGCTTACTTCAATATTCATAAATATCTTTATATCTACACTATATTAATTTTTAAAGTACAGTAGATTAGAAAAACTTTTCTAACGCCCCCCTCTATTGCACCTGGTTTACACACATCTGGTAATAAAATGAAAAGTTTATGGGAACTTTACATTATAAATAACAATAAAGTACCTGAATAATAACATTGATGAATTGTGCAAGATGTTCCAGAACTACGCTATGCAATTGATTAAAGATGGCAGATTTCCCCCATTAAGAATTTCTTTAAGAAATTTGATTTCATTATTTCTTATTAATTTTTCAGAGTAAAAGAGGGATATGTCAAAGATGAAGTCTTGGACATTTTTCTTTTACTTCTATTTTTTTTTAACTATTATAAGCTGATAGGAATAATAATTCATATTGAAAATTGACAAAAAGTTATTGAAACAGGAACCAGGGACAGACAACAATACAAATATTAATTGTTTCATCATCTCTTATTAAATTTACCTAATCATTGTGACACATCCTCTGTCTATTGGCAAACATAACACTGGTGTGGAGACTCGAATAGGCCTAAAAGAAAACTTACAGCCAAAACAGAGAGCACTGTCACTAAAAAAAGACACTGACACAATAGGGCGATCAAAGATATGGGGTGGGTCTATGTGGGACACAATGCAGCCTCCCGGCATGTAATCGTTAATGACAGCACTGTTAACAAACCCCTCAGGTACAATCTTAGCATCGTACAGAGGCTTAATGACTAGTTCGTGAATCCAGTCTGGGATTTCATCCACTTCTCCTTTGGGATAGAGCCTTTCCATCCCTGGTCCCTTCTTCTCCAACTGGGATCCATAAGTGTAACCTTCCCCAAAGAAATACTTGTTTCTCAGCGGCGCCCTGTCGACTGTATGTGATTTATACTCCCCTTTGTCTGCTATTTTTACCGTCTCGTTGATCTTTTCCTCTATTTTTTCACACTGATCGTCATTAAACAAGCGACGTTGCTTGATTCCCGCATGGACCTTACTTAACTCGTCTGCATTGCTCCAGCTGGCGTCAAGGTCCTGGTAATGTGATTTGGACTTGTATTTGCCATTGGATGAGTCTCTTCTCGATTTTTCGGACTCTCTGTCCTTGCTATGCCTGGACGAGCTAGAATTGTGTGGAGATTGGAGCTTCAGACGTAAATCCTTGAAGTTTTCAGCCATCTTGGCACATTTTCCGAATCTCCCAGGATGCACTTCGAAAAACAGAAATTTCGCGGGAACATATAAAGTGCAAAAGTGCGTCGTTTTGTAAATTGTCTTTTGAATTAGAGGTCTTACTTTTGCGCTGCTTGTCTTATGTCTAATCAAACCAGTTGTATTCAGTTGGGGAATTACGGTTTACACACTCCACTATTCCCCTTTCTCCCTGACAAGATTTTCATGCATGCCCCCAGAGCCCCCATAAAAAAAAAAATAACGTTAGCAGTTTAGTATACCGATATCAAAATTATTTATAATTAAGTGTTAATTATTTATGCATATGAATTTTCTCGAAATATTGGGGGGGGGGGGGTCCTACCTAAATATTTTCTTTGAGGCACGTTGCATTTGGGGGGGGGGGGGGGCAACAGACTTAATTTGTATTTAAAAAATTGTAGAAGCCCCCGACACACACGCAAACACTTTTTGGGAACATGTATAAAATGATAGGAAAAAATATTAATAAAATGATTTTGATGATTGGCGATGTAATGTTTTTAATTTAGCTTGTCAGGATTTTGGGTGAGTCGATCTGTACCCCACCACCCCACCTCTCTAAAATTACCGCGGATCCATCCCGTATACATGTAAAAAGGAGATCAAATATTTGCGTGCTTCAATTATATCTTAGTTCCATACAGGCAGAAATGCATATATATCATAAAATATGAAGTGTTTGGATATCTTGACTGAGCAATTTTTATTGTTAGCTATAGCATATTTCAATGTGAAATTCATATTTTAATATAAGTAGTCTTAATTTTGAAATTCAAGAAATTGATAGAAACGAAGTTTTGACGTACACCGAAGCATCTGAAATAGTTACATGTATGCCTTAATGCAAGAAAAGTTCATGTAAGCATTTGGAGAGTTCTTCTTTGTGCATGTACTTGACATGTATTTGACTGTTACGTTGATTGTTTTGAGTTCTATATTCTACAAATCATCTTTAAATATTCTCAATAAATGATTCAAAATGCAGTATTTGTCCAATGTTTCAACGTCTAAAAAATAACCAAAGCCACCGAGGACTAAAACTCTATGATCTGCGTATATAAAATTTGCATGGTGCATGTACATTGTAGATCAGCTGTAGATATCTTTACTTACTGCATGAGCGGCGGGGGTTAGGGGAAGGTTTAACTCACAGGGGCCAAGCCCGTTTTAACATTAATTTCAATGTAACCATAAATAAAGAAAGTCTTTATTTATGGTTACATTGAAATAGTCTTTATTTATGGTTACATTGAAATTAATGTTAAACCGGGCTTGGCCCCTGTGGGGTAACTGTGTCACTAAGTTGCCGTGGAATAAAACGACAGGTATTGCCCGAACTGCCTTATCAGCTGTTCGACAATTATCCAAGAAACTACTTGTGTTGTACTGTACGAGTTGCGTGGGTTCTGACACATTAGATAAAAATTCCTGCAGTTTTAAATCCGACATTACCTACACTTTTAGCTGTGACTGACAAATCAAATAATATTATAGCATATATTATATACTTGTACGATATATGATTGATCCAATAAACAATGGCAGGTAAATTTAATGTCGAAAAAACAAAACCAAAACATTTGTCGGTTAAATCGATCATGTACGTGTCGAAAAATATTCTCAAGTAAATCCCGTGTGTTAGAGTAACACTGTAAGATAAGTTAAATGTCTGGAAAACAAAAAACACAGTCGGGTAAAAGTCATTTGTCGGACAAAAAAACCTGTAACCATGAGCTAAAAAAGCACTGCCAACATACACTTTTTATGATGTCGATATCGGCGAAATCGTACATAAACTCACGATATCGACATCGATATCGAACTTGATAAGTTGCATTACATTTATGTCGATATCGATATTGTTCCTGATTATTTGAATTTGCCTATTTGATGTAAGCAATTCTATATCGATGCGATATCGTCGATATCGACACCAAAGTAAGACTACGCCCAAATAAGACATTAATGCAAAATATTGATAAAGGTGAAAGGATATCAACTCCAAGTATAGATATATAGAAGTGTAGAGTTTATGTAGATGTGCGATGTCTCTATACCTACATGTACTGTTGTTGACATTGGTGAATCAATGCTGAAACAATATCAACGACATCGACGTTAAGTAAAGACACCTTAATTAAAAGTGAAATGTTTCAATGACTACAGATTTGGTATCGTTGAAAACGAAACTAATGTAAGAAAGCATTGTTGCAAATAACGTACATGTATCTAAATTTATTGGAATGGTGTTTGACGACGGTGAAATGATATCCATGGATACGATACTACATCGTGTCTTGGACAAAACAAAATTTTAGAGTCGAAAAAAAACCTGCAAGGGTGTTTAAAAATTCTATAGTGCCTGTATACACAACTATTATATTTATACACTTGCAAATGTTTTCCATTATATAACACTGTTTACGCAATCAGCTGTTTTTCTGCATAACATCATTTTGGGTCAAGAGGTCAAAGTAGCGAATGAATAATCTATAGGTCACTACTTTTTCTATGTACTCAAACTAACCGACTTATGCTAAAACACACCTATTAAACATCGTAGGGAAAACATAATTTAGGCATACATAAAAAACGTATCTGCATTTTGTTATACGAGGTTTTATACATTCATTTAAGAAATAAGGTATCATTTTTGGATGTATATCGGGATATAAATACGTGTTGGTCACGTGATCAAATGAAATCTCATTTCGGGCTTTATGGGATTTGATCACGTGATCAACCCGTATTTATATCCCTATATACATCCAACAATGATACCTTATTTCTGAAATAAAGTTTATAATTTTTACACAACTCTGTCATACAATTTTAATGTAGACCCGTTTCTCTTCTCAATATATAGGTACAAAATAAAATTACATCGGTAGAATCACTGTCAAGTAATCGAAACATGGGCAAACATACTACCTGTCAGGTACTAGTAATTCTTACATATATTCAGAAAATTACAATCTCAGCTCATTCTATCAATACCGGTATTAAATTTACAGTCGTCTATTTTAATATTCTTTGGTCATGACTTTTAAATTTCCAGTGTCCAGAGAGTCTTTATATACATCAAAGGATTTTAGGTGGTATGGGACACTTCCATGTTGTGACATATTGTTTATCGAAATAAACAATAAAATCAAGTGTAATTATATAAGTAGTTTCTTTCCAATCAGTGTCACCTAAAACGTAGCGCAGTGGGTTAGAGGGTTTACTACGAATCTGTTAGTCATGAGTTCGAATCCGCTGAGCTTTTTACAATTTTTAATCTCCCAATATTTTTAAAAGCTATTTTTTGGATTATATATTGTAAAATTAGAAAATTCTAAACCTGTGAAAGAATTTTAATGAAAATGTACTTTAATCCACATTAACATCGACAGATGTCCCATACCACCTTAAACTCCACATATAAGTGATAAAAAACAAAGTTGTAAAAGCGTTATTTATTCATTGTATCTATAACAATCAATGCTTATTCTGCAATATAAATGCAATATATATACAGCTGGAAAAATTCCTTCCCTTATTAAAACATACTTTATAAATCCTTATTAATGCTGTTATATTTAATTAAGGTAACATTTGCAGTTTAACCATGTATATTTCAGTTTAACAAGTAAAAGGAGGCAGCAAATGCATGTAAATGCCAAAATAAAAATTGGTACCATGGTCGATCTTTGTCTCAGCTAGAAAAAAACAGTTGACATTGATCTTTTTATTTTAGTTGGACATGCTTTCTAATCACAAAATCTATATGTATATGAGTACTATAACCCAATTCTAAGTAGAAATCTACGAAAACATTCTATATAGAAACCTGTGTAATATAGAGAATCTTCTTCCTTAGTGTATTTTAAGATACGGTCAATCTATTTAAAATTAGATCCTTCACGCTCTCGTATTTGATATGTCGCTGTGAATGTAAATTTGATTGGCTGCTATTTTTTTTTCACAAAGTTCAATCTGAGATGACCCCATATGGGATGTTGTTAGATCCTCACAGCGACTTCGTGAAGGATCTTATTTTAATTAGATTGAAGATACGGTAGTCACAGATGCTTTACTAGTCAATGATCTCTGGGTAAATAACATGGACTTGTAGAACACAGAATGCTAATCAAAGTACTGAAGTACTGAAAGCCGGGCTCTTTTGGTGTCATTATGCATATTGTGTAGTAAAGACTGAAAATCTCTCTTTCTCTCTCATGCTTTTGTCGGGAAAGCGTCAAAGAGCGACCAAATGTTGTAAGCGGCTATAAACAAAAATATGTCTCTCTAGTAGAAAAAAGATTAACAGTTGCTGCTTTGAATTTTGCAAGAAGCGTTATATATACAACCCCCATTTTTTCAACGTACAGTAAAGTAGTTCTTGGAAATTCATGCGCATTGTATGTGTCCAAAATGCATAGTCTTGTTTTTAAAACACGTTAGAGAAGACTAATTAAATTTTTGATTGTTTACTTTGCTATTTATAGTAACATTGGCGATTTGCCTGCCTAGAGCCAGGACTCTGCTTTCAGCAGAGCCCGGCTAAAAATTGAATTTACTTTAAGAACATATTACTGGTACATCTGTCATCTAAGTAAACATTATAGAACACTAAAACACAACACTTTAAATCTAAATAATTATGTGGTTAAGAGCTTCCAGTCCACAATTTGCATAATAATATACATAAACATTTACATGAGAATACATTGCTACCTAAAACTATATTTAAATACACATTTTTTTTTGTAAACAACAATATTATGATATGCACTAAAATATCCGATAAATGCATTTCAAAACAAGCATTTACTAACAATCAAAGAACAGGACAATGTACTAAGCAATCTGAAGGTAAACACTAAAATCACCAAGCACGTATTACAAGAAAGAAAGGTTAATCTAATACATGTATAATAGTGGCCGATCGGTGTACGTAATAGCGGTCGATCAGTGTATAATAGCGGTCGATCGGTGTATATAATAGCAGTCGATCGGTGTATGACAGCAGTGGATCACTGGCCTACAATAGCCAGCAGAAGTTTCTTGTAGTCTCCGCTGGTCTCGGATGACACCGCGGCATTGAGAGACTTCCCATGATCCCTCTGATATTGATCCTTAATGTTCTGTAGATCAATCTGCAAACATGAACCTCTTATTTTAAAAAAGGAAGAGATATCATTGCTTGAAGTGAAATAGACACTTTTAAAGAAAATTCTTCAGTCTACAGTTGAAGTCCATGGACACCATACTTGCCTCTGATCGGGACACGATGATTCGGATTAAGGTGGAGTCATCGGTTCCCATTCCTCGCATTGCTTCGTACAATTTGTCCGAGAAAAACTTGGGTCTATTCATAGCACTCATAACTGTGGTATGACAAAATTTGAAAATTTAGTTCCATTTTGTTATAAAACCAAAATGTTTAGTTTTATGGGGAATGATTTACCAACAAATAAACATACACTTCTGCTTGAATGTACATGTAAATATGCAAGGAAACAAAATAATGATGTTTACAAAAAAGGATTTGGTTTTTAAATTGCAAAAAAGTCTTTTTACAGTACATGAATAAATATAAATTCTAAGATGCCAGTTTGAACTACATGCAACTCACTGATAGCTTTGAAACCATATTCCAGATCCAAAGACATCTCAGAACCAATTGAACTCAGGATGTCCTTTCCAGAGAGCTGGAACCAAAATTAACATGTACTGTACACATAGTTTAAACACTTCATCAATCCAGCAAACACATGACTACTGAATTACATGTAACATTGTCAGCATTTTGCTTTGCATATACAAATTGTATATGATATCTGTCAGTAACAAAACAAGAGGCCCATGGGGCCACATCGCTCACCTGAGCAACAATCGGCGTTCAAAAGATATTGTGCCATATGGTCCCTCGGTAGAATAACAAAAGATAAATATTGTCAAGTATTCGAATTTTACACTTATTTTTGCATACACGTAATCTTTGACATTGTACCTTCATGAGATACTATTTTTTACCAGAATAAGAAAATCCTACGCAAGATATAAAACTAAACATTTGGTAGGTGTACACTGTTAAGTTGTTAACTTCCAATTCCCTATACACTATATATTCGTTCTGCCCCCCCCCCCCCCCCCCCTCACCTTTGTAAAGCGATCAAAATATATGAGAGCATATAGGTACATTTTTTTCATCAACTACTTACTAGTTATTGTATTTTTAAAAAATATATAATAGTTATTGTATTTTATTTAAAAAATACTACATGTATAGACGTGAAGAAGAAAGTTGTACCTCAATGTGCTCAATTCCTCAAATTCCCTAAAGATGTCGTTTTTATTTACTCGTGTTTGAAAAACTATCAAACTTGATGTAAATTTCACATTATTTATTGTATAAAGAGGGGGACCCAGAGAGTTGGTATATACAGAATATCATTCTTTTATTTTGTTTTTACAAGTATTTAACATACTCTAATTCATATAGAATTTCTAATGTTCAACCGAAATTTCAGCGTCAATCGTAGAATTATAAGCAAGATACAGAGCTCACAGTCCGCCTAAGTTTGAGTCGTATTTTGTTCACATGAGTTTATTACATTCAGCTTAAGATTTTTAACTTGGTATTTCCTATTCAGCATTTAAAATGGAAAAAAAGAATGGTCTAAGATTTTCAATTCTTTTATTCACTCAAGACCAGTTCACTGGTATTTGAGGTTCAAAATCAGTTTATACAAATGTACATAAACACAGTCCAGGTTCACATGTACAGTAGGAGTAATAATGACGAAAAAAGGTTAAGTTTACAATACAATTAGTTGTCAAAGTTGGTTTCTGGAAGAACAGACTATGAAAATTTTCTTAATAAATATTGACAAACTTTTTACTTTTTTAATCTTTAGTTTTTAAGATCTGTGTACAAACATAGAATTGTGAGCAAATCTCTGTATCTTGCTAATAATTCGAAGCTTAACACTCAAATATGGTTAGTAATTAGAAATTGTAAACAATTAAACACAAGAAACATGCACTATAACAAATAAGATCGAACACAATTTATTTTTTCGAAATGAATCATATATATACATGTATATACCTAGTAGACATATTTCCGTCAGCGATATCAAACTCTATTTAAACTGAATAAACTCGAGAAAATGCCGAGCATCTCAACAAAACCTATTGCATTAATCTACCATTACGCAAAAGATACTGCCGAATTACCGATAGAATGAATTGTATTTCAGTACTTTTTTTATACATCAGATTTTGCTTAATTTGCGCAGGTAAACAGTTAACTGTTTGATTTACCGAAGTCTCTGTTTGATTTGATACGTAAAAATCACGAAATACAGACGATAGTTCCCAGGTTACAAAGCATAAATAATGAAAACGAAACGAAAATCAGAACAAGCTAACACCAACGTCATGTGTGAAAACTGTCAACGCATTGAAATATTTAGCCTCAATTTACTTCACAAAATCGGCACCAATATATTTTGCATGTTTCAAAAATTTCCCTTCATACGCAAACTGTTGCACAACAAGCAAATTCATCATAGTCAGATCGAACCTTTTTCGTATAATGTCATGGCTGCTTTAAACAAAGAACCTCGTTTTAGAAGTATGGAATACGAGTCTTGGTAAAATGGGTATGCAAACCCGGGCCGTGGCAAAATAAAAGCCGGGGCAGATCGACAATCGTCAATTCCAAATACGCATTATTTTGCACAATATTTACAGCGAATACAAATATACTGGTTCATCAAATATCCTGAAATTTTAATGAGATTGCCAGATTAATTACTGCCAATCTTTTGTTTTGCCCAGACCAAGTCTTGCCTACCCATTTTACCGGATGCCGAACGCGAAGCTGAAACACGCCTTTCCTTTATTATTATTTTCGTAATAACTCAGATTTGAAACAGAATAAGCACTTATTTTTTGCAATTTATATTTTCCTTCCCATAAGGATAATTTATGCTAAACTACGTTGAATTTGCCTCGGTAGTTCTTGAGAAGAAGATTTTTAAAAATGCACCCCCCTTTTTCTACAGTTCCAAGGTTTTCTCCGCTTTGAATACAGATCGGACTTTTATTTCTGCAATTTATATTCGCCCACCCGTAAGGATGCTTTGTGCCAAATTTGGTTGAAATTGGATAAGCGGTTTTAGAGAAGAAGTTCAAAATGTAAAAAAGTTTACAGACGGACGGACAGACAGACGGACAGACGGACGACGGACAAAATGTGATCAGAATAGCTCACTTGAGCTTTCAGCTCAGGTGAGCTAAAAACAAAAATCTGACATATTGGTCATAAAAAGACTGTTATTTACTTTCTGATATTCTTCAAAGGTGGCCCTCATCTGGTACTCGTGTCTGATGGATAAGACTGAGAGGAAGGCGGACTCATCCATGCCAAACTTTTTGACGCCCGCCTTGTACAGGGTCTGGGCATCCTGCTGGGCCAGAGCCCGGTCGACCACCGCCTCAGGACCCCTCTGCATCAGCATCTGTCTCTGACTGTCTGTCAGCTCGGTTCTATTAGCCTGTAAATCAATCATAAGAGCGAATCACATACCTGTTCAAGATATATATATATATATGATTGTCAAATTAAATCTTAACATGAACTAAAAATACGTGTATTACCAGTACACATTTATATTTATTATATTTCCATTGAATACAAACATAATACACATACATGTACATATTTGCTCCTAACTACATGTCCTCAGCATAAGATTGGAAATCAAAAGGAGATAAATGTTACCTGAAAAAAGGACACCAGCAATCTTTTGAAATGTCCACTTGTTTCACTGGCACAGTCAGCCTCAAGCTCTCTTTCAAAGTCTGTTTGAAGTCAATTAATATTTAAATTTGATTTAATAAAGACATTATATATGTTAAAGACTTGTTATTAGATTAAGAATATGCTTGTCATTACTAGTATACCAAGAGTAAGATATAGGAACAAACTCATTACGTTGCTTGTAGGCTGCCTTGATGCCCCGTATTTCTGCATTTGTTCTGGTAGTCAAAATTTCAATCAGGATTGATTCAATTGTTCCCATTCGCTGAAAGATGAAATAATCCTATCAAATGTACACGTATTTCTAAGACGAAGAGACCGATGAGTTATATGGCCTCAATCAGAACTTAGGACTACTGTGCTTTCATCAATGTTCATGGCCACCAATTTCACAGATTCAGTGAAAATCAAAGTTTGAAGGATATGTAAATTTGTGGCAAATGATAATTCTGATCAATACAATATTATATTAGGTACTGCACTTCAATAAACATTTAATTACTGATCAACTCAACAACTGGTGTTCAACGATTATTGATTAAACCACAGAATTTCAGCTTGAAATGAACTGAGACAAAAAGAGATAGCTGTTTCTATTTGACGTACCCTCATTGCTTTGTTAAGACACCAGGCGTCGTAGTATTCAGGGGACTTAACAAGCGCCAGGATCAGCTCCTCCAGATCACTTGACAACTTTGACTTCAGATCCGAGATCAAATCCTGCAAAACGATGGAGACGCTATTGATTGTATTAATTTATCTATAAATGAAAAGATGCTATTACATTTACATTGTATTTATTAATGTAGTACAAGTATATACATGTATTGAAACATGTAATACCGTACTCTATGATAATTGAGAGCTGCCTTCTCAGAGATTGTGCTTTATACCTTTCCATACACGCTTTTGTACATGTCGAGAATTTCCTGCCTCTGTTTGTTAGAGGTGTGGCCAATAACTTGAATGATGGCCTTCTCATCCGTCCCTACAATCACATATTTCATTATACTTTTTGATAAAAGATATATACAACTAGAGCAGAACTCGTGGCAAAGCCACGAGTAGGTCTTCCGTTGTTGCTGCGAGTTGAAAATATATGTGATGTGGTGTCAAACGATTATAATTACTAAACTTTCAGTTCTGTTGTTGTGATTGAAAGACTGCATTTAAAACGTGTATTGAAAAAGAAAATAAGAAAATGTTTTAGTTTATGTAATCGTAACAAACATTATTTAAAAAATGAAATATTTAATGGCGAGTTAAATTTTCAGAGGGTAGCAAGCATTGTTGTAAACAGTATGTACTCGTGGGTCATGTCAGGAATTGTGGTTTGGTTTTTTTTAAACCGAACCCGTTTACAAAACACGTAACCTTTTCTCTAAGATAACTTCTTTATTCAAATATTTCTAAATTTTTGAAAACAATGTACAATTTAGAATTGTTGCGTGCTGACAAAATTTACAGACCCTGAAACGTACTACTACACCAAAAAAGCGTGCGACTTACGTGCAAGAAACGTTTCGTGTTAACCTTATCGTGTGAATCGTGAAGCGTTTCGTGTAAACCGTTTAGCGTTTCGGACAAAGCGTGCAGAGTTTCGGACAAAGCGTGTAAATCGTTTCGAGCAAAGCGTGCGAGAACCATGTGAAACGTTCATCAGATTTCATTCGGAACTCTCTGACAATTTGTTTCAAAATGGCGCCCGTGTTTTACATTACATGTATTTTAAACTGTTTGTAATTGGCAAAACTCTTTTGTAGGTATTTTCATGGGAAAAAATCTAGAGGAAATGATAAACTAATCTTTTTACAAAATTGAATTTAATTTTAACAAACAAAAGAAAGGTATATGTATTAAAAGACGACTAGTTACAGAGTACATGTATATATAACGTTTTTATACGATGTTTCAGTACTGGCCCAGTCGTTTTACCGGTAACGAATATTTGCCAGTATCGAATAATTTTTAGAAAAATTACTAGTGGAAGACGAAGTTGAGGTTTTAAAAAATCCTAGCTAGGTAATTATAAAACAGAAATAAATATTCTATCAGTGCGTGAAGTTGTTTGCCATTTGCACGATTATTTACCAAATTGTTTACAAATTAAAAATGTGACCCAGATATGAGCTGCCGGAAGATCAAAGCAGAAAAAACGAAAGTGTGAAAACAATTAAGCCTAACTATGAAAATAAGTTTGTTATTGATCCCTATTTAGTGGATAATAAGTAAATATAATTCATTTTAAAAGATAATGCATCATATCAAATAATAATGGAGCTTTGAATGAAATTACGACTTCAAATAGAACCACGTGTAGTTTTCCTAGTTTCGGTTCATTGCGACAGAAGTATTATTTGGCTGCATATATTGATAGATGTACGGGAAAAACAAAGGAAAATGGCAACTACTTATCATCAATTACTATTATAAAGTGTTTTAATGAAAATTCAATATCATAAAGTAACGCAAATGAAAACTGTTCAAGTCCAGGTATGATAAAAATAACGATCATATTATTTGTTTAAATGACATATTTCCACAATTGTTTTTCCTTCTTCATTTATAAGTCTATTAACAAGTACCTCTAGTATATTTTTGAAATTAATTCGCCTCAAAATATTCGGTCAGAAGTGATAAAGGGCGCTTAATTCGATACTGGGAAACGAATTCTCAAAACTAGGAAAATGGAGGGGGTGTTGAAATTACTACCTTTATATTTTCGGAAGTTTGATACTACAGTTTAGAAGGACAAAGAAACGCGATTTAAACATAAAATAAAAACATTTGGAATTCCGATAATAATAGTTGCATGCACGACGAAACCGCATATTGATTCGTTACTGGTAAAATGACTGTGCAATATTAAAATTCGCTATACATAAAAAATATTAAATACAATTAGCAAAACATGATTTCTGTTGGAACAAGCCTTAATCAACTTTAACTTACACGAGCATGTTTTGATAAGCATGTATTTTTTTTTATTATTTATTTACATCGATAACTCTTACTAAGACCATTCGGCTTTGTACAAGCGGCACACATAACCTGTGAGACCTGCACCTGGCTGAACCTGTCAATCAAACTCTGTGTATTTGTTTTCATTGGATGGTCAAGCGTCTCTTTTTTGGTCAATAGCCAATGGAAAAATTAATGACTTCAATGTAATCGGAATCAGTAATTGATGAAGCACACAATTTAAATGATAGAAAATTTATTAATTATTTGAACAAAATTAAATGTAAACATAGAAAGAAAACATACTGATCATTTCTATGAATTGCAGGAAGTAAGTTCTTTGGAATCCCGATTATAGATATTTTTACAAGTAATTATTTTAATTATTTAAACCACTGTTAACGGAAAACAAGTGGCTTTAAAAGTAATTAACGCACAGGGATTTGCCTACAATGTACACAGTCATGCAATTAATTATTATGGGAATCTTTACGTATGGTACTTAATTCAAATAGATCATGATAATCTATACACTGTACGCCGTTATACATGTACATGTAAGGAGCGCCGGTAATATATACGAAGATTGGGTCAAAAAATTAAATCATTTTTATTTCTTGTTCTTTTCAATACAATGTTAAATTACTTTGAAAAAAAAAATCCGAAATAGTAATTACAACTTTCTTTTTTGTTTAATCATTTGAATTTTTTCTGAGGTGCATGGATATGTACAGAACATATTTATTTACGCGAATGATACGACATAGGAAGAAAATTAACGGATGTTTGTATAACATTGTTTTCTAACGAATGTGACTAATTTAATTTTAAATATTTTTCAACATTATCAATGTAAATAATATCAGATTTATTTACTGTTTGTATTTTTACATCGTATTCTCTGAAACCAATAAAAATAATAATGTTAGAAGAAAAATCAAATCCCGCCGAATACTGAAAACCCGATTTCAGTTTGTAATCATGCGGATTTTATTTTTGGTATTGACTATTGAGTTACGGTAACATTTTTTCTGGATGATCTTTTTTATTTATTAATTTATGTAGTAAAAGCACCATCCAATTGTTACTCAATTAACATAACAATTGATGACCCGGGGCTATATATGTTCTGAGCTGTGTGCGCTGAAGCGACACAAGATTCTCGGTCGCACGGGGCGGTTGAATTAACACAGACTGACCGAATAAACAAACGGGTGGGAAAGTGAAACAAAATGTTACACATAAGAAGAAGCCACCTAAAATGATTTTCGACAGATCTTGATATCGTTTCGCCAATCAAAAAAAAAAAAAAAAAATACAGCGCGAGCTCCTGTCAGCGGGGCGGGAGGGGGGGGGGGGGGGCAGCAATGAGTTCGCTTCCACAATGAAACGAACATGTAGAAAAACTACAGAAGTGATTAATATGTGAGCGATAGAATCTAATCTAAAGTGTTTAAAACTCATGTGAATATTCTTTTAAATAATCATCGGATGCCTCAACTCAGGACATTCTTTTATCGTGCTAGCACCTACCGCAAACATGTAACATGGAACTTTGATTATAATTTGAATTGATTATTAAACTATCGTTCATTAATATTCATTTACACTCAAATTTAATTAAATAAATACAAAATGGACAAACTTTGATAACATAAAATTAAAACAGTTCTTGTATTTACGGCTATATTAACTCAAACACGTTCATATGCATGGAAGTGTGCGAATCTTGTGTATTAAATAACCGCTATGTAGTGCAGCCGTGGCTGAGATCCTCGGCCGTGGGCGACCGATAGATTACGTCAAGGTACAACGCACAAACCCGCACAGCTCAGAACCCATGAATCTTTGAAAAGATTGCAGTATAATGACCTTACTCTATCAAATAGAAGTTATCTATTTTAAACTTAAAAACCCACAATTGATCTATGTCTATTATTGCTTTAGATTGAAAAATGACATTCCTTTATTAATTAACTTAACGATTTCTTAATTGACACCCAATCGTTTAATCCATAAAAAAAATATGTGTAATCAAAACGAAAACATTTCTTGAGTTTGCGGATAAATAAATTCATATATGAGAGACGCAACTCTCGTGTATTAGATAACCGCTGACCGCTAGGTAGTCCAGCCGCGACCATGGTGACCGATTTTCTCGGCCGCGGGCGAGGGAGAGCTTACGTAATGGTACACACACACACACACAGCTCTGATTCAAGGTAGATTTTAAATGCATGGAGTTAATAACTAAAATGTAATGCATAGATTTTTTTTTATTCCATATTTTGTGGTTTACTAGAAAAGAAAAACAATGATTTGTTTCCCAAATCCAGTTTTTAAAGGATTGTGCATTATAGGAACTTAACAACAATGACTTAAACTCCTAAAATAAAGCACGTATTCTAAAAAGAAAAAAATCTTATGAATTAATGCCGTTTGTATAAACCAGCATACTTTCTGCGGTAACTTCATGCCAGTTGTACGCGCAAAGACTTTCGTTAACTTGTCAAATGAAAACAGGTACATGTTAACATGTAAAGCATTTTACACTCATACTACACAAATCTCATACAAAATAACATTGTAACGACCTTTATGAGATCCCAACAAACAACTTTTCCAGCGACACTCATATCAAAATCCTAACCGTTTTTGAGTTATTAAGCAAAATTTTAGGGGCCATTGGCCCTTAATTTAAGGAGCCAGCCCCTTTTTATTGGTGTCAAATGAAAGCCCTTGATATTTTGCACAACTTTTATTCTACATGTCTTAACCAAATGTTTTTCGTTTAAAAGATATTAAGGAAAACATGTCTAAATTTTTGCACTTTTTGGAATCCTGTTTTTTGACCCCCTACCTTTTCCTAAATAAAAAACGTAATCTAAAAACAAAAACAGATGTGCACAACTACAATGTTCTGTTATTCAAATTCGTTGGATTCTCATTCCCTGCTATCATAGTCTCGGAGCCTTTGTCTGGAAACAAAAGGCCCTTAAAAATTTAAAAGGGGAATAACTCTTTAACGGAAAGGGAATTCTACATTTCATGAATTGCTTAAGATAGTGTTCTGTAAGGTACATTAGCCCTGAAAATTTGAGCAAAAACCGTTCAGAAATGAGCAAGATATGAAGCCTCAAAGTTTGCGTCTAGGAAACAAAAAAAAAAAAGAAAAATAAGAATAATCTTAATTTTTTTCCCTCACAATAATAGAAAGGTCTTCCGTTGGAAACGGAAGACCTTAAAAACAGTGCAGTACTATCTGTACCAAAAGATAAACCAATAATGTATTTAAGGTAGAAGTTTAGAGTATTCACATTGTTTAATGTTTGCTCATAAGACAGAGTACTACCTGATATACTTATACAGTATTCTATTTCTATATTTTCCTGGCATACAATATAATGCAACAGTAAAGTCATTTATTTCATAATGAATATATCTATTTCTAGTTTTAAAACTAGGGACGGCCAGTACCTATTCCTCTCATTGCCGTGCGAAGAGTCATGGTGTCCAATTCACAGTTGAAAGGGTTTGCTGGACGAATGGTCGGTCTAGGAATGTCCCCCATTGACACCCCTCCAATCTGGAAGTTATCCATTCCTGCTGTGGCTGAGGGTACACCCCCTGGTGCCTATAAATAAAAGAGCAGTAAAAGTCCTATAAGAAATGCAAAAAAGAAAATTTCATACTTATCAGTGATCTGAACAATAATAAGACAAAAAAATTTAAACCACATATATAAATCCACAATATATGTACACCAGTTAAGTAATTTGAACAATAGTTATACATAATCTGCATGCCGAGTATTACATTGCTTTTGACATTTTTGCTTCAGGATGGTTTTATGCAGCCATATAAAACATCTAAAAATAACCACCTGGTCATATCCTCTCTGCCCTTGGAGAGCATATGACTGTTGACCTGGAACTCCGACCTGAGCTGGTGGAGGCTGTTGCCCTGGGTAACCGCCTTGACCTGGTTGTTGCCCTGGGTAACCGCCTTGACCTGGCTGTTGTCCAGGGTATACAGGCAACTTCACCACATATGATTCACATATGTGAATCATATGTGGATCATATGATTTGTTTCATACGAGATCATAAAAAAGGGCATCATATGTGACAAATCATATGATCCACATATGATTCACATATGATAGCCCTTTCATATGATTAACATATGAAACTTTTATGTGTGTTGGAAGTTATTTTCATATGAAAATCATATGAAAGGGGCATCATATGTAAATCATATGAAACATACATATGTGGGGTTTTTCATATTTACCAAAAGGAAAATATCCACTTGTGCACACAGAAAATAAGGTATATTTCTGCTTTAAATAAAATTTATCAATATGTTTCTAAAGTTTTTAGACTTAAGCATATTATTCTACAGATCTATCCCTAAAATGTCTTGTTTTCAATAAAAAGATATAGCTTATTTTACATAGTGCACATAATTAAATTATTCAAAGAATATAGAAAAACAAGTTATTAGCATTTGTCGATACATATATTCTTCTTAAGAATACAAATTATTGGACATTTGGTTTAACAAATGTATAAGTACTAGCTGTCATGTATACCAATGAAAGTCAAATCATGAGTAAATATACCAAAAATCATTAAAGTGTATATTACGAAACGAAAATTGAGTTAAAGCAATGTCTATCGCTTGTTTAGAACTGGAGAATTTCACGTTTTAGTCCTGTTCTCTTGTTTTTCTGCTTGCTGTCCATGGTCATGAAATGGGATAATCGCCAGAATCTTCTTAGAATAAATATCTCTTTATAATTCTTCAGTATCTCCTTGGTTGCAGACTAAATTTTCTTTAGAATATATGGTCCCTTTAAAATGATGAAAAGAAATATTTTAAAAACTATACAGACTAAGTGTAATTTATAATGTACAATATTCCATACATCTTTAAATCAACTTCATTATAAATGAAAATAAAGCAATTCACCTGAAAGATAGTAGACTTCATTAGTTTATTTTTAATGACCTTTGCATGTGCTCATGATCTTGAATCTCTCAAAAACTCTTGAATTTATTTGGAACTGAATGAAAAATTTTTTTTTGATAGCAACCTTATAATACTTACCTTTAGCAAAAGTCTGGACCAATGAATCCCTTAAATTAAGTCACTTTTAGGCTTAAAATTGTAGTGCACATGATCCTCTTTGACAATTTACTAAAATAGATACATGTATATGCTACCTTCGAAATCCTTTGATACCAAGAGTTTGTTTATACATGTATATCTTTGTGTGCAGTTTTACTCAGTTGAAACAAGCTTTCTGGTAAGCACTCAGATATCAAAAACACTAAAAAATAACATTTTCAATAAGCCCAGCAATAAGTATACTTAATAGAGTCACTGAGTGGCCATTTTCATAAAAAAAATAGTAAAATCATGGTCCATTTTATATACTGAATATTTTTACTGACACTGTGAATGTTTTGCATTGGTCAGAAATGTCAGTTATAAATAAGATGTATAAATTTGTAGTAGTACCTACTTAAACTATTTCCAAATTCATCGGGTTCGTTATTCATTTTCTCTTTCATCTATTATAAAACGTAAATTCTTTTTGGCCAATTCTGTTAAAAGTGTTCACTATTGTTTAACAAGTATATAAACCCGAGCACATTCGTGCTCGGGGCTTCTTCACTGAACCTTGCATCAAGGTACGAAGTCGCCCTCCTTTTGGCAATTTTAAGTTGACTCAAATTCCATATTTATTTTGGGAAATTACTTTTTTGTTCTTTAATTTTTCGTTTTTTATTTTGGTCACTAAGGTACACCAGCTCCTCATCGTAATTAATTATTATTTAATTACGAATAAATTATATTTTTATCTTATCAAATTCTTCTGTTTTTCTTCTTGTTAATAGCCTTAATAGGCGGACGCAAATTATCTGGGTAAAATATCATGTAAAAACACAACGCGAAGTCAAAATATATCATATACAGTAGCAAAAAAGATCAAACAACTACATTGGTGCCGTGACCAGGATTTGAGTCAATTTCAATTTTTCTATTTTTGTCATTAATTTTTTTTTTTTTTTGCATGTGTATTTCATTTTGAAAATGTTTGCAAATGACTTGGAGAGACGACTCTTAGAAAAGGTAGACGATATTTTGAAATGGTATTCTTGAAAATCCGACAATAAACCGTCTGTTCATTTTGATGAAGCAAAAATGAGTAGTAAACCATTTTTTAGAAGATCCAGAATACGTTTCCGAAACGCCTCAAAGTTCTCAAAGAAATGTGTTCAATTTCTGTAAAACGGACGTGTTAAATAAATCAAAAAGTTTTATGGAAACACCCAGTAAAACGGCATCAGGTTTTGATTCGTGAGACTCCGGGATAAACCGGTTCGGTAGTAATAAAAGCCACTCGTTGAACAGGTTTTATGAACCAAGTCATGAAGACAGGTGCAAGCTTAGATATCGCGACGAACAGAAATATGTAAACACTACTTAGAGGTCTTATGAACCAAGATTTCACGACAAACGCGAGTTTAGAAATCACGACGACGAGGAATATGTAAATACTACTCAAAATTCTAATGAACAAAAATTTCACGACAAACGCGAGTTTAGAAATAAAGATGATTTCGTTAACACTACCCTAAGGTTTCATAATCTGACCCTCGACAGGTGCGAGTTACGAGATCGAGACATTTCTGATCACATTCTGATAATTCCCCCTTTGAAAGAAAAGATAGAATTTTGAGAGAAAAAGAACAAGAAAAATTTGACGGAATTTCGACTGACTGGCAAGACTATATCATAAGTTTTGAACAAGTCGCCGACTGGAACAATTGGAATGAATGCGAACGCGCGCAGCAATTGGTTATGTGTTTAATAGGGAATGCACAAAAATTACTGAGCGAATGCATGCGAACAGACCTTCAAAATTACCAGCGACTTAAAAATGTTTTGGGGAGAAGATATAATCCAGTAGAACGCGAAGTTGCGTTTAGATGCAAATGTAAAAGCAGAAAAATGAATCAGCCGCAGAATTTGCATTACGAAATGAAAAAACACGTTCAATTTCATCACCCTTTGTCCCTTGATCAGGCAAATGCCTACGCTATGGAATACGAAGCGTTTGATGGGTCTTTAAATCGTGTCAAAAAACCACAATATGATTCCGAGCTCGAAAGAAGCATGGCAGCCATGCACATGTATCAGTCGCGAGCGTCAAGAGTGATCTTAGAACAAGTTGAAGATCTTATAGACAAAAAAATTGAGAAATTCAAAAATGAAATTACAAATCTCCTTAAAAATCCTACTTATGTTGAGAGTCAAATCAAACCGAGATCTGACATCGTTTGTGGTTTTTGCAAAGCTGTAGGGCACACTGAAAGCCGTTGTTTCAAGAAAAATCCAAATTTAAGACCGACATTTAACAAACCAGAATCGAGACATTTAAACGGTTAGTGGCTGGTATTGGGGTCGGAATCTCAGCCAAAAATGATGAAAAACGACCAAAACAAATTTCGACTCAAACGGAAATTATTGAGACAAATGATACAGAATTAAACACTATTACTGTTATAGAAAATGAAAATCTCGAGTCCAGAACCCGTTAAACAAAACGGTGAACAATACTCAAACAATAACAATGCTTTACCTGTGAAAGAAAACGCTTATGAAATCTGTAACGAAGTGAAAGAAAGCGCGAACGAATCGAGTGAAATAAAAGCAAATGTCGCGTATCAGGAGAGTATTTCCTCTCCAGTGGTCAAGTCTGAACATCGTATTGATTGATCATACATCTTGTATGTTTGTAAAAGCACAAATAGGAAACAAAACTTTACAGTTTCTTATAGATACTGGGTCTCCTGTATCTATCTTGAAAAAGAATATTCATGACAATCTTCAGTTAAACCTTTGCTTGCAAGCGCAGACAAGGTTCTCTATGCAGCAAATGGGAATCGGTTAGAAATATTTGGCAAGGGTAAAATTGAATTTGTTGTTGGAAATTACAAGCTTGAACAAGAGTTTATCATTGGAAATTTAGACTCCATTGATGGTATTTTAGGTACTGATTTCCTAGAAAAGAATGATTGTGATATCATGATTCGGAAAAGAAAATTAAAATAAAAAAAAAACGGACAATAAAGCTACTTCAAAAATCAAATAACAGCGTGGCTTTTGTCAAACTAAAAAACAATGTGGTAGTTCCTGAAAATTCTGAGATGGTGTTAAATGGTTATCTTGGCGGCAGTAGTCCCATGCACCATAGGATAGTCGAGTCATCAAAGTTCATTAAAAACAAAGGTTTAATGGTAGCAAGGTCAATCATTGATACGAACAATTCATGTCAAATAGTATCAGTTCTAAATATTCACGATAAACCAATAACCTTGAAACGCGATGAGGTACTCGCCACAGTCGGCCATGTAACCGAGATTTCTCGAGAAAACAGCGATGTGGAATCTGAAGTTTTGCCGGAAAACCTAACGCCGCTCATTGAAAATATTTCCGAGAATTTGAATATTGAGGAAAGAGAGAAACTCAAAAGTCTTACTCTTTCGTTTAAAGATATTTTTGTGGGCGCGGATGGCAAGGTCGGTCAAACCGATCTCGTGACACACAAAATAGATACGGGAGACAACTCCCTCATTCGTCTTCCACCGCGTAGAATCGCGTTTAAACAAAGAGGAATTATTGACGCAGAATTGGACAAAATGTTACAAAAAAATGTTATTGAACCGAGTGAGAGCCCGTGGCGAGCGCCAGTCTGTTTGGTAACTAAAAAAGATGGTACACCGAGGTTCTGTTTCGACTTCAGAAAATTAAACATTACCAAGAAAGACGCGTATCCGCTACCAAGAATCGATGACGCGTTAGATAAATTAGCGGGAAATAAATGGTTTTCGACTTTAGATCTAGCCAGTGGTTATTGGCAAATTAGAATGGATAAAACAGACAAAATAAAAACTGCTTTTACAACTCATAGGGGTTTCTTTCAATTTAATGTCATGGCATTTGGGCTTTGTAACGCTCCCGCGACCTTTCAAAGGTTAATGGAAAAAGTTCTGGGGAATCTCCCATTTGACAAGTGCTTCTGTTACCTTGACGACATTAGAGTCTTTGGTAAAGATTTTGAAAATGCTCAGGGAAATTAGCATTTTGTTTTTGGTAAACTTTGCGATGCGGGTTTAAATCTAAAACCAAAGAAATGCTCCTTATTTCAAGAGGAAGTTACTTACATAGGCCATTTGGTTTCGGAAAAGGGCATACAGTATGACCCCGAAAAAACTCGTGTAGTTGAAAATTGGCCTCGACCCGAAAGTAAAAGAGATGTCAGAAGTTTCCTTGGTTTTGTAGTCAGTACTACAGAAGATTTATTCAAACGTTTTCTGAAATCGCGATGCCCTTAACCAGACTGACTGCAAAGAAAGTAAATTTTCAATGGGGTGAGAAATGTGAACAGTCCTTTCAAACTCTGAAACAAATGTTGATTACTTCACCTATTTTAGCATTTCCAGATTCAGATGGTGAGTTTATATTAGATGTAGATGCTAGCGCTTACGGACTGGGTGGTGTCTTATCTCAATTACAAAATGGTGACGAGCGCATGATAGCATACGGTATTAAAACGTTGAGTCATACTCAGCATTATTATTGTACGACCAAAAGAGAGCTTTTGGCTTTAGTTCATTTTCTTAGACATTTTCGATACTATCTCAGGTAGAAAGTTTACCGTGCGAACTGACCACGCTCCCCTTAAATGGCTAAGAAATTTCAAAGACGCGGACGGGATGCTTGCGCGATGGTTGAGTGTCACAGAATGCTATGATTGCGTGATCGAACAGAGACCGGGCACCGACCTCTTTAAAACAGTTTGTCATAAACAAGGGGTACACAAAACTAGAACCACGCCATATAGGCCCCAATATGACGGAATGGTTGAACGGTTCAACCGAACTTTAAAACAAATGCTTTCAATTTTTACCAATGAAAATCCTCAAGATTGGGACGATTTACTGCCCTTGTTAATGATGGCTTACAGAGCCACTGAACATAAATCTACCGGTTGTTCACCAAATTTGATGATGTTTGGCAGGGAAAACAGTTTTCCAATTGACTTGATGGCAGGGTTACCTCCCGATATGAAAGATGAAATGTGTGAAATTCAATATGTTGAATGGCTTAAACAAAGCATGGAGAATGTGTTTCAATTTGCTCGCGATAAATTAGGCTCCGCTGCGAAAAGACAAAAGCGCAATTACGATGCTCATAGTAAGAGCAGACAAATTACTCAAGGGGAATGGGTTTGGCGGTGGTACCCTCCAGAGGCAAATAAAAAACTTGGATTGGGATGGGTTGGTCCTTATTTAGTTGTGGAAGATGTGTGCAAGTCCGTTTGTAAGATACAGAGAGATGCAACATCTCCAGTTATATCAGTCAATAAAGATCATCTCAAACAATATCTGGGTAAAAATCCTCCTGTTAATTGGGTTTCTGATGATGACTCAGTAAACTATTCATACTCAGACACTGAGGAAATAGACCAGCTACCCCCGAGGAAGTGTACAAGAGCGGGCCGCCTTATAAAACCGCGGGATATCCTTGATTTATAAAATGAAATTGCAGAATTTTTAATAAAATTAATGTATACAGTGTTTTGGTTTATGGTAAATGATTATTATTTGTTTTATCCTAGTGTTGAGATGCATTCAAATTCAGTAAAAACTATACATGTTCTTAATTTATTTTTAACATATATGTATTTCCAGATGGACTTTCTCAATATTAATGTTTCAAACGAGGAATTGCAGCAATTCCAAGAGAATGGAAGAAAGCTGTGGGTCGACGGCACCTGTTGTGAGGTGAACACGTGTAGAAAACTAGGCCCTCTTTCTACTTTCCGGGGATATATCAACCATTGGAGCAAAGCCCATACTAAGTACATTAATATCTTCAAATGTTCTGTGTTTCATAAGAACTTTGTGTTCCAAAATAAAGGTAAACAACACATTCGCGTACACAAGGACGCCATTTTAGAGGTTCAGGAAAAGGAAAACATTTTTTACGTTGAACCTGGACATTGCGTACCTTTCCGCCTTGGTGCGCCGGAAGAAAGAAAAAAGAAAGAATTTAGAAGAAGAAAAGGCCCTGGCCAAGAGGAAGAGACGGGCACAACAAAAGGACCTCTTTGCGCCATCTCCCCTATAAGAGGAATGCCTTATTAATTGTAGTGATGAGGAAATCGATATTTTCCCGGGAGAAAACAACGACAAAACATTAGTCATCAAAAGTCTTCGAGAAAACGGAAAGAAAGTTAAAAGTGAAGTGATTGGAGACACCTGCATCATTCCAAACTTCGAAAAAATTATTGAACATTAAACTGATTAAAGTAATGTGTGAGTGAATAGGAAATTCATGACGACCAAATTGAATAAATCTGTTGTGCAAAATAAACTTTAAGTTAATGATTTAGGATAGGATAATGACAATCTTACCTACTTTAAAAATCGCTCTCATCCCATCTTCTGCTTCTAATGACCTAAAATGTGACGTATGTGACAAAAACAAATTTTAAACCGTTTTCGCTTCAATTCCCGGAATGAGATTCTATTTTTAGGGTCTTCCGTCTTCAGCGGAAGACCCTTCTATTATTCTATTGTTTCTTTTTCACTTTTCTTATTAAGGTCTTCCGTTTTCCAACGGAAGACCTTATTTTTTTCGTTCGGTGTCTTTTTAGGGTTTTCCGTTCAACGGAAAACCCTTCTGTTATTCTACGGTTTCTTTTTCTTTATTATTAGGGTCTTCCGTCTTCAGCGGAAGACCCTTCTATTATTCTTCGGTTTCTTTTTCAATTCTATTATTATGAGGGTCTTCCGTCTTCAGCGGAAGACCCTACTATTATTCTATTGTTTCTTTTTCACTTTTCTTATTATTATTTTTTTTTTCTTACAAATTTTGTGCTTGTGTTTTCTATCCAAAAATCGGACGGAAGACCCACTCGTTGCTCGCAACGAGATCGAATCTAGTTATTATTCTTTTTTGCCTAACACATTTTGTGCAGGCGATTTCTCGGAAATGGCTGATTCGATCTCTTTCAAATTTTCACTGATGATGCCTCGCCATCTGAAGTTTGTACCCCCGTGACATTTTTTCAAAATTCACTTCCGGTCGGAAGTTATCGTCAATAAACGATTTTTTAAAGTCAATTTTGTCTGTCAGGTTTCTTAAAAACGAGTGAAGATATAGGGCTGAAACTTTCAGAGATGATAGATCTATTGTTTTACTGGTGTACCTCGGTCAAGAGAATGTCAGCCGTCACTTCCGGTCGTCACCGGTAGTAAATTTGAAAAATTGAATTTTTCGAGTTTTTAAATTTTTAATATTTTTTTTTGAAATTTTTACACCTGATAATGACCCTCTCACTGATTTAGAATATGTAATTTGTTTTAAAATCGATCAAAGCATTCTCGAGAAATTAAGCGTCAAAGTTCTGAAGCGAGAGTCCGAGTAGCTCATTCGATAGGTACGTGGACATGGCCAAGGCGACCCGGGTTCAAGCCCCGAGTGCCGCAATTTTTTTTTTCGCTTAGATCTACGGTTTTATCTTTGAATTGATAAGTATGATCTAATCTATTCAAAAATCGTACGGAAGACCCACTCGTTGCTCGCAACGAGATCGTGTCTAGTTATACTTTTTTTTCTTTTTCTGACTTTTTTGGATCGTTATTTCTCAGAAACAATTCAACCGATTTACACCAAATTTTTAGGAGTTATAAAGCATCAATGTCGCTACAGATTATCAAAATTTCAATTGATTACGTCACTTTCGGTTTCAGATATGGACGATTTTGTAAATTTTTAAGGGTCATTTTGTCCACGCATCTCCTCTGAAACTAATCATGATAAAAGCTTGAAATGCAGATGAATGTCTGTAGATTTCCCTCAATGCTTCCAATTGCGAAAAATGCGCAAGGCCTAGAAGCTCGCCTGAACCTTAAAAATTAGCACCAGATTTTTTCACAAAATTTTCGCACATTTTCCGTAATATCTTTTGACGTATAAATATTTTGTTAAAACATGTAATGCAAAAGCTGTTTCAATTTGCACGGACTTTTATTTGATGTCAAGAAAAAGGGGCTGGCCCCTCAAATTAGGGGCCAAGAGGGCTCTAAAGTCTATTTGCAATAACCTTTTAGTGAACAATAATTTGTTATCAATTATAGAAGCAAAAATGTTCACTGTACAGCTGTTCATCTATACAGTACCATACTTAAGTCTAATATTACGTAATTAGGGGTTTCAAGGGGCCAGAAGTTCAAAACTTTGATCATTAATATCTGAAAAAGGAGAAATATTTTGAAAAGCAATGTAGAACAAAAGTTGTTCAAAATAATATTTTGTACAATATGCTACCTTAAATGTGTTTGTTTATGACCCCATTTAGGAGTTAAAAGGTCAGCCCCTTAAACTCATTTGTATAGATAGCTCAAGAACGGTAAACATTTTGTGAACACTTGTTAAACAAAATATGTTTATATTTACAAGACCTTTCATTTGATGTTAAGAAAAAGGGGCTGGCCCCTCAAATAGGGGCAAAGAGGGCTCTAATGTCTTCTTACAATAACTCTTTACTGAACAATATTTTGTTTTTAATTATAGAAGCAAAAATGTTCATTGTACAGCTGTTCATCTATACATCACCATACCTAAGTCATATATTACGTAATTAGGGGTTTCAAGGGGCCAGAACTCAAAACTCTAATCATTAATATCTGAAAAAAGAGAAATATTCTTAAAAGCAACGTAGAACAAAAGTTCTTCAAAATAATGTTCTTAACAATATGATACCAAAAATTTTGGTGTTAGTGGCCCCGGTAAGGGGTTAAAGGGTCGGCCCCTAAAACGCATTTGTACAGATTTCTCGAGAACGGTTTACAATTCATGAACACTTATAGAACAAAATATGTTTATATTAGCGAGAAATTTATTTGATTTCAAGAAAAAGGGGCTGACCCCTCAAATTAAGGGCCAGAAGGGCTATTAAGTCTTTTCATAATAACTCTTTTCTGACCAATAATTTGATATTAATCATAAAGCAGCAAAGAAGCTTTTATTAAGTTTTATTTAAAACCGAAACCCGTTTTAAAATCGGATGATGCATTACAGAGATATCGGGGTTTAAAAATTGATTTTTCCGGAAATTTTGATTCCGCGTCCTTGGTTTAAAAAATAGCGTAATGTTTAAAGTAAAATTAACTCGTACCAAAAATAATTGTTAAGTCGTATTTGAACACATTCGGATTTTTTTGGTTAAATCGTTCTTGAAATCGGAAAGGTGTTTGTTAAGTCGTACTTAAAATCATTCGTATTTTGTTAAGTCATACCAGGAATAATTCGATTTTTTTCATCTATTACATTTTAGTTACTCTTGTTATTGGTTTAAGAGCTTTGCTTCTTACAGGAACTTCCAGGTTTACTTCCGACATTAACGGAAGACCCACTCGTTGCTTTGCAACGAGCTTTGCTCTAGTTCCCTATTATTTTTTTCTTACGTATTTTGTGTACGCGATTTCCCAAAAACTACTCGGCCGATTTATATGAAACATTCAAATCTGATAGATATTGTTCTGAACCTTATTGCAAATTTTTTTTAATGGTGACGTCACTTCCAGTTTTGAGATATTAACGATTAAACGATTTTTGGAGGGTCGGCTTGTCCACGAAGGTTCTCATAAATTAAAAAAGATATTGAGTTCAAAATTTCAGGAATGATAGATGAAAGATTGTAGATATGTAATAGGGCATTTATAATTTTTCAGCGCTAAAAGCGTCGAAGTTCGGGCTAAAAAAATAAGATAAAAAAGCGTTGTGATTTTGCATGGTTTTCTTAGTTTATCTTTTTTCCCGGAAATATTTTGATTAGACATGTAGAACAGAAAAGATTTATGTTTAAAAGAGCTTTCATATGACATCAAGTAAAAGGAGATGGCCCCTCAAATTAGGGACCTAGCGTTCTTGAAAGTTATCGCTTTATAACTCAAACGTGGTTAAGATTTCGATATGGCTGTCGCTGCAAAAGTTGTTCATTATGATCTTATTAATGTCGTGACAATAATATTTTGTTCAGGTATTGCGTAATATGAGTGTAAAAAGCTAGACTTGTTACCATGTATTAGTGTTTTATTTGGCAAATAAACGGGGTGCTTGTGCGTATAACTGACATAAAGGGTATCAGTTTACATACGGAAAGTGTTTAAACAATTAAATTATTTTCTAGTGAAATTAACACATTATTGATAAAAGAACTCATTCTTTGCATTGATTTTGAGTCGTTTTTTAAATCTAGCTGGATTTGGAGCTGCGTATGTGAACACCCTTGCCCGCGGCCGAGGAAATAGGTCGCGGCTGGACTTAAAAGCGAGTGGTCTACCGTTATCCAATACACAGGACTTGCGCCTTGTTGTAATGCACACATGGCTTTATTCATGTAGATGCAAAAACACAAAGAATTCCGATTTTATTTTTGTGCACGCGATTTCTCAGAAATGGCTAGGCCGATCTCAATTAAATTTTCAGATATGATAGATATTAGTCTGAACCTGATTGAAATTTTTGTATTGATGACGTCACATCCGTTTTTGAGATATTGAGATTTTTATATGGGTATTTTGTCGTTCTCCTAAAGTATAAAAAATATTAAGCTCAAATTTCTACGGTTGGTAAAGGAAATATTGAAGTTTTGCATGATTGTTGTTTTGTATGTTTAGCACTACTGGTGCCAAAGCTCGCTAGGGCTCGAAAATTGACATTAAAAAAGCGTCGTAAATTTTTGTGCTTTTCTCTCTTTATCTTTTTTCTGGAAAATATTTTCTAAAGACATGTAATGTAAAAAAGGTTTATATTTACAAGACCTTTCAGCTGATATCAGGAAAAAGGGGCTGGCCCCTCAAATTAGGGACCTAGATGCCTCTAAAGTCTTTTGCCCATAGCTCTTCACCGAGGGATATTTTGTAATAGATTATAGAAGCAAATATGTTTATTTTACAGTTATGAAGCCCTGCAGTATAACGATTTTCTCATGTGTTACGTAATTAAGGGTTTTTAGGGGTCAAAAGTCCAAAACTTTGATCACCTATATTTAAAAAAGGGAAAATATTTTTAAATGCAGTATTAAAGAAAATATGCTCAAAATGATGTACTTTACAACATGCAACCTTTAAAATTTGGTTCAGTGGCCCCAATAAGGACATAAGGGACCGGCCCCTAAAACATTCTTTCTTAGATATCTCAAGAATGGTAACGAATTTCTAAACACTTGTTGAACAAAATGTCTCTATACCCAAACGACCCATTCATTTGATACCATGAAAAGGGGCTGGCCCCTAATTTAAGTGACTTGGAGGGCTCTAAAGTCTTTTTCCTATAGCTCTTTACCGAGGGATATTTTGTAATAGAGAATAGAAGCAAATATGTTTATCTTTCAGTTATGTAGCTTAACAGTATAATGATTTTCTCATGTGTTACGTAATTAGGTATTTTTAGGGGTCAAAAGTCCAAAACTTATATCACCTATATCTCAAAAAGAAAAAAATATTTTGAAATGCAGTATGAAAGAAAAGATGCTCAAAATTATGTACTTAACAACATGCAACCTTAAAAATTTGGACCAGCGGCCCGAATAAGAAGATAAGGAACCAGCCCCATAAACATTCTTTCTCAGATATCTCAAGAATGGTAACGAATTTCTAAACAATTGTTGAGCAAATTGTCTATAAAATCAAATGACCTTTCATCTGATACCAAGTAAAAGGGGCTGGACCCTAAATGTAGGGTCCTAGAGGGCTCTAAAGTCTTTTTTCTATACAGTATTCTATGTAGTTCTTTACCGAGGGATTTTTTATGATATATTATAGAAGCAAATATGTTTATCTTACATTTATTTAGCCTAACAATATAACGATTTTCTCATGTGTTACGTAATTTGGTATTTTTAGGGGTCAAAACTTCTATCACCTATAGCTCAAAAAGGAACAATATTTTGAAATGCAGTGTAAATAAAAAAAAGATGCTCAAAATGATGTCCTTAACAACATGTAACCTTAAGGATTTAGTTCAGTGGCCCCAATAAGGAGATAAGGGACCGACCTCTTAAACGTTTTTCACAGATATCTCAACAACTCAAGAATTTCTAAACACTTGTTGAACAAAGTTCTTACACCTGAAACAAAATAGTATCTGGCCCTTAAAATGGAGACCCATCATAAATGAGTTAATTTAGCTGCGAACTGAAGAATTGTTTCAGTTTTGATTACACATAAAGGTTTATTCTTCAACTGGATTAAACGATAAAGTGTCAATGTTAATTAAAAAAAAGCAATGCCATTCTCAATCTAATGCAATATCAGACACATAGATCAATTGTGGGTTTTAAGTTAAAAAAGAGAATTTCTATTTGATAGATTTAGTCATTAAATTGCAAACTTATCAAATCTTCTTAGCTTCTGAGCTGTGCGTGTGCATGACGTGTTTATGCGTTAAACCTTTACGTAATCTATACTTCGCCTGCGGCCGAAGAAATCAGCCATGGCTGCACTACCTAGAGGTAAACGGTTATCTAATACACAAGATTTCCACCCGCACACTTACATGAATATGAATGTGCTTGAGTTTATATAGCCGTAAATACACTGTACACTGTTTTATTTTATGTTATAAACATTTGTTCATTTTGTATTTATTTATATTGGAGAGTAAATTAAACAGTCGATCTGAAAATTAATAAAAGCGATATTTCTCCAAATCGGAAATACTCGTCAGACATATTTAAATGGTTGGTTTGTAAGTCTTAAATGTTTTAAAAACTGTACAAATAATGTTTTCAATCAACAACACAAAAAACAACACAAATATTAAAACCTTTAAATAATGATCATCCCTCGCACGTGGGCGAGGAGATCCCGCGCAAGTGGACATCTTCTACATGTACCTTATCACACGTGCATGTTTGGGATTTTATACGAACGCAACTATTTTTTAATATGTTTTCAACAATTATATTGGTTTAAGGTAAACTGATAAATTTATTTTACTCGTACAGTTTATTTAGCATTGATTTATACGACAGCGTACAAGGTAATTTAAAAATCAAATCAAATTATGATCAAAGTTCCATGGAACATGTTTGCGGTAGGTGCTGGCACGATAAAAGAATGTCCTGAACTGAGGCATTCGGTGATTATTTTAAAGAATATTCACATGAGTTTTGAAACAAGTTTTGTTTAGATTCTATCGGTCACATATTAATAACTTTTGTAGTTTTTCTACATGGTCGTTCGTTTCATTGTGAAAACGAATTTATTTCTGTGTTGCCCTCCAACCGCCCCGCTGCCAAGTGCTTTTTTTTTTTAATTCCAGATCTCTCGAAAATCATTGGATAGTGACTTCTTCTTATGTGTAACATTTTCTCCTGAACGTGTTTCTCTTTCCCATGCGTTTTTTTTTTATTCGGTCAGTCTTTGTAAATTTCATCTTTCTTTATTGCGTAAATTCAATCGTCACGTGCTACCGAAAATCGTGTGTCGCTTCAGCGCACACAGCTCAGAACATATATATAGCCCCAGGTTATTAATGGCTGCAGATCATCAATTGTTATGTAATTAATCAACAGTTCGAAGGGGCTTTCTTCAAAGTGGTCAATTATCAAACAATAAGACTTTCATTTTCACATTAAAGGTGCGAGATCGTATACGTAATCTGAGAACGTGGCTATAATAAATTAACCTGTTGAACACGCTAAACTTCTGTTATATATATAGTTATGAACAGAATAATATATATTATAATTAAAAGTTTTTAGTCAAAGGTAATTTGTTCTTGGGATGATGTTATGAAATACGACTACATTATGCTATGCAGGCGGTCGCCATAGAAATCATCAAAGTATTGCAAGTGTGGACAGATTAGTTCACATGACTTACAGATAGCTGCAATAATGTAGCCCTCTCCCGATTTTTTTTTTTTTTTGGGGGGGGGGGGGGGGGAGAGGGCTACAACTCCATAGGATCTCCGTAATGGTGCAAGTGCGGGAGTGATTCACTCCCGCAACTATTTCGTCTCAAATCGTTTATAAAAGACAATAACATTTGCATTTCTAACCTGAACTCAAACGTTGTAGATGTCTATGGGATAAATTAATCCAAAAATATCAAGTATAGTCCATAAATCGGTTACTTTTCGTGTATGTCAACAACGAAAGTTTAATTTGTCCGCCATGTCTACTGACCTTGACCGGTTTTATTTTGGGACAGCCAATGAGAATTCAGGAGCGGATATTGAACTGAATATAGGAATTCCCCTATTATAAACATAATTAACGCGGTAAATATGAATTTTCCATTATATACTATTTCCTTAAATGATGTTTTAGTGATATAACGAGGTAAGATCAATTATTTACACTGACATTCACGTTATCAAGCCCATCAAAACTCCAAGCGTACATCCCATAAAATCACGCGAGAACTGTCATGGCTGCTGAAAAAGACGACTGGTAAACATGCTGATGTGTTTTATCTGGTTTTGATTTATATACGATTAATTTGTTCAACCTGAATTAAAAAATCATTTTATCTCAAGGAAAACAAATATAAAATCGATCTTTTCAGACCGAAGTCAGCCGCATTAAAAACTTAATTCTGCACCATTACGGAGATCCAGTGGAATTGTAGCTCTCTCCAGTAAACATCAGATATAAAAAATCGGAGAGGGCTACATTATTGCAGCTAGACTTACAGACTATAATATAGCGACATGTCTGCCTCCATAAAATAGTTACACTTCAGTGAGATGGACATGTGTTCCTGGGGATTTATTGCTAACTATATAAAAATTGATTTTAAAAAAAAGTTTTATTGAAGTTTTGTGGTATGAGGTTGTCATGCAACTTAATTTACTTACAAGGTTAGCTACAGCCAGTGGAATACTAATTTTAGGTCAACAATGAATACCCAATCTATTTAAATACAAGTTAAAAGGGAAGGCAAATATTGCTTGTGACATGTACTTAATTTTTTGATATATCTTTATGATTAAACAGAGAAAAGTTAAAAAAAAAAAAACCCACAAACATGGAACTTGCATCAAATTTATTTCATGTACATGTTACCCCAAAAATCCGACCGAATATGCCCCTTTGTCACATTTAATTGAATTAACTGAAAATAAAAAACGTAACACCATAATTTTTGCTTATTTTCATTGAAGTTTCTCCCGGTTTTTTTTTTTTCAAAATACATAGTTACGTAAACTTTCTCCGAGAGAATTACTTTTGATCCGATAAAGGAGAAACAAGTTGCTGTCCTTTAAAAAAGGACTACAATACGTGGACCATTTGCATGTGTTTCCAACGAAAACGTGAAAGCCTTAAGATGAACAGAGATTCCACCCACTCTAGCCCCCTGCTTTTAACCACCAAATTTGTACGTTGTATTACGTATATGTATAGCCCTGACATTTTATCTCAGAATTTAAAGGGTTCATACTTCTAAGATAATTATGATATATCTTTTAATGAGGTTTGCATGTTTAGTATCAGGCATTCGGCGAATTCTACTGCTGTTAACCAACTTTTATTCCCTTGCGAAAAAATTTCCGCGAGGTTCGCGAGGGCCTCGTTGTCGCGAATATTTCTCGCAGCGAACCATTTGTTGTCGTATGGTTGTTATGGTAAGACTGGTATGGAGAAGGCTTGGCCGTGAACAGTAGTCGTAGCGAACCAATTTATCAGAAGTAAATCGCGAAATAAAGTCGTCGCGAATAATAGTAGGTTTACAGTATTTGCGCACACATTACGATGTGCACTACTTTGTTAACTATGCAGTGACAGCTTTGTGTGAATTAATTTCATATTTTGATGCATTTTTCTTGAGATTTAAACTTTTATACAGTGACATTCTTAAATGCTTAAAAAATTTTAATCGGGAAGTACTTTACCTCGCCTACTATAAAAGTAAAGTTAACTTACATGTGTATTCGGAAAACAACAAAACATTGCAAATATCCTATTTGATGCATGTTGTAGTTTCGGCATAACATTAACTTATTTCATAATATTGACAGTTCATATCACATGCCGATCATTTCTTTGAAAGGAATACTTTGTTTCTGTACTGTTTACCGACAACTTTACAATTACAGCGCCTTTGAACTTATGTGTGTATATGGCATGTAATCCCGATCCCGATTCAGATAAACGTGTGCTTGCCTGGTTCCCTGAGCTACCCATTACACACAGGAAGCAGGCTAGCTCATGCGCAGGCTGAATTTTCCCCCATAGCATCCGGTTTAACCTCGCTTATATGTTTTCTGCGTGGACCTCAGGGTCCACGCAAAAAACTGACATAAATATAGGGATTTTGCATGTTATTGCATCGTCGAGAGAAGTAATATTCATTTCTGTAAATAATGTTATTTAATTTTACGTAAGATAGCGGTGTCCTTATATCAGGTGTAAAATTTAGACGCTCACTTATGCTTTAATTCTCGCGATGATCTTTGATACTAGATTTTTATTTTGAATGTTCAAGTCTACTCATATTATTAAACAATATCAGCCCTGAAGAAATTTTCAGAGATGCCATCAATTTTGACTATTTAACAAATTTTGACAGCAGGCAACAATTTCAAACTTGCATATAGTCTTAAAAAAATTAGAAAGATTTTATTACAGAAGTTACGTGTTTTTTAAGGCAGGTTCGTTTTAAAAAAAATACATTTCCTTACATGAATCATGAGTACATGTATATATCAATCCTTGCTACCCTTAAAAATTTAACTCGCCGTTAAACTTCTCATTGTTTAAACCCCTGTCACAGTGGAGCTGCGTCCTCACGGCGATCCCACTGCGTCATTGAATAATGTAAAACGCCATGGTAAACGAACTAGAGTCTCCTACAGCGCCGTAACAACGCAACAGCATCTTCGTTCGCCGCGATGGGATATCCTAGAACATTTTAGAATGCCATGCGACGGCGCGCACTGTGAACATGCACAGAGTACGCGCCGTGACTCTGTGTTCTGATAAACACGCCGTAGAAGTGGAGTAAGGTCGCTGTGACAGCGCCGTAAAGTCTCCAACAGCGCATGTGCACGCAGTCAGCGCGCAGAGCACGCCGTGGACGCGCGGTAAAAACTCCTAGCACGTCATGAGCGCTCGGCGGATACCTAACGAGAGCGCAGTCAATCGCAAAGTTGAACTCTGTGGAAACGTAGTTGGGGGCTCTGTAAGAACACCTCAGTCGCCGTCAGGATGCCGTGACATTTTCACATGTAAAATTTTTAAATAAAATTGTATATCTTTTCTGAATTTTCCTTGCGATCCTACGGCGATTCCATAAATTTTACAACGCCGTGAACACGCCCTGTGAACGCAACTTGGTGTGACAGGCCTTAAAGAGTTTACAAAACAACTACACAAACTGTGTTCGACAAATAGTTTTCCTTAAACATTTTCTTCCTCTCTTTACAGGCTTTCAATCACAACACGTTTTTATAACAAAAGCAGAAGTGAAATTTTAGTCATTAGTCATTATAATCGTTTGACACCAAATCATATAAATTTTCAACTCGCCAACGGAAGACCTACTCGTGGCTTTGCCACGAGCTCTGCTCTAGTTCTAAATATTCCTGTCTCAAAGAGTTTTCTCCATGACCCAGTAAAAAGGATTTCTGGACTCATCATTAGAATTGGAACCTCTCCATTTTTTATCTTCTCTAATACTCCTGTAATAATTGTTAATTATAATTATTCAGCAAAGTCCTCATATATGTTTTAATCAATTCAATTATTTTGATTAAATTGATTTCATTCTCCAAAAAAAGTCTTCCAAAGCTGTAGCAGGGACGTATATACTAACTAACTACTATAATATATATGGCTTGCCATATTCATAAAAATGAGCTAAACATAGTTTCACAGTCGATAAACTAGGTTTATCAGCTGTTAACTATAGTTTACGGATCCTTAACTATAACTATAGTTTACATTAGTGAAACTATATTTCACGAATGTAAACTATAGTTTACGAATGATAATCATAGTTTATCTATCTGTAAAAAAACGTTAACAATAGATTTTGCTGATAAATATAGATTCACATTTGTTAATTATAATTTACAATCGTAAACTATAGTTAAGAGTTGTTAATTATAGTTTCACAAATCGTGAAACTACATTTAGGCCAAACAAAAAAATCTGTTTGTTTACTGTTACATGCTGAAAAAAAATAGGGTCGGTAGGTAGGATTATTTTTTTATTTTATTATTTATTTTTTTTTACACAACTTCAGAAACGTCAGATACATGAAATTTTTGAGACAACTCGAATATATCCCTTTCTAAGTGACAAATTTTTACGAAAATTGGCATAAACATTAAGTAATTCCAAACAAATAATTAAACAAAGTAATATTGAAAGTTAATTAAATATTTTGTTTACGACGGTAGAAAAACAGGGTACCTGGCGCAGGCATAATCTCGGAGACTAAAAAACTAAAAAACTAAAAAACATCCCATTTCAAAGTGTCCGTAGAATTACAGTTAATGATAAAAGAAATCAAATTAAATATGTTCATGTTAAATATGTTTTGCTATATTTTGCGACTAACTTTTGATTAAGTTTCACTAATTTTCGAGGTAAAATATGGATTTGGTACAAACATATTTACCAAGCAATAGAAAATATGACAACGACATTACATTGAATTTTGACCTCAAGACGGCACATCGAATATACATCAAACTTGTGGAAATCTCAGAAGAAGACCTTTAAGGCCACGCAATTCCTTAAACCAAAACTATACGATAACCAGGGATACAGAGCTTCAGTTCATCATATTTTTTTCACTGATTGTTTGACTAGAATTAAGACAAATAGACTAAATATCCAGTACTGTTTACACACTAACTGTTGTCAACAGTTCTAAAATAAAAACAAAATGACTGCAGGAGACATTCACAGTAATTTGATTTTAGGGTAAACAGAACTCAAAATAAAAATCAAGAATGAGAGAAAATGTAAATGATGACATCTTGAAATCAAAACAAAAGATGAGAAATTAAAAAATAATTCTTATTTCCGGTCGTTTGTAAGGTGTTTAAACACAGGAGCAATGAGAAGCGTTAAAGTGACGTTGCGAAAAGTTTGCGGTTGTGTTGGGTCACCGGACGCAGGCACGTTGATCCACTTATCAAAAATGATCTATTCATGCCATGGAAAAGAAACTTTTTACATTGATAAACTTTATTCTGGTTTACATTTTGGTGAAATTTCAAAGGTAAATCTCTTTTCCTAAAAGAATAAGAGTAAATGTCTCAATAATTTCCGACCAACCCTCGCAAACTGATAATACAAAACTGTTTTGCCATTGTGTCATGCTTACTTTTGTTTGCCTTATGCACCCCTGTGAATGTTATTGTCATTTAAATTTTTGACCACGTGGTTTTATTTGACCCTTTCAGTTTCGTAGTAAAAATCGTGCCTCGTATTTATAGTCTATTTTATAGAATCTAGGTACTTGTAATCAAATATAAAATCTAGAGGTTTATTGATTTTAAACTTTATCTTCATTAATTGGTGGATAAAATGTGTTCTAGAAATAAATAAGACAATACAAAAAAATAGTTTATGTCTGCTGTTGCAACAATTAACATGCTTAGTAGAGATCTCCCCTGAGGATTAATTTTCGATTTGCGCCTGACCTGGTAATAGTATCAATAGAGCAACAGACTATATATTTTTATGCAGAATGTTCCTTGAAAATGTCTCGATATGCTAAGTTTTTATACAAAACAGACACCCATTATTTTTTTAAAAAAACATGATATTGCACATCACAAGCATCAAACATGGCCATGATAGAGATGTGCAAAAATGGATTTAAAATGATTTTTGAGGATAATTTTAGGGAAATAAATTCAAGAAATTGATAAAATAACACTACGGATGTCTGGTGTATAATATCGGTTGGATATCGAAATAAAGAAAATCTAGAAAACTCGTTGCCATCCTGTCGCTTCGCTTGCTACGCTCACGAAGCTCACTGGTAGGATTTTGCCAGTTTCTCATTTATTTTCAAGAAATTGATAAAAATCGCCGACTCCTGTGGTCAAAACTATCCTGCCTCCATGTTGTTTGCCTCGTACTTCAAAATCGGGAACCTTTTCATTTCCCCCATGTTATCGATCGAACACCTGGATAAATGCCGATATTAACTGCATTTGCTTTATGTGTGCGCATTCTTCAAACTGCAGAGAACATGTGGACGTAGATATTGTCACCATGTTTTTTTTTTCACTTTCGATTTCAAACGCTTGACAGATTAAGATGAATATAAAAGTTAAACGTACCCACGTGTGACTTCCGGATTTCTAACGATGGATAAAAACAATTAGGGTCGGCGATTAAATATAGGGTCGGTCGGGAAACCGTAAACAAACATATTTTTTTGTTAGGCCTTATCAGACAAATTCACAAAAATGAGCTTAATATAGTTTCACAGTCGATAAACTAGGTTAACTATAGTTTAAGGATCGAAAACTATAGTTAACGACGTTAATCTATATTTCACGTCTGTAAACTATAGTTAACGCGATAATCTATGTTTCACATCTGTTAACTATAGTTAACACTGAAAACAATCATTTGCGATAGTTAAACATAGTTTATCTGATAAATATAGTTTCACCATTGTTAAACTATGATTAACAACTATAAACTATAGTTCACGAAATCAAATTGTATTATTTAGACATTAAGGCGCCAAATTCACAAAAATGTTATAAACATAGTTTTACGTTTGTAAAGCATGGTTTACAAACAGAATCTCTCATTTAGTATCTGACATGCGGAATTCTCTGTGAAACTATATTTTAATTACGACCCTAAACTATAGTTTACGATTGAATCTATAGTTAACTAGAGTTTTTTTCGTAAATCATAGATACGTTAACCCTAGTTACAGCAAGATAAGATTTTGCCTTAACAAAGATCATTTTCATTGGTCTGTAAGATATATATTTCCTTTTTACAAGAAAAGTGATTTTTCGATAACTTAATGGCAATTGAAATTATTAAAATAACTTAACATTTTTTATTTTGATTTAGAAAAAATTAATACAAACAACAATAAAAAAAAAACGCGGGCTTTTTTTTATTGTATTTACTGACATTCAATTAAATCAACAACATCTTCCCCTGCCGACTCCAACCTTTGTAGATTACGGCGTATATCAGACAAAATAGTAGGATCAAAAGGGTTGGTGGTAACTTGGCATCTCAGATTATCGAGCAGAGAACTAATTCTCCTTATGCAATTGTGTACAGAGGGCAAACTCGCACGTTCTTCCCTAAGAAGAGCCATTTTCTACAATGGCGCACATTTTGTATCGCCTCTCACGATTGGTTACTCGAGATTTTAAATTGAAAAATATAGTTAACACACATTTAGACTCATAAACTATGTTTAACAGACGTAAACTATAGTTTACAAATGTGAATTATAGTTTAGAACGATAATCTATGATGAACAAACGTAAATTATAGTTTATCTCTCAAAACTATGTATAGGATCGTGACATATACTTTATGTCTTTTAAATATAATTTATAAATATAAATGACAGTTAACTATAGTTTAGAACCGAAAACTATAATTAACGATTGTAAAACATAGTTTATCTGATAAATATAGTTTCACAATCTTGAAACTATATTTATCAACTCTAAGCTATAGTTTACGAATGTAAACTATAGTTTACAGATGTGAATCTATATTTATCAGCAAAATCTATTGTTAACGTGTATTTCCAGACAGAAAAATATAGATTTGCATTCGTAAACTATAGTTTACAGATGTGAAATATAGATTAACGTCGGTAACTATAGTTTAGGATCCTTAAACTATAGTTAACAGCCGATAAACCTAGTTTATCGACTGTGAAACTATGTTTTGCTAATTTATGTGAATTTGGCGTGCTTTAGATTTGTTAACCGTAGTTTACTGATCATAAAACCCTATTTATCAGATGAACTATGTTAAACAACAGCAAATGATTGTTTTCAGTGTTAACTATAGTTTACAGATGTGAAAAATAGATTATCGCGTTAACTATAGTTTATAGATGTGAAAACGTCGATAACTATAGTTTACGATCCGTAAACTATATTTAACAGTCGATAAACCTACTTTATCGACTGTGAAACAATGTTTAGTTCATTTTTGTGAATTTGGCGTGCCATATACATATATATGTCTCTGGCTGTAGCTAGGATGTCATGTGGCGATATTGGTGGGTGTTAGAGTACATGTAATAATTTTCAATGTGTGTGTGTGTGGGGGGGTGATGCACTGATGCATACGGTAACTCTAATATGTTAATTTAATAAGCTTGTATTTTCCTGAGACTACTTCTACATATTATCATGATTATGTACGCTGTCACTTGTAATTAACTTAAGCTATTAAAAAAGATATTCACCTTCTTTCAGATTCTCTCCGATATAGACACAGTCAACTCCAAAAGTTTTAATGTTAATGACTTGATCTTTCATTAAAGATACCAATGGAGAGAACACCACCACAACCGCAGAACTTCGATCACAGTCATCTGGAAAACGTTCTTTCACTTTTGTCCCCCACAGTAGTTTTGGTAAAATTGAATACAAACGGTTTTACCATATCCCGTAGGTAGTACTGCAAATAAATCCTTGCCATTCACAACCGCTTTTAAACTTTCTAGTTTGAGATCTTTAAGTTTAAATGGCAAATTCATTCCATAACAAATATCCGATATAGTTTTCTTCCGTCATTGTTTACATGAATTAGGAGGTGTGTTTCTTTCAACCAATCAAATTATTTACCGGTATTTTGGTAAGCCTCATTTTGACGTTACAAACATTTACGTGACGCTTTACCAGTCTCTCTGCTCGTCGGAGATTTACGGAGACAGCCGAGCGTCTGGTTGAACGAGACTAGTCCTGCTGCTGCATTTTCCCAGAAGATGACCAAAATGTATAAATGGTATTTAGCGTTGCGCTACATTTTGATGTGTGAGTAATTTAATTATGTAGATGTTTATTACATCTGTAAATCAGAGTAAAAAGGTAATTAAAGCTGGATCGTGTCTTCGAGGAGGTTGTTTTAAGGTTGTGCAGATCGTGTTTGCATTAAATTCAGCAGTAATAATTAATTAAATAAAATACAGCGTTTAATAGATAAATATCAATCTGGGTAAATAAAATATTTGGTGTTGAAAAGAAGAAATTTCCGAAGAGGAAGAATTTTCTGAAAAGTGATTAACACATCAGTATTATGGTGAGTAGAATTTTAAATCATGGATGCATCAGCCTTCTGCACCATGCATATAAATTATCAGAACTTCAATTGCCACCAAGTAATATTTGAGTCTGTTTTTTGTTATAATTATTCAATACATGTATTTGAATTTACACAAAAAATTTCAGCTTGGATTAGCAATATAAACAAAGTGAATAGCATTAGTAAGGTTATGTAATTCCATTTTTTCCAAGTCTCAAGTTTTGCTAACATAAGTGTGATGCTTAGCATAGAATGTCATAATTTTTAATGTCTGCATTTTAACCATTGAACATGTTGAAAAGGAAATTATTTGCATATTTATATTAAACATTTTTTGCAGAAATAATATATTTATAAAAGCAAGTATTGCATTTTCATTGCTACGTATGACACTGCATGGTTACATCTTTTTATGTAGTCTAAATTTCACAATTCCTTAACTGCATCAAAAGATCCTGCCAGTGGTGGAAGCGGTAACATTTACTCACCAAGTCTCCATGCTCATTCTTGGAAATTATCAATGCATATCTATAATTTATTATAATAGTAAGGACTTGTTTTTTGTTGTTGCTTTTAATGGAACATTAGTTAGTGAGTAGATGGCTTAAATAACCATGCACTTTTGTGTTGTGTTTGTGTGTTTTATATATATACATAATTTGTGATTTTATTCTGGATATTTATCATTTTTAGATTATATATATATATATATATATATATATATATATATATATATATATATATATATATATATATATATGTGTGTGTGTGTGTGTGTGTGTGTGTGTGTGTGTGGGTGTGGGTGTGGGTGTGTGTGGGTGTGGGTGTGTGATTAAGTGTGTTAAAAAGGAGAAATTGAAAAGAATTTTTACCTTCAATGCTTGCAGCTAATTTTTTTTAAATTTCATAATTCTCTGAAGAGCTAATACAAAATAGTAAAGTGTCTTTTAATTTTGACTAGCATATTTAAGTATACTTGCTGTCGCACTGAGAAGGCTCTGGAATGCTTTAAGGTCTGCTGGGGTAATAATTGTAAAAGCGCTTTGAGAAATGCATTGCAATTTAAAAGTGCTATATAAAAACTTGCAATTATACTCTGCTGCACTTAAAATTACTTTAAAATCATCACTCTTATTAGGGGGCCAATGTTTCGGGCTTGTTTGGGGATTTTGTGGAATCCCTTGCCCATGAATTTACATCCTCACAAACATATATACAAGCATTAGTTTAATAATCATTAAGATAACCCCAAACTTGCCACCAACGAACTAACCTCCTCACCAGAAAAATGTTGGCAACTTACGAACATTGACCCACATATGTATGTGAAATCACATGTAGTTGGTATCTCTTTGCTTTTGAAACAATGTCACCTAAGACATCACATCTCTTTTTCAATTTAGGTTTTCTTTGCAGATTCATAATGGAAAAAAATTAACAGCCATAATTAATGTGGCGGAGAATATTGTTGCCAAAACTTAACAAATAAAAGGTTGCTTGATCAATGCAAAATTACAAAACAGCAAGATGACATGGTGAAAAAGACACTGGATGAAATTTTACAGATGGCAGAAATAATTTCAACTCATGGAAAGACAAGCAAAGAACAATTTCTAAAACTGAAAAATTGGCTAGAGATGGAAAGCTGGAGCTGGCAAGGTTGAAAAAGGAAAATTTTAAGCTTAAAAGAAAGGCTGATGACTATGAAGCAGAAGTGACGGATGAATCCTTTAACAGTCTACCCTCCCAACAGGAACTTCTACCTTCTTCACAGGAAGATACTCCAGCCAAGAAGCAAAAAATTTCTGATACTGATATGGAGAAAACGTTTGTCCCTACTGAAGAAGAAAAGAAATAGGACCTTCGGGAAAAAAAACATTGAAAAAAAATGACAGTAATATTCAAAAGCTGTCATTGACTGTTCATCTACTTAATCTTTATGTTCTTTAAAACATGTGTAAATTATACACATACAATTATTATGTTCATTATTGTTATAAACCAAATTTACAAACTATGTGTTCTTTTTACGTGTATCTAATTAAAGTAAAGTAAAATTCTACTGTGTAAATTATAAACATGTCTTTTGGTTGTCACTATTGTACATAACACTTTTACATGCATTGATTTATTCAATAAATTTATTGTTTTAGATTGATAAAAGAATAATTTCATACCATGCCAAAGAAAGTTAGAACTAGTGGTGACAGACAGCATAGACAGAAAAAGAAAGAAAGACTGAGAGAGAAAAGGTGTCAATAATCAAGGAAATAGTGATGAATACTAATTCTGAAAAAAAAATTTCATTTTACAGCCTCCTATGAATAAAATCTATAGTGTGTAACGGAATCTGGTTTGCATCAACACAAGAAATAACAATAATGACAAATGTCATTTTCTTAATATATACATGTATCTCATTGGTATGGGTGTTTTTTTCTTCACAGGACTAAAACTTCAAAGGAAGATGAAGCACCTAAATTGAAAAATCTTGCAAAGAAACAGAATGCACAACAATCATCAGAAAATGCAACACCAAACAGAAACTCAAAACAAAATACAACAGACAGAGCTGCAGTTATTAATAAAAGAAAGGGCAAATCAACACACCATTCAAGTGAGCTGGAAATTCTTCAAAAGAAACAAAAGGTTCAGGAATTGTCAGAGAATAAAAAACTAAAGAGAAACCCAGAAAAAATACTACACACACTGCTACATTTAATAATGAAACAAAGCGCAAGTTATCACATTATTCAAATGAACTTGAAAGTTTTCCAAAGAAGCGAAAGTTACAACTGTCGGAAAGTGAAAAACTAAAGAGAAATCAAGATTCTAATGATTGGCTTACAAACTACTTTGATCATCAAAGTAAGAGACAAAAAAAGAAAAAAGAACACCTTTCAAAGCAGCAGCTTAACAACATTTCCCGCCGTAAACGAAGACAAATGCCATAATATAGACACAATGAGAACCTTAAATGAAATATTTCAAGAAGAGAAAGGCGAAGTAATGCTGAACTATCAGAATGTGAAAACATGAGTAGAAACTTGACTCGAGCCAAAAGACGCTCTATACCTGCGATTAAACTACAGGAAAACATCAATAGAAGCTTGACTCGAGCCAAAAGACGTTCTATACCTGAGATTAAACTACAGGAAAACACCAATAAAAACATGACGCGAACCAAAAGACGTTCTATACCTGAGGTTAAACAGCAGGAAAACACCAATAGAAGCTTGACTCGAACCAAAAGACGTTCTATACCTGAGGTAAAACTTCAGGAAAACACCAATAGAAACTTGACTCGAATCAAAAGACGCAAGATTAATGAGGTGAAAAAAAATGAAAAAAGGAAAAGGAAAGAGTGGAGGCATAGGAGTAAAAAAAAAAAGAAAACACATCACTCCACAGCAAATACTCCAAGCGAAGAAAGCAGAAAAATATTGAAACTCAGATACAAATATTTCGTGACCTATTAAAACGAGGCGATGACTATGTTTGCTCGTGTTGTAAGTAAACATTTTGCCAGCATAGTATTTACTTAGTAACAATACTTGCATATTTGAAGAAAGGCATACCTGAGCAATTTCTGAATCAGACTCTTACAGGAACAAAAAGTGTAGGTAATAGTGAATGGATTTGCAAGACATGCTATAAATACACAATGGAGAAAAAAATCCCACCAATGGCTTTCTGCAACGGATTCAAGTATGAAGAGTTACCAGATAATTTAACTGAATTAAATCCAACTCAGACAGAAGAGAGATGTGTAGCTCTGAGGATCCCATTCATGCAGCTTAAGCAACTTGGAGCAGGAAAACAACTAGGTATCTATGGCAACACAGTAACTGTTCCTATGGATCCAACAGATGTTATTTCAATGCTTCCAAGAAGGTTTGAAAACACTGCAACCATCCATTTGTTGTTTAAAAGAAGACTTCAGTATAAATCATCAATGCTTCATGAGACTGTTAGACCCAAAGTGATTTATAACCTATCTTAGTATTTGATTGACAATAGCGTCCTTTATAAACAGGAAGGTATAAAATTGGACACAAACTGGTTGTCGGAAATTAAAAATGATATCGATTTTGCATCAAAAGAGGATTTAGATACAGTTCAGAACATGCAAAATGATAAAAATGATAAGTCAGTGAGTGCATGTCAAAGTCATTTAGGAATTATTACAGATAAAGAGGATGATGATGATGACAGATGATGTGAAGAAACTGCAGAAGAATCCTCTTGATCTGGTAATAAAGACACTTTATTACAAAACATTGATTTTACAGATGATGGTCGTCATGCTTTACAAATAGCACCTGGTGAGAAGAATCACCCCATCAGTTTGTACCTTGATCAATATTCTGAAGAAAAGGCTTTTCCTGTATTGTTTGCTGGTCAAAAGAGAACAGAAAATGATGAGAGACAAAATCCAGTGACATTCAGTACAATTTGTAAAGTAGAGTTACGAAATGTCGACAGAAGATTGTGTGTCTAACATCTTCTTCAAACTAAAGAAAGTGCAGACTCTACAAGTCAAAGACATTGCAACAACAGCTTTAAGAAAACAACAAATAATTCATATACTGCTGGGCATTTGAAATCTTCTGAGAATACCAACAATTTGTTGCAGAATGATGAAGGCTTTACATTTTTGAAATCACTCAGATCATCACCGCCATATTATCAAAGCAAACAAAAAGAATTATTTGCAATGTTAGGCCAGTTGGGTTTACCTCCTTTTTTTCAACTTTTTCTGCAGCTGAAACCCACTGGCTTGATTTGCTTGGAATATTAGCTAAGAAAATCCACAACGTAAATTTACTTATCAAGAGATAGAAAATCTCAATTGGATGGAACGATGTGAACTGATTCAGAAAGATCCCACCACCTGTGCAAGACCTTTTCATTATTAGCTCATCTGAACCGAAGGTTCAAGTGAGCTTTTCTGATCACCCGTTGTCCGTCGTCCGTCCGTCTGTAAACTTTTCACATTTTCGACTTCTTCTCAAAAACCACTGGGCCAAATTTAACCAAATTTGGTACAAAGCATCCTTATGGAAAGAGGATTATAAATTGTTAAAATAAAGGACACATCCCTTTTCAAAAGAGAGATAATTGCGAAACAGTGAGTATAGGGTGCATGTCTTTAAAAATCTTCTTCTCAAGAACCATTGCACCAGAAGTGCCAATTTTTACACAAAAGCCTATATATGGCTCGGGCCAAAACTGGGTCCCCAGGCGTGGTTCAAAGTTTAACATAGAAATACATTGGAAAAAAATGTTTTAAAAATCTTTTCAAGAACCACTCGCCAGAAATGCCAATATTAACACAAAAGCTTGTATATATACTGAAGATTCTAATTGTAAAAATCGTGACTCCCGGACCAAAACCAGGGCCCCAGGTGGGGTTCAAAGTTTAACATAGAAACACATAGAAACACATAGAAAAAAATGTTTACATGACTTTTGTTCCATTTATTCAACTAATTTGTGCACCCAAAAACCCAACTGTGTCTCCCTGATAATTGACAACTCATTGCATATGTATTTAAGGTTGTTTAATCAAGAAATGGCGGATGAATACGATAAGGTGTAAAAATTCACCAAATATTAGTTTATCGCTTACATTTTATTTGGATACCGTGTCCGATAAAAATAAAATTTAATATGTAAATTAATTTGTTATCGGGCACGGTCTCGAAAATAAATGTAAGCGATAAATTTATCTTGTGATGTTGCAATATTGCAGCTAGTTTGGTTGAGCATTATAGATACGGCAGATCAACGCACGTGGTGTGGATTTTTATGTAAACAACCATACCATAGATAATCTTGTTTCACATGGAAATTAAATTTTAAAAAGTTTTATTATAATTAGGGGAACACTGTTAATGTGTTACCTTCGTTTACAAATGATGAACCTGTAAAATTTGTTCAAGAGTGTTTAAAGCAGAAAGAAGATAATTTATTTTTGAACTTTGAAATTCCTTCGGTTTTTGTAACCATATGATGAGTTATGATTCATTGTATTACAAATGCATCACTACGTATATTTTATAAGGAAATATACTGAGGATACATTCACATGGTGATGTTAAAATTGCATATAAAAATATAGTTGCATATTGTGGTATTTATGGACTTATTGTACGTACGACCTAACTCAGTGCGTGCACGGATCTCTATCTCCCGGATGTGTCCCGATGCATGGCGAAGGCTATTGTGAACTCTTGTTGATTAACCCATGTTTTATGTGTATTTGTATGTTGTCTGCTTGGCAATAAATACTATAATTTGTACGAATTTAGTTACACAAAATGTTTTTATTCTGATATTATTTGATATACGACTATTGGAACAGAAATTTAAATTAATGATACCTAAGCCTTAGGTATCATTAATTTAAATTTCTGTCTTTAATAGTCTTTAATATAGGTATTACCTATATTAAAGAAAATGTCAGCTCGAGGCCTTTGTGGGCGTTCTGGCATTTGATATGTATAGTGAAGATTCTAAATTGTAGAAATCGTGACCCTCGGACCAAAACTGGAGCCCCAGGCGGGGGTTTAAAGTTTAACACAGAACTACATAGGAAAAATGTTTAAAAAATTCCTTCTCAAGAACTACTGCCCCAAAAATGCCAATATTTACACAAAAGGTTGTATATATAGTGAACATTCTAAATTGTAAAAATCGTGACCCCCGGACAAAAAGTGGAGCCCCAGGAGGGGCTAAAATTTTAACATATATAGGAAAATGTTTTAAAATCTTCTTCTCAAGAACAATAATGCAACAGATTGGGATATTTCTATGCATACATGTACATCCTTAAGTCATGTAGATTCTAATTTGTAAAAATTGTGACTCTCAGACAAATAATGGGGCACCAAGAGGGGTTCCAAATTCACACATTTTAAAAAATATAAAGGAAACATTTAAAAAATTTCTTCTCAAGATCTACAATGTTATAGTTTGTGGAATTACTAAGCATGCATCCCTGGCTTATTTAGATTCTTAATTGGTAAAATCATGACCCCCGGACCAATACTGGGGCCCTAAGAGGGGGTCAAAGTTAATTATAGAAATATAAAGGTAACATGTTAAAAATCCTCTTCTCGAGAACTACAATGCTTCAATTTGTGAGATTACTATCATGCATACAACCTTGGATAATGTAGGTTCGATACTTTTGAAACAGTGCCCCCTGGACTAATACTGGGGACCCAAGATGGGTTAAAAGTTAAATGTAGAAGTATATATGGAAAATGTTTAAAAATCTTCTTCTCGAGAACTACAATGCTTCAATTTGTCAGATAACTACGTAAGCATCCTCAAAAAGTGTAGATTCGAAATTATAAAAGCCTTGACCATCGATCTAATACTTGGGCCCAAAGAGGTGTTCAAAATTTAGCATAGAAATATAAAGGGAAAATGTTTAAAAATCTTTTTCTAGGGAACTATAATGCTTCAGCTTCTGCGATTACTATGCAAGCATCCCTAAATAATGTAGATTCCAAATAAATATAGCTTTGGCACTGGACTAATACTGGGGCCCCAAGAGGGGTTCAAAGATTAACATAGAAAGATATATTGAATTGTTTTTAAAAAGTTTTTCTCGAGAACTATAGTGCGACAGTTTGTGAGATTACTATGCAAGGATCCTCAAATTGTGTAAACTCTAATGTAGTGGAACCAAGAGTTATCTTTCTTGATGTTGTTATGTACAGTCTGAGAGTTATTCCTCTTGATGTGGAACTCCTCTAGGTTCAGTTTTTCAGGCTGTGTACGTGCGGTCCCGCCGCAATGCTACACATTTTCATTCACATGTTACTATTTATGTTGTTAAAGCCAACCATACACCTCGGACCAATACTAGGGCCCTAGAAATGGGTTCAATGTTTAAAATAGAAAAAGCATATGCTACGAAATAGAATGTTACATGGAACTACTGTTCAGGTGAGCGATGTGGCCCATGGGCCTCTTGTAGAACACAACTCTTCTTTAATAACATTTTAAAATCCGAAAACTGTCCTATAGGCAAAGTTCAAGATTTCTACATAAGAGTCGAATTCCAGCAGCGTGGAACTCTACACTTGCACTGTTTATTCTGGATGAAAAATTCTCCTGCGTATGGATCTAGTCAGATTGATGAAATACTCCAGTTCATTGATTCTCATATATCATGCTCCTCAGATGTATCAGATGTCAGATGTAAGAGGACAAAAAGTTTGTGAAACTACAGAAACACCGACACTCTAAATCGTGTAAAAAAAAACTAGAAAGACTATGTCGCTTTGGTTTCCAAATACCTTCGATGACTGAAACGATGATTTTGGAGCCATTGTCAACAGATACAGAAAAATCAGATGTTCCGAAACATAAGGTCAATTATGACAAAATCACAAAAGTTCTAGAAACGCTTACAAGTGATGTTGAAATGGACTTTAATTCATTTCTAGATGAATGTAAAGTTGATTATACTGAGTATCTAAATGCTGTTAGATCCTCGATATCAAAGAAAAAAGTGTTTTCTTAAAGAGAACAGTGAAAGATATCAGGATAAACTCTTTCAATTTAGATATACTTAGAATAGGGCAAGCAAACACTGATATGCAATATGTGATTGATCCATATGCTGTATGTGTTTACAGAGCAAGTTACATGATGAAATCACAGAGAGGCATGAGTATGTTGTTACAGAATGCTGTACAGGAAGTGAAACAGGGAAATTTGGGTATCAGAGAGAAACTTAGAGTAATTTCCAATAAATTCCTCAATCATTGCGAAATATCAGCACAAGAAGTAATTTTTCTCCTATTGCAACTACCTCTAACACAGAGTTCAAGAGATGTGATATTCATTAATACATCCCCACCTGAAAAACGGATAGAAATACTGAAACCAGCCTCAGTACTCAAAGGTCTTCCAGATGACTCTACAGATATTACTTGCACAGGACTAATACAAAGGTACTCGGAATGACCCCCATCATTAGAGAATATGACACTTGCACATTTTGCATCTGATTTTGACAGATATACCTATAACAGAAAAGGTCTCAAAGAACCAGTAGAAGAGGTTGACATGATAGACAATAACATTGAAAAATATAGTTGCAGGAACTGAAATGCCTTTACCAGATGGAAGTCGACTTGTGAAAAGAAGGACTTCAAAAATAATACGATATGTAAAATGTAGTCTGAAAAAAAAGATCCGGAATTACATTACAGGGAACAGCTTATTTTATTCCATCCTTGGCGAGAAGAACTTTTAATGATGGGAACAATTTCTTCATTTGAAATACAGTATAAGAAGTTTGAAAATACAACTGTTAAAGTCAGACAAACCTTCAATGCTTGTATCAGTGACTGTAATATGGATAAAATAATGGAAAATGTCAGTCAGGAGATTGTCAAACATAGCACCAACTGCACGTCAAACAGAAGAAGACAGTGAGGAAGCAAGAGAGGACAATATATCATTGCTTCAACCACCAAATGAAACAAGTCGTAATTATGACATTGGACTAGACATTGGATGCCCTGGTAAAACCACCAAAGAAATAGTCATTCAAAATAAACTTTCAGATATTGAATATAGAGAATTAGTACGTTCACTAAACAATGAACAAAAAACCTTCTTCTATTACATTTTACATCTAACAAAAACAACTAACAAGCTGTATCTTGTTTTCCTGTCAGGAGGAGCTGGCGTCGGCAAAAGTCATGCCCTAAGAGTAGTGTATCAAGCAGTTATGCGCTTCTTTGACACTGCAGGCGAAAACCCAGATGAACTTAAAGTTGTCATTGGTGCACCAACAGGCAAAGCAGCCTATAATATAAAGGGAAATACTTTACATTCTATATTCAGTATTCCAGCAAGTCATTCCTTGAAAACCTACATGCCTCTTGATCATAGCACACTGAACACGCTCAGATGTCGCTTTATAAAACTCAGACTGCTCATAATTGATGAAATTTCAATGGTGGGGATCCATATGTCTAACTTCATCAATAATAGGCTACAGGAAATATTTTGTACCAAAGAAGCATTTGGTGGGATCTCCTTGCTTCTAGTTGGTGATTTATTTCAGTTACGACCAGTTTTGGACCAATGGATATTTACCAGTAGCTCTTCAGACTATGGACCTTTAATGCCTAATTTTTGGACAGAGCAACTCCAATTTTTTGAATTGAAAACGGTCATGCGGCAAAACGATGATGCAGAATTTGCCCATTTACTTAACAGAGTGAGGAAAGGAGAACAAAATGATGCTGATATACAAACACTACTTTCAAGACTTGTAAATCTTTCAGAACATTTAGATCTGAGCAAGTTCATTCATTTGTATAATTCGAATGCACTTGTAGATCAACACAATGAAACGGCCTTGGCGAACATAGATGACCCAATGTATATTTCCGTAGCATCAGATTACACTTTAGAAGCCTCTGCAAATGTCAAATCTACTGTATTGGAAATTGCTAAAAGTCAATCTCCACAAAAAAACTCAGAATTTGCTGACAGAATTGCAACTTAATGTTAGTGCTCATTACATGATGATACGAAATGTGGACATAAAAGATGGTTTAACAAATGGAGCATCTTGCCAACTCTTGCATGGGGAGCTTTCTAACAATAAACCCATATAGCTCTGGGTTTTATTCTCTGACCAAGAAGACATTGGATCAGATGCCAGAAAGGAATACAGACACCTTTATAAAAGCAACATTAACCGTACTTGGAGGACGCCGGTGCATTTCCTTACCAGACAGTTTCAAGTTGGAAAGTATAAAACTGTACACGTTATGAGAAAACAGTTTCCATTAAAACCTGCAGCAGCATCTACTGTTCACAAATGTCAAGGAATTTCTCTGTCAAATGCAGTTATATCATTTAAGGGGCGTATCCAAAGCCACATTGTTAATGTAGCTTTGAGTCGAGTTACATCTTTGCAAAGACTCCATCTTTTAGATTTTGATCACAAGAAAATTACTATAGACAACACAGTAAGCGCTGAAATATCCAGACTCCGAAGTGATTGTCAAATAGTTTATAAGCAGTTGCCTTCCACAAAGTCAAACATTTCAATTGTGTGCCACAATGCTAGATCACTTCACAATCATATTGATGAGTACAGAAATGATGCTCGCCTCCAACAAATAGATTTCATCTTTATACTGGAGACATGGGCTCAGCGCTGTGATCCTTTGGAATATTACAGACTTCAGGGATTTCATTCTATTGAATTCTATTCCAATCAACAAACTCCGTATAGACCACATTGTAGAATATTTGTCTACATAAAAAATGACAAATCTATTGACAATTATCAGTTCATTCAGGCAAAGGGAATGGAAGGAAAAAAGATTACAGAATTCAGATAAACCTTTGAAAATTACAAGTGTGTATTGCCATCCAACTGCTAATATTGACACCATATGCGAAAAACTTAACTCTATAATCTCACCTGTGAATACCAATATTTTGATTGGTGACTTCAATATTGACCAGTTGAAACAAACACCGCAGCTTAAAAAAACTCCTTTCTACTACAAATAATCTTCAGCTTGAATCAGTTCACTCTCAGGAGACAACAAACTACCATTCCTGCATTGATCACTAAGCACCACAATTATGAATATGGACTGTTAGAATGCTATTGGAGTGATCACAAATTACAGTACCTCTTTATTTAAGGTATGTAGGTATGTGCAATAAATGATAAAATAAGAAAATAAAATCTTTCCTTTTTAAGATAAATATTGAACTAGAGTGTTCAAAGGCATGCATGTGTTGAGAACCCCAACAATTCCATCTAAGGGCTATGGCACTTGCACGACAGCATCTTTAGGTCTCCTATTTTAAAACACTAAGTTAAAGGACATGATCTCACAAACCAAAGCCGCCGCCCCCCCCCCCCCCCCCCGAAGGAGAGGGGTGATACTGTTTTACCCTTGTGTATCTGTCGTTCTGGCAAATGCTGTTCACACAAAAGAAAACCCGGTTTGCTGTCACATTGACAGCTTTCCTTTTGTTGTTGTTTTTCTTCATTAAATAAGGATGAAAACTTTATCTATATGTTTTTAGTATAATGGAGTACCGGTATATTTACAAATATTAGTCTAAAAGTTCCAAAAAGCTTAAAAAAATAATTCCTTAGTTTTGTCAACAGCATCCTGTAGCAGCTAGCTATCGAAGTTAATGTTTCAAAGAAAAAAGGTATATTGCTAACTTTTTCAGAGGTAAAAGAGCAAGTTGCTGTGGAACTCAAATGAATATAATAAGTTCATGCCAAATTAACTATACAAAATGATCTTTTTAAAAAAAGACAAGTTTGAATTAGGTTTTTTTTAAAAAATGAAGTGAATTATGCAAATGATACATTTATGATTACCATGCAGGTAGATTTTGTCTAGTTCCTCTACTTGAAAACGCTATAAGGTTATTGCTAGATTCACTTTTATTGCAGCTCTCAAATGTTAGCTAAAATGTTAGCTAAAATATCTGCATAAGTTTATGTCAATATCGAGATTAATAAGTTGAGTTTCCCAGGCACATGAGTAACACAAAAAAGATCATAATGAAACTTTAGAAATAATTTAAAAGTCGAAAAATTCTGATGAAAATCCAGTTGAACTTAAGCCTATTGTGTGTAACTCATACGATGTATATACATAAAATTCTGATGAAAATCCAGTTGAACTTAAGCCTATTGTGTGTAACTCATACGATGTATATATAACTAAATGCTGTGACATTTCTTCTTTATGTAGGCACTCAACAAGGTGGATATCCAGAACAAGGTCAAGAAGGATATCAAGGTCAAACTGGTTACCCTGGGCAACCAGCTGCTTCTGCCGGATATCCAGGACAAGAGGGTTCAATAAAGTTTCTATTTCAGAGAAATTGCTAAACTGTAAGAGAGTATAAAATAACAGGGTGTATGACTTTATCTTCAACTAAATCGATTGTAATTTACCTGATGCACAACTTTTCCCATGCAATTAATCTAAAACTTTATCCAATTCCAATTAATCGTTTTAAACCACCTGAATGCTACAGATGTCATAAGCATTGAATACATGTAAGGAACTATATACATTATTTACATTTTTGTCAACCGGTTTCTGCAAAATATACTTACTACATGATCGTGTTCATCTGCTAAAATGGATATGAAAAGAAAGACAAAGATTTTTGGAACACTTTTTAGCATGTTGAAGATCTGACTAACACTGGATGGTCTCCAAATGATCAAATATTTAACGATGTTGCCAACGAAGTTGACAGTCGCTATTTTCCAATATGGCTACTACGGAAGAGCCACGTCATGTGAGAAGGGAGATAATTTGTTTTCATAGAATCAAAGTACTGAAAGTACTGATACAGTACCCGCAACGTTATTTTTTACAATCCTATCCTATCGTATCGTGTATCAATCCTATCGTATAGTTGCGTGTATACTGTTCTATCGTGCGTGTATACTGTTCTATCGTGCGTTAATCCTATCCTATCGTGCGTTAATCCTATCAGGTTTATCGTTTAATTTCACCAATTCTTTCGTTTATCCTATCGTGTTTATCGTTTCGTGCCTTTTCATAAGCAAGTAAATTTATTACTAAGTTGCAACTCGTTCGGTGCGCCGTATACACTGTACGAATATTTATCGAACAAGAATTGTAAAATCCTATCCAACATTCCGTCAGGATACTAAATTTAAAATTTTTAAGATCAAAATTAACCAATATTATATGAAAATCATATCTGTTAACATTGAAAATGAAAAACGAAGTTCTTAGGAACAAGGTAACATATTTACCTGTATATCGAATGTATTAAATCGCACGCAGAGTGTATGCCTGCGTAAACATTAACTTTTATGCAATATAATTTTGTTGCAGCATATTTTACATAAACAAAACTATTTATGATATAAGTTATATATAATTAAAACCCGAGTTGTATTTTGAACCCGTTATTTTCCGTGTGATATTTGATTTCAGGCTGAAATGTTCTCGCCAATCAGCCAGGGTGTGTGGTAATGAAAACAATGTTAACAAATCGTACGCGAGATGTGTATCTGCGTAAGTATTTATTTAACTTGTCTGTAATAATTCGTTTTTAATGCATCATTTTCTTATACAGAAAGAAATGTACTTATGATAGATTTTATATTTACTTTATACAAGAGTCGGATTTATATTATAATAATTAAACCCGCTATTTTCCGAGTGATTTAATCTCGGGCTGAAATATTCGCGGCGATCGGCTTGGTGTTCGGTAATGAAAACAATTTTAACAATTATACAGAAAATTTATTGATCATTATAGCTCATAATTTTAGTTGAAAAAAAATTAACTGGTCATTTTTATACATTCTATAAATGATGCAGCGATGATTAACAACTCGGCAATTGTTACTAAAAAGAAATTCCACGTTAATCTTTATTTGTACGTGTTCTCTCTCAAATTCTGCCATTATCAGTTTGTTCGTAAATATCGTTTAAAGCGATCATACGTTTATCATGAACATCGTTTATCTTTTCCTATCGTGTATCAATCCTATCATATCGTGATTGTATACTGTTATATCGTGCGTTAATCCTATCCTTTCGTGCGTGTATACTGTTCTATCGTGCGTTAATGCTATCCTATCGTGCGTGAATCCTATCCTATCGTTTATCTTGTAAAAAATAACGTTGCGGGTACTGTAAGCAGGGATCATTTGAGTGATGGACACGTGCGCGTATAAATTTATCTTAGACATTTTGGTATTTTGAGATGACTCAAATTAAAAACCAGACGGAAGATTTAAATTTTAAAAAAAATATAATTTAAGGGTAGAAAATGATATGTACTAATCGCTGTTGAAAATAAAAGCTGATAAAGTTAATTTTGTCAATTTTGTTACCGAACGGCTAAAAAATGCCAGGAAGATAACTATCAATGTAGAAACAATAGTGTTACGGAGTTATGTCGGAATCTAAAGAGTTACGAATTTAATTTTTCGGCAAATTGTTTGGTTGATTTTATTTCCGATCATGGAATGAAAAAGATTCCGATTGATTTAAGATTTGTAGTTCAAATTTATCAGATTTGTTTATCTAAACTTAAACAGACTGATTTTCTTAATACAGGTGACACTTGATGGCTCAAACTTCGATCTCTCGAAGTTCTTGATCTCTCGAAGTGAACTCACGGTCCCAATTTTTTTCTCTATATAACTAAGCAAATTTACTCTTGATCTCTCGAACTCCGATCTCTCGAAGTTCTTGATCTCTCGAAGTAACACCTGGGTCCCGTTACATATATTTCATTGTTTTTCACTCTTGATAACTCGAAGTGGTTGCTGTGTACACACGCGGCTGATCAAGCGTATAATTATAGCTCCGCGTGGACCTAACCTGGATGTTTGATTGACTCTTGGGGGCTAGCGTGGTAGTGTTAATTGGTTGATTACGTAAGTGACACTACCCCTTGCTTTCTTCCAAGGGTCGATAGGTAATTTGTAAGTGATCTATTGATTTCAATAACTTGTGAAAGTTACGGTAAATGCTCTTTATTTAAAATATTCAAACGTAATGATTAAGAAAACATAATATAATAAAAAGATATTTAACGTGAAAAAATACACTTAATAACCACACAAGTAAGTTCTATATTGTTTAAATTGAAGTAATGTAGCAGAAAATACGATTGAAATCATGTCAGACTATCCTTCCATGTTATAAATATAAATTTCCGGTTATTATAATTTAAGAACCAAAATGACTGGAACAAAAAATTCCGGATTTTTTTTAAACTTTTGATCTCTCGAACTCTTGATCTCTCGAAGTTTAATCATGGTCCCTTGAAGTTCGAGTTATCGAGATTCACCTGTATTGTTTAATGAACTGATCAATTTACTGATATTTATGAAAGGGCGAAAGAAAAAAAGGAAATGATATAATTATGTTTCTGGTATTTCTGCCGGCAGAAGCTTCAAGTAGCATAACCAGAGGTCTCAAAATCTAAACCTTTGAAAGAAAATCGCAGTTTTATATTTAAAGAATGAATTTAATTTGTACTTTATATGTTATACAATGTAATATAACTTGCGACAGTTTATTTACGCTTTATAAACCAGGATGCGGTTTATATGTTCCAAGCTATGTTATACTTTATGACTTAGGTAGAAATAAAATTTATTCCTTAAAATTTAATTTAGAACTATACAACTAAATTCTGGAAAAAAGACCTTCTATTCTAAAAAAGGACTTCAATGCATTTAAAGGTATCGTAAAGCAGATTAGAAATACTTTTTCACGCGAGTCGTAATGGAACGCAGCATATAAAATTAGTGAATTTGTTTAGCCGACCAATAAAGGCGTTTCAACCAAGGGACTTCGCCCTGGACCAAAAATTAACAACCGGTACACCTTACTAATTATAACACTCTAAATCATGAATTTTTCTACGAGTGACTATTTTTAAGTTTACATATTTTTCACATCAATTATTCTACACAGTTACCATACCGTTACCTCTTACATTAATCGATAAAATATCCGGCCACATCGTAAAACATACACACATATATATATAGTATAGAAATCACGCATAAAAATATAAGTAAGAAATGTTTTTAAAAAGAATAATATATATGTCCGATTGTTCTTTGATTTTATTTTTGCTACATGCTTCTCTTCCTTCATTAATATGCATCATTTTCTTGATATAACTTTTAAGCTCTATTGTTTGATTTGCAAACAAACATTTTTTTCTTTCATCAATCTAAAACAATAAATTTATTGAATAAATCAAAACATGTAAAAGTGTTATGTACAATAGTGACAACCAAAAGACATGTTTATAATTTACATAGTAGAATTTTACTTTACTTTAATTAGATACAAGTAAAAAGAACACATAATTTGTAAATTTGGTTTATGACAATAAATGAACATGATAATTGAATGTGTATAATTTACACATGTTTTAAAGAACATAAAGATTAAGTAGATGAACAGTCAACGACAGCTTTTGAATATTACTGTCATTTTTTTCAATGTTTCTTTTCCGAAGCTCCTATTTCTTCTTCAGTAGGGACAAACGTTTTCTCCATATCAGTATCAGAAATCATTTGTTTCTTGGCTGGAGTATCTTCCTGTGAGGAAGGAAGAAGTTCCTGCGAGGAGGGTAGAAGTTCCTTTGAGGAGGGTAGACTGTTAAAGGATTCATCCGTCACTTCTGCCTCATAGTCATCAAACCTTTCTTTAAGCTTAAAATTCTCCTTTTTTAACCTTGCCAGCTCCAGCTTTCCATCTCTAGCCAATATTTCAGTTTTAGAAAATTGTTCTTTGCTTGTCTTTCCATGAGTTGAAATTATTTCTGCCATCTGTAAAATTTCATCCAAGGTCTTTTTCACCATGTCATCTTGCTGTTTTTGTAATTTTGCATTGATTAAGCAACCTTTTATTTGATAAGTTTTGGCAACAATATTCTCCACCACATTTATTATGGCTGGCAATTTTTTTTCCATTATGAATCTGCAAAGAAAATCTAAATTGAAAAAGAGATGTGAAGTCTTAGGGGACATTGTTTCAAAAGCAAAGAGATACCAACTATATGTGATTTCACATACTTTGGAATCAATTTTTAACTGTGGGTCAATGTTCGTTTTACAAAATGTGGACTTCAAATGAAATCGCCCGAATCACAAAAGATGACTATTTTATTAAAATATTTAACCCGAAACTTAATCGAAAATAGATTTATCCTAAATATATATGACTGCCGTCATGAGAAAAGGGCCCTTAAGGTCAAAATTTCAAAAACTCACTTTTTTGTCAATACTGATTAGTCAACTCTTTCTGAAAGTCCAAGATCTTGTTTATTTTAAGCATTTTGTGACAATTTTAGTAAGAGATGTTAACACGACTTTGACGTAGCTCGTCGAAAACGTCACGACGTCATGAACGTCAATTTTTTTTTTGCAATAATGTTTTTCTTCTATACTTCCTTTCATCGTCTTTAATTGTTTGAAGTAGAATTGATTAATAATTTTCTACAATTTTAGATTTCTTACAATTTTACCAAAAGAGATCAAAACATTTTGAATATCCAGATATAGTTTAAGTTCTGCACACTTCTGATGACTCTATATGCAATAACCCCCACCCCCCCCCCCCCACCCCCACCATAAAATAGATAGATAAAGGATATCTAATAAAAACAAATATCAGTCCTCTCCCAAACCTTTAAATGCATCAGTTATTTAAGCTTCCGAAAAGCAAATTAAATAAGCAAACATGTAACAAACATAAAGATGGTCAAATTCGATGCCCCGAAATATTTCCACAATTTCGGGGCATTGTCAAATTGCATACACAAATAATTTAAAAGAAGAGAAATATTTATTCTTTTTAATCAACCTTTTGCACGGAGATTTTATCGCATATTTACTGATACTGTATTACTTTTAAGTATCTTCATAGTTCTGATGCAAGTTTAAAATCAATTATAGCTGTTTTTGAAACTCGAATGTTAGCTGAAAGCGCTAACAGTAAACAATTTATTTGATTTGGACTGTCGCATTCTGTTTTATTTATTTATATATATATATATATATATATATATATATATATATATATATATAACTTGGTCAATTGTCTGGTCAACTGCAAATTTATGAGCTTGTTGTTGGGTCTTTGTTTAATTGTCGGGTCTTTTTTGAGCTGTTGTGTCATCGACCCAACAATTATAGACCCAACAATTAATCGTAGCTCTATTTCCTTACAATCGTAAAAATGTGTAAAATGAACTGTTTGTCTGTAACTCGAACTGTTGGGCTTTAATTTCCCGTGAGGGTCACATATTGTCATTGTCCAATCAGAAGTCGCGTGAAAATGGCGCGAAATTAGATGCAGAATGAACCGAAATTCACCGAAGACCCACGAAGTGGTTGCCACTATGATGCAGAGGTATATATACATTTTTACATTTACACTGCTTTAATAGGGTCCAATGGAATTAATTGTGTAATATATTAATATGAACACTATCAAAGATTGAAATATTTGAAAGGTATAATGTCGTTGAAAGGTATAATGCTGAAGAAACCTTCGTTTTTATTGGAGTTCGAAATTCCTCTGCCTAACTGAATTGTCTTGACTATACCTAAAAAGCACAGAAACAATTAAGGATTTTAAAAGTGTTAAGGTTATATTCTCTATTCTTTATAACATTCGAGTGTATTGCCTGTATGAACAGAACCAGGTCCGTAGGAAGGAATTTCACTTAAGAAGGGGGGGGGGGTGGGGGGCACAACCATACATTTTGAAAATGATTTTCAGTTTGGGGGGGGGCACAAAATTCCTTGACTGACAAAAAAAATAACCCCCAAAAAAGAAGGTCATCAGATGTTATTATTGAGGGGGCACAAGCATATAAAAGTTAATGTCTTCTATCGGCACATCAGCTGATCAACGCACACTTTTTTTCTTTTGCTTTCAGAAGAAACAACAAACGTAAAACGCCTCTAATGGTGGCCAAAGAATGCATTGAAAGAAAAAGGGATTTAGAATTCCTAAAAAAAAATTGGATTATCATTTGTGATGAGATACGTAAGTACATGTAATAATACACCTGTAAATTTCATGTACATGGGTTGCTCCTGGTTTATATTTATTATTTTTTCTCTGAGAGGTATTCTTTGCATTTATTGATAAAACTCTGGTGAATGAAGTGTTGATATTTTGCCCAAGTTAATTGCTCCTAGGTAAATAAACACATTTTTCATATAAATATTAAAAAAATACTTGTTTGTTTGCTTTAGATTTAAACACTACTGAAACGAATTGATACAGTAATGAGTTGTTTCACTTCTTTTTAGATTTAAGAAATAGTCTGCAATTTTGTGAATGTTGCAGAATAATTAACCCCCAAGGTAAAAGATGTTGTTTTAAATATTAAAGCTGAGGCATTCGCTGAGACTTTTATATTTCAAACAACATTTATCGACCTCAGAGGTTATTCTGCATCATTCACGACAACAAGGACTTTTTTCTATTCTACTTACAGCTCTAAAATAGGACTGATCGGTTCCTCTATAGAAAACAAAACAAACAAAGGCCACTACGTCTTGATTACACAATGTTTCATTTAACACTAGAGGATCAATTTGTTTTTACTTGTATATCAATTGCATGGGATGCAGACGATTTTAGCATTTGTTGGTTTAAAAATATTCTTTATTGCACGTATTTATAAATCTGTTTGTAACATATATTAATTATCTTTTATGAAAGTAAATTTCAGTTGTCTACTTCTTTGCTTCAAAAGTAAAATCATGTAGTGTATTAAATATTGTGAGGAGGTCAGTGGAACAGCCCAACTTAGCTATAAAAAGTGACATTTATCAGCTGTTTTAGGCAATACAAACTCATTAGACTGCAGAAGACAATGCATCGATATGTTCAAAATAAGAATTAGATTCTACAGTGAAAATTCATACCAACTGTATAATATAAATATTGTTTCTAATGTTAATATTTGTTTTAATTATTATTTGTTTTTAATGAAGTTTGTCATTTATTGGTGAATAATAGGGATGGGACAATCCACCGATGCACTGATGCATCATGGTATTTATTTTGAGGAATTTGGATCGATACATTTACCATTAATACAACGATACCTAAGCAACCTTTTTTTTTTATTTTCCAAAAATATTTGAGCTTCACATATCAGCTATTTTTAGTCCGCTCGCCTAATACGAAAGTACAAAGATGGCCGAAATCGGCAAATACCTCGTAAAGTAGTCAAAACTGTTATGAAGCTAAATCTGGAGTGTGGACAACTTTTGGATTACTTGTTTATGAAAAAGTAGTGGATACGAGACTAAAATAATGTGTAAATTGTGCAACTCTTATTTTAAATATAATAAAACAACTTTGGACATGCGGTAATACATCAACAGATTGAATACATTTTGAACCATTATTCATGTTTTCATTTAGTTGCAATGTATCGTGATACGTATCATATCGCATCTCATGTATCGTGATATTTACCAAATCGGCTAAGTATAGTATCGTCCCAGCCCTAGTAAATAATGTCTGCAGCATTTCTTTGATCTTGGCAATAGCTGTAGTAGAAATGAAAATCATCACTAGCTCCTTCTTAGATTCTGAAACGTAAATTTGTTTATCTCTGATGTTAAAGCTGAACACCGCTCGTAAATAGGCACCGTCACACAGATACCTGGTATATAAACCCTTCGATTCCGATACACCCGATTGCACACCTGAAACTCGTGGTCGACGTGTAGTATTCCTTTCGTGGTCTTTCGATTTTATGCATTTGTTTCTTATTCTATGTGCATACTCTGTTTGTAAATAATGCATTGACCAAATTATTTGATGTTAGTATTCTCCTGGCTTTAAAAAAGTGCGTAAAATTTGATAATTTCATCGCGACCGAATAACACAGCGAGGCGAGATGTACGTCCACACAGGTGAGACCTCTACAGCAAAGTACTTTGAACAGTTTAGAGGTCTGTGCCTTATATAGGGGTTGTAGGGACAGCAGTGATGAAAGAGAAATATGGCGGACAGTGCCTATTTACGAGCGGTGTTCAGCTTTAAAATTCTTTATTTTTTGCAGAATGGGGAGTTGTAACAGAAAAACCTGTATATTAAGGGGATTTTATTGCAGAATACAGGGGCAAATTATGCATAGAAGAACCAAAGGAGAGTGCTTACAAGTTTTTTCACAAGAAGACCAAGTACTGGTAAGTCAGTTTTGTACTAGTAGGTAAATATAGATGCTGAGTTGTTTTTTTCGAGGCAGTAAGTGGCTGATAACCTGCCCTGTAGACTGTAAAAAAAAACAATTAATGTTTATCACTCCTTTGATAATGAGCACTGATTTGAAAATATTTTCAAAACATGTATGTTATTTTCCTTTTAAACAAAGTCGAAGGGATCTAGTAACTTGTGTTTTAAAGTAAGAAAGTTTGTCCATGTGTAACAGATGTAATGATTGACATGAGGTTCAATGTTCTCTTGTGCAGGGATTCTACACTTATGGTGCCCATGTTCAAAATTAGAATTCACACAATATCAAAAATACTTTCAAGGACTAACCTAGACCCAAAATGTAGTGACACTTCACTTTTCTTTTCAAAGCAAATTAAAAAGAAGTTTTGAAGATCAGGGAGACATGATGCGCAAATCCACTAGCCCTGTCTAGGGCATGTGTCTCATGATTGTCTGTGTCCAGTTCATTTTGTGATAAGGCAGGTCGATTTCCAGACAGACTTGTCTGATTAGCATGAGAATCGTTTTACCTTCGAAGAATATTGTGAATATGATTTTTTAAAAATTAATATTCCACAGAATTTTTAGCCACTAGCTGTCATAGTTTTGAAATGATGCCATCATGGTTCAGTCTCTTTTCACTATAGATATTGTTAATTGACAGTGGGGATCAAGACTAAGTTGCAGACAGTAGTACTGCATTTTCCAATTGTAAAGTTTAGAAAAAGCATTTTGATTACGATGGCTAATGCACTAATTTTTTTAGGGAGTTAAACAAGCATTAACAAGAGTGAAAGCTTTTGATTGTACGTGTCATAAAAAAGAATGACGCTAAAACACAAACTTTATTGACATATATTTCTTATAAAAGAAGGTGTTAACATCAAACAATATGCATAATTTGCACTAAAGTTAAAATATAAAATATCTGTTTTACCGGCTCCACTTGCCGATAAAACTCGGTTTGCGACTGTTAAATCAACATTAATGGTTGAAAATAGCAAATGAGAAGACTTTATTCCCTAATTGTTTTAAGTTACAAATTAATGTTAAATATTATTACCGATATATCTTTTAGCTCTTCAAAATTCTTTATATATGTTCAGATTTGGGCAGGTTAATTAGGAATTCTGACAAGTTACATTAATGGGGTTGGAAACTTGATGGATGGACAAGTGGATATATTTCATGATCAGTTACTGGTAATATTGAGGACTGATGAAGACTTCTTTTTCTCAAAAGTAGTTAATGAAAATGTTGGGTCTAGAAATATATATTACTATTGGGTCTAAGACTCTTGGATATGTGTATTTACATGTAGCACAGTATTATTGGGTCATAAACGTGACAGGAAGTGACATGGAAAAGAAAATGGAAAATGTAACTCTCCTTATAACGGAAATAATATCATCCATTTTCTTGCTTTTCATTTGTGTAGTTATCTTCTATGTTAGTGTGAGGTGGACAAGGTTATTCCTTTCATGGAATACAGACATGCAGTAAAAAAAGGTATATGTATCACTATTAAATGTCTTAGTATTCTGTCTATGCATCTGAATGCTTTTCCATGCCCTAATGTTCATCTGATGTATGTGAATTTTTCAAATAATTGCCTAGAGCCTCAGGCAAGTTAAGGATAACTTTTTCTATAGTGTGAAACTAAAGATAGAAAGCTAGACAACTAAATTTAGTGTGTGCAAATTGTTATCTGCATTTTAACAACAATTAGCAGAAACAATTTTACTGATGATTAGCATTTGGTTTGTCTTAAATGTAACCCCATAGTATAGAGTCCATGTTCTAGACAGATTAAAAAAGAATTGGTAATTGATACATTGATAAATATATACCCTATAGTGTGGTCTGACACGTGTGACCCAATAATTCAGATACATGTTCTAGACCTTTTTTCATCGCAAAACATTCCTCATTTTGATTTGACTTTCTGACAGAAAATCTCTATTTGGAATATAATTATGTATTGTAGAAATGAGAACTGATGAAACACAGGGTGACCAAGGAGTTTTCAGCATCATAGAGGAAAACCAAAGATATGTATCAGCAACCTGCATAGATAAGCCTGGGATCTACACAGAGACAGAAAGTCATGGCTCTAGACTAACCAATGAAACACTCATTGAGGATCTTGGCAATGGTAATGTATTTGATACATTTGTATGATTCACAATGTTGTCTAACTATTAGGCCCATATTTCTCAGCAAAAATGTCTACATGTTGATGATTAGCAATTGGTTTGTCTTAAATGTAACCCCATATTATAGGGTCCATGTTCTTGACAGATTAGAGTAGAATTGGTATTTGAAATATATAGGCCCTATAGTGTAGTCTGACATGTGTGATCCAATAATTCAGATACATGTTCTAGACTCTTTTTATTGCAAAACCCGAGTCATTTTGTTTTCACTTACTGACAGTATATATATATATATCTAAGATATGATTACATATTGCAGAAATGAGAACTGATGTCAAACACAGGGTGACCAAGGAGTTTTCAGCATCAGAGAGGAAAACCAAAGATATGTATCATTAACCTGCACTGAAGAGTCTGGGCTCTACACAGAGACAGATAGTCATGGCTCTAGAATAACCAATGAAACACTCATTGAGGATCTTGGCAATGGTGATGTATTTGATACATTTGTATAATTCACAATATTGTCTAACTATTAGGCCCATGTTTCTCAGCAAAAATGTCCACATGTTGTTGCTTGGCAGTTGGTGTTGTATTAAATGTCACTCCATTTTATAGGGTCCATGTTCTTGACAGGTTTGAAAAGTATTGGTAATTGATGCATGTAAATGTAGGCCCTTTAGTGTGTTCTGACATGTGAGACCTAATAGTTCAGATACATGTTCTTGACTCTATTTTATCACAAAACTTGACTAATTTTGTTTTAACTTTCTGACAGTGACTATGTATTTGGAATGTGCATACATATTGTAGAAATGAGAACTGATGAAACTCAGGGTCACAAAAGAGTTTTCAGCATCAGTGAGGAAAACCAAAGATATCTATCAGCAACCTACATAGAAAAGCCTGGGCTCTAACACAGAGACAGATAGTCATGGCTCTAGGATAACAAATGAAATGCTCAATGAAGATCTTGGCAATGGTAATGTATTTGATACATTCATGTGATTCACAATATTGTCTTACTATTAGGCCCATGTTTCATAGCAAAAATGTCTACATATTGTTGATTAGCAATTGGTTTGTCTTAAATGTAACCCCATATTATGGGGTCCATGTTCTTGACAGATCTCCGAAAATTTCCACATCTGGATGCTTAATAATTGGTTTTGTCTTAAATATATTGGTAATATAGTTGATACATTCATAAGATTCACAATAATGTTTAACTATTAGGCCATTATAATCAGCAAAAATGTCCACATGTTGATGCTTAGCAATTGGTTTGTCTTATAATAAATGTAACCCCATATTATATGGTCCATGTTCTCGACAGATTAGAATAGAATTGGTATTTGATAAATACAGGCCCAATTATGTGGTCTGAGATGTGTGACCCAATAGTTCAGATACATGTTCTAGACTCTATTTTATCACAAAACGTGACTCATTTTGATTTAACTTTCTGACAGTGTATATGTATTTGGAATATGAAAACGTATTGTAGAAATGAGAACTGATGAAACACAGGGTGACCAAAGAGTTTTCAGCATCAGTGAGGAAAACCAAAGATATCTATCAGCAACCTGCATAGAAAAGCCTGGGCTCTACACAGAGACAGATAGTCATGGCTCTTGAATAACCAATGAAACACTCATTGAGGATCTTGGCAATGGTAATGTATTTGATACATTTGTATGATTCACAATATTGTCTAACTAATAGGACATTATTTTCACCGAAAATTTCCACATCTGGATGCTTAGAAATTGGTTTTGTCTTAAATATTTTGGTAATATATTTGAATCATTCATAAGATTCAAGATATTGTCTAACAATAAGGCCCATTTTCTCATAAAAATGTCCAAATGTTGATGCTTAGCAATTGGTTTGTCTTAAATGTATCCCAATATTATAGGGTCAATGTTCTTGACAGATTAGAATAGAATTGGTAATTGATAAATATAGGCCCAATAATGTGGTCTGACACATGTGACCCAATAATTCAGATACATGTTCTAGACCTTTTTTCATCGCAAAACATTACTCATTTTGATTTAACTTTCTGACAGAAAATCTCTATTTGGAATATGATTATGTATTGAAGAAATGAGGACTGATGAAACACAGGGTGACCAAGGAGTTTTCAGCATCAGAGGGAAAAACCAAAGATATGTATCAGCAACCTGCATAGAAAAGCATGGGCTCTACACAGAGACAGATAGTCATGATTCTAGGACACCCAATGAAACACTCATTGAGGATTTTGGCAGTGGTAATGTATTTGATACATTTGTATGATTAACAATATTGTCTAACTATTAGGCCCATGTTTCTTAGCAAAAATGTCTACATATTGTTGATTAGCAATTGGTTTGTCTTAAATGTAACCCCATATTATGGGGTCCATGTTCTTGACAGATTAGAGTAGAATTGGTAATTGAAATATATAGGCCCTATAGTGTGGTCTGACACGTGTGACCCAATAGTTCAGATACATGTTCTAGACTCTATTTTATCACAAAACGTGACTCATTTTGATTTAACTTTCTGACAGTGTATATGTATTTGGAATATGAAAACGTATTGTAGAAATGAGAACTGATGAAACACAGGGTAACCAAGGAGTTTTCAGCATCAGAGAGGAAACCCAAAGATATGTTTCAGCAACCTGAACTGGAGAGCCTGGGCTCTACACAGAGAAAGATAGTCATGATTCTAGGACAACCATTGAAACACTCATTGAGGATCTTGGCAATGGTAATGTATTTGATACATTTGTATGATTCACAATATAATCTAACTATTAGGCCCATGTTTTTATCAAAACTGTCTACATGTTGATGATTAGCAATTGGTTTGTCTCAAATGTAACCCGATATTATAGGGTCCATGTTCTTAACGGGCTAGAATTGTATTGGTTATTGATACATGTAAATGTAGGCTCTATAGTGTGGTCTGACATGTGTGACCCAATAGTTCAGATATATGTTCTTGACTCTATTTTATCACAAAACTTGACTCATTTTGTTTTAACTTTCTGACAGTGTATATGTATTTGGAATATGAATACGTATTGTAGAAATGAGTGCTGATGAAACTCAGGTTGACTCAATTGATTAAACCTTCTGACAGTATATCTGTATTTGGGATATGATTATGTATTGTAGAAATGAGTACTGATGAAACACAGGGTAACCAAGGAGTTTTCAGCATCATAGAGGAAAACCAAAGATATGTTTCAGCAACCTGCACTGGAGAGTCTGGGCTCTACACAGAGACAGATAGTCATGGTTCTAGAATAACCAATGAAATGCTCAATGAATATCTTGGCAATGGTAATGTATTCGATACATTTGCATGATTCACAATATTATCTAACTATTAGGCCCATGTTTCTCAGCAAAAATGTCCACATGTTGTTGCTTAGCAATTGGTGTTGTATTAAATGTCACCCTATTTTATAGGGTCCATGTTCTTGACAGGTTAGAATAGTATTGGTAATTGATGCACGTAAATGCAGGCCCAATAGTGTGTTCTGACATGTTTTATTTTTGTTTTAACTTTCTGACAGTGTATATGTATTTGGAATATGAATACGTATTGTAGAAATGAGTGCTGATGAAAACCAGGGTGACCAAAGAGTTTTCAGCATCAGTATGGAAAACCAAAGATATGTATCAGCAACCTGCACCGGAGAGTCTTGGCTCTACACAGAGAAAGATAGTCATGGCTCTAGGACAACCAATGAAATATTCATTGAAGATCTTGGCAATGGTAATGTATTTGATACATTCATAAGATTCGCAATATTGTTTAACAATAAGGCCCATGTTTTCAGCAAAAATGTCTACATATTGATGATTAGAAATTGGTTTGTCTTATTAAATGTAACCCTATATTATAGGATCCAAGTTCTTGACAGGTTAGAATAGTATTGGTAATTGATAAATGCAGACCCTATAGTGTCGTCTGACATGTGTGACTCAGTAGCTCAGAATTATGTTCTTAATCCTTTTTATTATAAAACATTTTGTATTTACTTACGGATAGAATATCTATATCTAAGATAAGATTACGTATTGTAGAAATGAGTGCTGATAAAACACAGGGTGACCAAGGAGTTTTCAGCATCATAGAGGAAAACCAAAGATATGTATCAGCAATCTGCACCAGAGAGCCTGGGCTCTACGCAGAGAAAGATAGTCATGGCTCTAGGATACCCAATGAAACACTCATTGAGGATTTTGGCAATGGTAATGTATTTGATACATAAATATGATTTATAATATTGTCTAACTAATAGGCCAGAATTTTCAACAAAAATGTACTTACGTTGATGCTTAGCAATTGGTTTTGTCTTAAATGTAACCTCATATTATATGGTCCATGTACTTAACAGTTTAGAATAGTATTGGTAATTGATAAATACAGGCCCTATAGTGTGGTCTGACATGTGTGACCCAATAGTTCAGATACATGTTCTAGACTCTTTTTTATTGCAAAACTTGACTCATTTTTTTTTCTAATAGTATATCTGTATCTAAGATATGATTACGTATTGCAGAAATGAGAATTGATGAAACACAGGGTGACCAAGGAGTTTTCAGCATCAGTGAAGATATCCAAGGAGATGTATCAGCAACCGGCATAGGAATGTCTAAGCTCTACACATGGCTAGTCATGGCTCTAGGATAACCAATGAAACACGCATTGAGGATCTTGGCAATGGTAATGTATTTGATACATTCGTATGATTCACATTATTTTCTAACTATTAGGCCCATGTTTCTCAGCAAAAATGTCCACCTGTTGTTGCTTAGCAATTGGTGTTGTAAGTAAATGTCACCATATTGTATAGAGTCCATGTTCTTGACAGGTTAGAATAGTATTGGTAATTAATAAATGTAGGCCCAATAGTGTGGTCTGACATGTGTGACTCAATAGTTCAGATACATGTTCTTGACTCTATTTTATCACAAAACTTGACTCATTTTGTTTTAACTTTCTGACAGTGTATATGTATTTTGAATATGAATACGTATTGTAGAAATGAGTGCTGATGAAACTCAGGGTAACAAAGGAGTTTTCAGCATCAGTATGGAAAACCAAAGATATGTATCAGCAACCTGTACAGGAGAGCCTGGGCTCTACACAGAGAAGGATAGTCATGATTCTAGGACAACCAATGAAACATTCATTGAGGATCTTGGCAATGGTAATGTATTTGATACATTCATGTGATTCACAATATTGTCACACTAGGACATTATTTTCAGCCAAAATTTCCACATCTTGATGTTTAGAAATTGGTTTTGTCTTCAATGTATTGTTAATGTATTTGATACATTCATATGATTCACAATATTGTCTAACAATAAAACCCATCTTTTCAGCAAATATATCTACACGTTGATGATTAGCAATTGGTTTGTCTTAAAGTAACAACATATTATAGGGTCCATTTTCTTTACATGTCAGAATAGTATTGGTAATTGATAAATGCAGGCCCTATAGTGTTGTCTGACATGTGTGACTAAATAGCTCAGAATTATGTTCTTGACTCTTTTTTATTGCAAAACATTACATATTTTGTATTTACTTACTGATAGAATTTCTGTATCTAAAATACGATTACGTATTGTAGAAATGAGAACTGATAAAACACAATGTGATCAAGAGGTTTTTAGCATCAGTGAGGAAAACCAAAGATATGTATCATCAACCTGCACTGGAGAGCCTGGGCTCTACACAGAGAAAGATAGTCATGGCTCTAGGATACCCAATGAAACACTCATTGAGGATCTTGGCAATGGTAATGTATTTGATACATTTGTATAATTCACAATATTGTCTAACTAATAGGCCAGAATTTTCAGCAAAAATGTCCTTATGTTGATGCTTAGCAATTGGTTTTGTCTTAAATGTAACCTCATATTATAGGGTCTATGTTCTTATCAGGTTAGAATAGTATTGGTAATTGATGAATGTAGGCCCTATAGTGTGGTCTCACATGTGTGACCCAATAGTTCAGATACATGTTCTAGACTCTTTTTCATTTTTATTGCAAATCTTGACTCAGTTTGTTTTAACTTTCTGACGGTATATCTATATCCAAGATATGATTTCGTATTGTAGAAATGAGAACTGATGAAACACAGGGTGACCAAGAAGTTTTCAGCATCAGTGAAGATATCCAAAGAGATGTATCAGCAACCTGCATAGGAATGTCTAAGCTCTACACAGAGAAAGATAGTCATGGCTCTTGGATAACCAATGAAACACTCATTGATGAAATTCTTCATTCTAAGTCTATTGGTTTTGTGTCAACAAGAAAATACTGTATATATGACGAAGTTAATGCCTTTTGTTATGCAAAAAGGATTGATTATATGCCAGTGTATGATGATTATGAAGGAATTTTTCGAATTTATTTATTGTCATCGAAGAAAGCTTTGCAGACCATTGAATGTATTGAAAGAAGAAATTTATATGCAGTGTTTGTAAATTTTGTATGATTTAGCTCAACATGAAGGTAACTAATTAGATTGATAAAACTATTTTTCTGAATATGTTTTGGAAATTTTACTGCTATTTCTGTCTTAGTCTCTTGGTTTTTTTTTTCACTTTTAAATCAATCAGCGAGTGAAGATCTTTTTATTGGGCTCATGCTTTAATTATTATGCTACAAACTGGTGTGCAACATGTAACACTTGCATGACATACTGGAAGTTTATCAGATAAACATTGACAATAGAGACCACAGGAATGATGTTTTCGTCAACAAATGAGAAACAAACATATTTTAAATGCTAGGCTAAATTGATAAATATTCAATCGAATGCATATGGAACTTAAAAGAAATGGAATTAAGAGAAGGGTAAACTTAAACAATTTTCAAAGATATGATACATGATGTCAACGATATTAATGTCGTTTCAGGTATCCAAAAACAAAAATTACTGTATGCAGAACTTTACAAAAAGTTGTTTTTTTTTCAATTATCAGATTTGTTGATTTTTTTTAAATTTGTCCCTATGCACTTTGACTTTCTATGGAAACCATTGTGACATAGCTACAATTTTAGAAGCTGACCTGGATTATCATGTACTTTACTGTACAATGTAACATTTTTATGAATGCATATTAGATTTTGTGATATACACTTTTGAAATATTGATTTTTTTAAAATAAGTTTTCAGCTTATACATATTAGTTTAAATTTTACTTTTATGCACCAAGTAGATATCCCCCCCCCTTTTTTTCTAAACAAAAATGTCTGTGTCACATGAGCCTGCAGTGCACAGGAAATACTACATGTATGAGAGACAAGTAACCAGAATTAAATAATTTCTGAATTGTTTGACTGTACACTTTTGGAGTAATATTTTGCTCTTAATAGTACTGGCCATGGAACTGAAGAGTTCGTGTTATTCTAAAGTGTCCATATGACTATATAAAACATTTTTAATTGATGATAGGAAAGATTTCTCATGTACACCAATAGCATATTGTTGCAGCCCAGTTCAAAGTATTTCGTTGTGGAGTTCTCACCTTATCGACGTAATCTTACCTCGCCGTGTTACTCGGTTGCGATGAAATTATCAAATTTAAGACAGTTTTTGCAAGCCAGGAGAATATAGATATTGCATTAGACCTTCCCTACGGTACCAACAATTTGACCATCGAGTTTGACCTACTTTTGAAAATTTTATCCTTGGCCATAACTTTAGAACGGTTGGTACTTTAGTGTTTTCATTTTTCACATGACAATGCTTTCGTCGAACCCATTCTCCAATTAATTGAATGAATCGCAAAGCATGGCGGTCTACTACGTGTTTACGATTCAATAGCGACATGTGGTTCTCGTTGGTTTACTGCATAATATTTACTTGGTCCCCGGAAAAACCGTACAGCTTCTTTATTTTATAAGGCTGACATCGAAAGTAATAATTGCGCACCTTAAATGTTTTTTAAGTAATGCACAGTTTCTTTTTTTAGCTAATATATTTTTAATAATTGGGTCAACGACACAAAACCATGATGTAAATGCAAAACCATATAAACAGTAACCGTTGTAAGTTAATTTATTTTTAAATAATATAATCATAGCTTTCAAGAATGGCAGAAATTAACGGAAATACAAGTATAAATCGATCATAACTTATTAGACCCACCAACTGATTTCGGAATATATATACAATTTTCAACAATATGGTCCAAGACCCAATTCTACAGTTTAAATGCAATAGGCATATATACAGTTGGTAAACAATTTAGTCTCGTTTTTATGCTATACATAGCTTCCAGACATTTGGATATTATCAATCTGATCCCGTCTTCGCATAACTACAGATAACAGTTGGCCCAATAATTCATAAATACAGAGCAGACCCAATAAATAAGCAAGTTTGAGTATATATATATATATATATATATATATATATATATATATATATATATATATATATATATATATATATATATATATATATATATAATTAATTAATATATATATATATATATATATATATATATATATATATATATATATATATATATATATATATATATATATATATATATATATAATTTATATATATATATATATATTAATAAATATAAAACCGGACACTGCGATATTTTTTGGATTTAACTATATATATATATTTCTATCTATCTATCTATCTATCTATCTATCTATCTAATAATAACTGAGCAAGATGTTATTGACCAATTAAAAATACTTAATGTAACTAAACCTCCAGGACCAGATGGTATTTCTCCAAGAATTCTCAAAGCAACTTCTTCTATATATAAACCTCTAACCAAACTATTCAATCTATCTCTTACTAAAAAATGTCTACCATATATTTGGATCCAAGCTATGTTACACCTGTGTTTAAGAACAAGGGTAGTGCTGATAGTCTTAATAATTAGAGACCTATTTCTTTAACAAGCTCATTGTGTAAGATTATGGAAAAAGTATTGTTCAAATATATGTTTAATTACATTAAAGACAATGAGCTACTTACAAAATTTCAGTCAGGGTTAAATCCAGCCTGTGGATTCAACTGTAAACCAACTAGTAGAAATTTATGATAAAATTATATCAAGTTTAGATAAAGGAAAGGATATTCGTTTTATCTTCTGTGATATTTCTAAAGCATTCGATAGAGTTTGGCATCTTGGTCTTATCCATAAACTTAAGGGGCTAGGTTTTGGGGGTAACATGTTAGGCTGGATAGAAGATTATTTGACTCTTAGACAACAGAGAGTAACATTAGAAGGATTTACATCTACATTTCAGATGTTAGATACTGGGGTTCCTCAGGGTTCACACTACTTGGTCCTTTCCTATTCCTGCTTTACATTAATGACAATACTAATAGCATTTCAAACAATATTAGATTATTTGCAGATGATACTTCTCTATTTGCTATTATTGATGATGATGTCAAACAACAAACTTTATCAATTACTAATGACCTTGATATAATAAAAATTGGTCCAACACATGGGCTGTAGATTTTAATGCAAATAAAACTGTAAATGTTGACTTTACGAGAAAAAATATAAACTATCTTGCAATTCTGTTTGGATATAATGGTGAAATCATAAACAATAAAAAAAGTCATGTACACTTAGGCTTGCATGTACAGTCTGATGGTGGTTGGTCCAATCATATTAATGGTATTTATGAAAAAGCATGCAAAAGGTTGAATATATTAAGATTGCCCAAGCATACAATTGATAGAGAAACACTGGTTAAAATATACATGGCTTTTATCAGACCTATACTGGAATATGGTGATGTTGTGTGGGGCAACTGTACCAAAGAGAACTCTGAATTGCTTGAAAAAGTGCAAATTGAAGCAGCCAGAATAATAACAGGGTTGAGAGTTAACTCATCCAGAAGTATCTTATATAGCGAACTTGGCAGGGAAACCCTTCAATCTCGAAGGGATAACCATAAGCTTATTCTTTTCTACAAAATAATTCATGGTTTAGCACCGCAGTACGTGTTAGACTTAATTCAACCATACTTTCCAACTGAACATGCATATAATCTTAGGTCTAATGGCAATTTTTACTCTCTGCCACTATGTCGGACTACTTCTTATTACAATAGCTTTATTCCGTCTACAATTAAATTATGGAATAATCTTGATGCAGAAATAAAACATTCTTCATCTTTGTCTATTTTTAAGTCAAAACTCAAAAACCAAAATATACCCAAAACTTGCAAACACTACAGCTTTGGCAATAGGAAAGAAAATATTATTTTATGTCAATTACGGAATAAAGCTAGCAATTTAAATGCTCATTTATTTAAGGATTTTTTAATTGCTGATAGTCAATGTACAAACTGTGGGTCTGAATCTGAAGGTAATATACATTTTTTTCTTGAGTGTCCAAGATACACTCAATAAAGAGTTAAACTTTTTAATCAATTTAATGATATTAGTGTACCTTTTCATATTAACTATATTCTTTATGGTAGCTCTGAATTTTCATACAACTTAAATTGTAAAATTGTTTCTTATGTTCATAGTTATATTATAGCTTCTAAGCGTTTTTGATTTTTTTTTCTTCAAATGGGCTGGATCATGACACCAATATTCTATGTCTGTCTGTCGGTATGAATGAATGAGGTGATGGGTTTATAAATGTAGGAATGAATGTGTTCATGTACAGTTGTGTAATGTTAAACAACAAGTTAATTTATCATCATATGACAAAAGTCAAGCTTATAAATTATTATCCAATTATCCTTTGTCTTGTATACAAATATATCAATAATATATCACTCTGTAAACTGGTAAATTATATTACATACTATATACTATATTCTATGATTATTTTATAACACCATTCTTGACTTTGTATTTTGGAGAGGATTTATATAGGCTTTGCCTGTTGCCTAATCCATTTGATTACTCAATAAAATATGTTTAAATTAATTACAAGTAATTGAATGTATTTAAATACATTCAAAAAATATTGTGTATTTTCAATTACTTTTCAATTACATCTCAATTACATTTTTCCAAGTTTAAAATATATAAAAAGGGTGTCTTATAATGATAAATAGATTTTACATGTTTTGCATGGACTTTTGTTTATACAATAATTAAATGTCCCATAATGTTTCATATATGTTTATACAGCATGACACACTTCCCAGGGTAATAGGTAAAGATCTAATTTTGTGGAGGTGTGAACTTCTCTAACACCCAAGAACCCCCATTGATTTTAGACCCAATGGAATCAAAATATCCCATTCTTGTGAATTGTAGCAATTATTTTTTATATCCTGATATGCTGTACTGCCGAAAGTTGTACTTTTTGAATAAACATAGTTTTAATATGTGAATAAAAATTAATTCGCTATAGAGAAAATATTCTTCAGAACCAAAAATGAACTCAGTGGTACTGAATGAATTTAATGTTTAAGAAAACTGTTCTAGAAATGTTCAAGAAATCTGATCTCAACCGAACTATACAACCTTTAAAAACATAACAGTGCATAAAGCCCTGTATATCTTAATGCTGTTAATATATGTATATGTTCTCAAGATTTAAAAAAATAAAACTAAAGTAATTGAAATGTAATTAATTACATTTACCAAAGTAATTGAGAGTAATTAATTACATTTTTAAAAATCAATGTAATTGTAATTGCAAGTAATTGATAAAATTGTCAATGTATTTGAAAGTAATTAATTACTTTTCAAAGTAATTGACCCCTACTCTGATCGACATCGATATCGAACTATAATGATAAGTTGCATTACATTTATGTCGATATATCGATATTGTTACTGATGATTTGTATTTGCCTATTTGATGTAAGCAATTCGATATCGATGCGATATCGTCGAAATCGACACCAAAGTAAGACAACGCCCAAATTATGACATTTATGCAAAATATTGATAAAGGTGAAAGGATATCGACTCCAAGTACAGATTGAAGTGTAGAGTTTATGTAGATGTGCAACGTCTCTACACCTACATGAACTGTTGTTGACATTGGTGAAATAATACTGAACAATATCGACGAGGAAGTAAAGACACCTTAAAAAGTGAAATGTTTCGATGACTACAGTTGAATTGATGTCGATTTGATATCGTTGAAAACGAAACCAATGTAAGACAAGATTGTTGCAAATAATGTATTAATTAATTGGAATTATGTTTGGCGATTATTCAGTATTAAAAGATCAATTCTATGTAAGAATCAAAGATTTATTAAAGGGTCTGGCCACGCATAGTCAACAACTTTCCTTACATTTCATACATGGACACACCCAGGTGTAAATCGCAAAAAAACACTAAAAGTTGGTTGCTGGGGGTAACCGTTGCCATGGTAATCGAGGCTGAAGATGGAAAAATAGCAAAACTTACCTGCTTTGAAGCCATATTAGAAGGTTTTGCCCACTAATGTATACTATCAAAGACATAAAACAGCCTTTGTCCTATTTTCAATTCTTTGATAATATCAGAAAATTGATGGAGAAACCAATACATTTAAAATGCTACCATGGAAACCGAAAGAAATTTTTGAAATTAGATTTTTGAGGTTTTTTAGTCAGCCGAAATGTGAAACTGTTAAATTTTTACATCCATGTCAATGTCCAAGCAAGATATATTTTATTTTGAAAATTGACATCCGTTGCTATGGCAACAAGGCCAAAAAATAGGAAAAACTGAGAAATTGAAGATGATTTTGTTATGCTTTAATTCCTGATTTTAGAAATTTTTTGCAATTGTTTTAGTTGGAACTTGTAAAAATATATCTAAAGTTTCATTTTATTCCACAAAAAGCTTTGTTATGCATAAGAAAAATGTTGTTGCTATGGAAAATTAAGTTGCGTAAAAAATCACGCAGAAATTCTCATTTTTTGAAAAGTTCATAGCAACGGCAATTATTTTTAAAAATTTTTAATTTCTTTTCAAGTGTCATTAAAGTTAATGACATTTTATTTTTCTCACCAATTGATTTCATAAATTTATTCATTATAAGTGAATAATATCCATTCAAAGATGCCTAAATATATTATAATTTTACCATAGCAACGGTTCTCAATTTTCATATTTAAATTCTTAATTACACAATCATAATAGTGTTTACCAAAAAATCCAAGATTTGCACTTTTTAGCTCACCTGAGCTGAAAGCTCAAGTGAGCTATTCTGATCACTTTTTGTCCGTCGTCCGTCTGTCCGTCCGTCCGTCTGTCCGTCTGTCTGTCCGTCTGTAAACTTTTTACATTTTGAACTTCTTCTCTAAAACCGCTTATCCAATTTGAACCAAATTTGGCACAAAGCATCCTTATGGGAGGGCGAATATAAATTGCAGAAATAAAAGTCCGATCTGTATTCAAAGCGGAGAAAACCTTGAAACTGTAGAAAAAGGGGGGTGCATTTTTAAAAATCTTCTTCTCAAGAAATACTGATTCCAATTCAACGTAGTTTAGCATAAATTATCCTTATGGGAAGGAAACTATAAATTGCAAAAATTAAGGTCTAATTCTGTTTCAAATCTGAGTTATTACGAAAATAATAATAAAGGAAAGGCGTGTTTCAATCAGTTTAATAGCCTCGGATTCGGCATCCGGTAAAATGGGTAGACAAGACTTGGCCTGGGCAAAACAAAAGATAAGCAGTTATTAATCTGCCAATCTCATTAAAATTTCAGGATATTTGATGGACCAGTATATTTGTATTTGCTGTAAATATTGCTGCAAAATAGTGCGTATTTGGAATTGACGATTGCCGATCTGCCCCGGCTTTTATTTTGCCACGGCCCGGTTTTGCTTACCCATTTTACCAAGACTCGTATTCCATACTTCTAAAACGAGGTTCTTTGTTTAAAGCAGCCATGACATTATACGAAAAAGGGTCGATCTGACTATGATGAATTTGCTTGTTGTGCAACAGTTCGCGTATGAAGGGAAAATTTTGAAAAATATATTGGTGCCGATTTTGTGAAGTAAATTGAGGCTAAATATTTCAATGCGTTGACAGTTTTCACACATGACTTTGATGTTAGCTTGTTCTGATTTTCGTTTCGTTTTCATTATATATGCTTTGTAACCTGGAAACTGTCGTCTGTATTTCGTGATTTTTACGTATCAAATCAAACAGAGACTTCGGTAAATCAAACAGTTACGTTAACTGTTTACCTGCGCAAATTAAGCAAAATCTGATGTAGGAGTACTGAAATACAATTCATTCTATCGGTAATTCGGCATTATTTTTTGCGTAATGGTAGATTAATGCAATAGGTTTTTGTTGAGATGCTCGGCATTTTCTCTAGTTTATTCAGTTTAAATAGAGTTTGATATCGCTTACGGAAATATGTAGGTATATACATGTATATATATGATTCATTTCGAAAAAATAAATTGTGTTCTTTATTTGTTATACATGTAGTGCATGTTTCTTGTGTTTAATTGTTAACAATTTCTATTTACTAACCATTTGTGAGTGTTTGCTTCGAATTATAAGCAAGATACAGAGATTTGCTAACAATTCTATGTTTGTACACAGATCTTAAAAGCTAAAGATTAAATCAAAGTACTGATAGTACTGAAAAGCGCTAACCCAGCTTCTGTATGTATATAACAGATAAATGTATATAGCATTTCAGCTTCTGTATACGCACTATATTTCCTCATCACTGCATGACAATCCCTGCAATGATGTATGTAAGCCCCGTACATTAATTTCACAATAACCCGTAAATTAGATTCACAATAGCCCGTGCAGTTATGTGCATAAACCCCTGAAACTGGTTCCCTAACCAGTTTAAATGATGTATACTTTTGCTTATAGGGGGCGGTTATTCGATGCACCGGAAGTTGAAGTCTAACGACAATAAAGGGCTGAGCTATGCTTAGCGCTTTAAAAAGTAAAAAAAATTGTCAATATTTATTACGAAAATTTTCAAAATCTGTTCTTCCAGAAACCAACTTATTGAATTGTAAACTTAACCTTTTTAGCTCACCTGAGAATGGGGCCACAATGGGGGGTCGAAGTTTAACAAATGAATATATAGAGTAAATCTTTATAAATCCTCTTCTCAGAAACTAATCGGCCAGGAAAGCTGAAACTTGTGTGGAAGCATCCTCAGATAGTGTAGATTCAAAAATGTGAAAATCATGACCCCTGGGGATAGGGTGGGGCCACAATGGAGGGTCGAAGTTTAACATATGAATATAAAAAGTAAATCTTTAAAAATCTTTTTCTCAGAAACTAATTGGCCAGGAAAGCTGACACTTGTGTGGATGCATCCTTATGTAGTGAAGATTCAAATTTGTGAAAATCATGACCCCCGGGGGTAGGTTTGGGCCACAATGGGAGATCGATGTTTTACATAGGAATATACACAGTTAATCTTTAAAAATCTTCTTCTCAGAAACTAATCAGCCAGGAAAGCTGGAACTTGTGTGAAAGCATCCTCAGGTAGTGTAGATTCAAAGTTGTGAAAATCATGATCCCCAGGGGTAGGGTGGGGCCACAATGGGGGGGGGGTCGAAGTTTTACATAGGAATATATATAGTAAATCTTTAAAAATCTTCTTCTCAGAAACTTATCAGCCAGGAAAGCTGAAACTTGTGTGGAAGTATCCTCAGGTAGTGTAGATTCAAAGTTGTGAAAATCATGATCCCTGGGGGTAGGGTGAGGCCACATGGGGGGGGGGTGTTAAAGTTTTACATAGGAATATATAAAGTAAATCTTTAAAAATCTTCTTCTCAGAAACTAATCAGCAAGATGATTCTTTATAATTGTTAAAACTTTGGCTCCAGGACAATTCTTCGGCCTCGCAAGAAGGTTCAGAGTTTGATGTAGCTAAATATCCCATATATAATTAATTGTAAAGGATCTTTTTGAGAACTGCAATACTCAACATGTGATATGACTATAAAATTGAAGCAGGCAGCTATTTTTTCATTAGAATCTTTTTGTATTACTGTATTGAGTTATTGCCCTTGATTTATTGATTCTTGATTATTTTAATTAATGCATCCACTGTTAACCAATTATTGTGATTATTTTTATACAATAATAAATATTCAATGTATATAAGTTGTTCTGCATAAGAAGTTTTGGGTAAGGCCGGATTAGTTTGTTTATTTTTGATTTCCAATTTTTAGATACTATGAATTATTTTAGGTTGGCACATATATAGGGACAGTGTCTATTGCACTTCGATAAGCGACTGTTTGGGGTTAAACTTGACCAGGTATGGATAGATTGAGTGTGTGAACATCCTTGTTCTATCTAATTTACGTGTTTCTAACCTTTGATACAAATTCCTGCCCTATATCGCATTAATACAAGTGTGCAGTCATATCTGCTTGTATTGGTGGTGGTTGTGGCGGAGCACTAATGTATGGTCATCCCTGCTGGTGTTCAGGCCTTTCTAGCGCAAGTGTGTGGCACTCCCTGCTTGCGTTAGGTTGAGCTGTTGGCGCAAGTGTGCGGTCATCCCTGCTTGCGTAACGTTGAGTCCCTATATATGTGCAGGAGCGGTGATTAAAGTCTGCTCTTGTAAATATTGGCAGCAATCAGGGCTATCCTGAGTTCCAAGGGGGAAAAATGGATTTTATTTATACAGGATCTACATGTATTATTGTACATTGTCCAGATTGTTTGTATTATGACTCCATTAAGCTGACTTTATCATACCTAGTGTTCCTCAGGTGAGCGATGTGGCCCATGGGCCTCTTGTTATTCAAATCAAATGAAGAAAACAGATTTTTAAATTTCTGTTTAGTAACCATGGAAACGCTCTAAAAATATGCGTTTCTCCATGAATTTTTTTCTGTCTTTTGGAAAATGACAACTATTTTTAATAATATATTCTACTCTGGAAATCCCAAGTTGTGCACATTACTCACAATATGTTCTTAAATAAGCATTCAAATGCCATTTTTACATTTTAAACCTCGGTTACCATGGCAACGGGACCACACAGCAACAAATAAATGGTGTTAAGTTTTTTTACTCATCAAAGTCTATCAAATTGTCAAGTATGAAGAAAAACACTGTGACTATGCGTGCATGGCCACCAAATTTGGATTCATACATAGAATCGATCTTAAAAGAGCTTTAAATTTTCAGTGTCCAGAATGTCTTCTTCATATAATTTAATTCAAAGGATTAAAATTTCACAAATAAGTAATAAAAAACAAAGTTGTAATTGATATATTTATTCATAGTTTCTATAACAATCAATGCTTTTTCTGCACTATAAATACAAAACTGAGAAAAAGTAATGTACTATAAACATTTCATATTCAACACTCTTATTGCGCTAAGGTATTGGAATGAAGAAAAGCCAATTGGAAAAATTCCCTCCCTTATCAAAAGGATAATTTTTGTGCAGGCATCAAACATACTTTATAAATCCTTATAAATGCTGTTATATTTAATTAAGGTAACATTTGCAGTTTAACCATGTATATTTCAGTTTAACAAGTGAAAGGGGGCAGCAAATGCATGTAAATGCCAAAATAAAAATTGGTACCATGGTCGATCTTTGTCTCAGCTAGAAAAAAACAGTTGACATTGATCTTTTTATTTTTGTTGGACATACTTTCTATTCACAACATTTATACGTATATGAGTATAAATCAATTTTAAGTAGAAATCTACGAAAACATTCTATATAGAAACCTGTGTGAGATAGAGAATCTTCTTCCTATGTGTATTTTAAGATACAGTCAATCTAATTAAAATTAGATCCTTCACGCTCTTGTATTTGATATGTCGCTGTGAATGTAAATTTGATTGGCTGCTATTTTTTTTTCGCAAAGTTTAATCTGAGATGACCCCATATGGGATGTTGTCAGATCCTCACAGCGACATCGTTAAGGATCTAATTTTAATTAGATTGAAGATACGGTAGTCACAAATGCTTTACTAGTCAATGATCTCTGGGTAAATAGAAACATCAGTATAAAATACTTTACATGGAATTGTAGAACACAGAATGCTAAAAATTGAATTCACTTAAGAACATATTACTGGTACATCTAAGTAAACATTACCGAACACTAGATAAAACACAACACTTTAAATCTAAATAATTATGTGGTTAAGAGCTTCCAGTCCACAATTTGCATAATGATATACATAAACATTTACATGAGATTACATTGCTACCTAAACCTATTTAAATACAACAAAATTTTTCTAAAAAACAATATTATGATCTGCACTAAAATATCTGATAAATGCAATTCAAAACAAACATTTACCATATTTGCTAACAAAGAACAGTACAAAGTACTTAGCAATCTGAATGTAAATACTAAAATCACCAAGCACGTATAACAAGAAATAAAGGTTAATCTAGTATAATAGCGGTCGATCGGTGTATTTAATAGCGGTCGATCGGTGTGTATAATAGCGGTCGATCAGTGTATGACAGCAGTGGATCACTGGCCTACAATAGCCAGCAGAAGTTTCTTGTAGTCTCCGCTGGTCTCGGATGACACCGCGGCATTAAGAGACTTCCCATGATCCCTCTGATATTGATCCTTAATGTTCTGTAGATCAATCTGCAAACATGAACTTCTTATTTTAAACAAGAGGCCCATGGGACCACATCGCTCACCTGAGCAACAATGGGCGTTCAAAAGATATTGTGCCATATGGTCCCTCGGTAGAAAAACAAAAAATAAATATTGTAAAGTATTTGAATTTTACACTTATTTTTGTATACATGTAATCTTTGACATTGTACCTTCATGAAATATTATTTTTTACCAGAATAAGAAAAGTCTACGCAAGATATAAAACTAAACATTTGGTAGAGGTATACTGTTAAGTTGTTAACTTCCAAATCCCTATATTTTCGTTCTGCCCCCCCCCCCCCCCCCCCTCTTTGTAAAGCGATCAAAATATATGAGAGCATATAGGTACATTTTTTCATCAACTACTCAGTACTTACTAGTTATTGTATTAAAAAAAATAGTAGTTATTGTTTTTTTATTTTAAAAACCCTACATGTATAGATGTGAAGAAGAAAATTGTACCTCAATGTGCTCAATTCCTCAAATTAAAAACATTCAAAAATTTTATTTGTCTTCTCCATTATAATTAAATGACTGTTATTTACTTCGCGTACAAACCAGGATAATTTTCCGCTGTAGTATTCTTAGGAATAGCGATAATTACTTTATCCCCGCAACAGAAATGTGTCAGAAATATGGAAACTGTTTTAAAGATGACGTTTTTATTTACTCGTGTCTGAAAAACTATCAAAATTGATGTAGATTTCACATTATTTATTGTATAAAGAGAGGGCCCCAGAGAGTAGATATATACAGAATACTCACAGTATCATTCTTTTATTTTGTTTGTGTACAAGTATTTAACATGCTCTAATTCATAGAGATTTTCTAATGTTCAACCAAAATTTCAGCGTCAATTGTAGAATTATAAGCAAGATACAGAGCTCACAGTTCGCCTAGGTTTGATTCATATTTTGTTCACATGAGTTTATTACATTCAGCTTATGATTTTTAACTTGGTATTTCCTATTCAGCATTAAAAATGGAAAAAAAGAATGGCCTAAGATTTTATATTCTTTTATTAACTCAAGACCAGTTCACTGGTATTTGAGGTTCAAAATCAGTGTATACAAATGTACACAAACACAGTGAAGGATCACATGTACAGTAGGAGTAATAATGACGAAAAATGTTAAGTTTACAATACAATAAGATGTTAAAGTTGGTTTCTGAACGAACAGACTTTGAAATTTTTCTTAATAAATATTGACAAATTTTTTACTTTTTTAATCTTTAGTTTTTAAGATCTGTGTACAAACAAAGAATTGTGAGCAAATCTCTGTATCTTGCTTATACCGAGCGCAGCAAGAAGCGGGCGAAGCCCGCCTCGCGAAGCGAGGATTAATGGTAACACGTATATGTAAGAAAATCAGTGAAAAATGAAAGTTGAATCAGGGGTACTTATGCCAAAAAAAAATTCTTCCAGCCCTGGGCGCCGCCATATTGGCAGCCATTTTTTTTTCAAAAAGTTAGTTCGATCAATAAATTGACTGGTACTAATCGATGTTTATTGCCCCTGAACTCGATTAAATAAGTTCCAGTGTTTCGATAGAAGGTAATTTGAATTAAAAGAAATTAAAAAGGAAACTAGATAAGTTTAGTAGTGCTTCAATCAAGAAACACGACTTGTTCTTTGTATGTCTTATCAAATTATCAGATGGAAAATAAAAACATTAACGTCAAGGAACTGATCTTTTAGATACTTAATAAAATATTTAATTTTATTACAGCGGCATTCATATGAATTTAATTGATGAACAATATGAAAGAAGAAATAACAAGAGGCCCAGGGGCCACATCGCTCACCTGAGCAACAATTGCCTTAATTCTGATCAAATTAGCATTACAGTATCAAAATATCTTGACAACTGAGTACAGTAGATCTTGCTAAAAAAAAATTGAAAATCTGCCAATTTTTATCCACCTCTTATTTTTTGGTAAATACCAAGCCCCTTTTGTTGTTGTACCTCTAAGATTTTTCTCTATTCCTATATACCCCCCCCCCCCCCATTTCGTGGCCCCACTATTCTCTAGGGAATCATGGTTTCATCAAACTTAAATCTACCTTTAATCTCATAACCTGTGCTTTCACACTAAGTACTGAGTTTTGGACCAAAAACTTTCCCAGAATATTTTTAAAGATTTTCTCTATATATTCCTATGTATAAATTCAAACCGCCATCACGGTCCCGCCCTACCACTAGTGATTTTCGAACTTGAATTTACACTACCCGAGGATGCCTCTACACAAGTTTAAGCTTTTCTGGCCAAATAGTCTTTAAAAAGAAGATTTTGAAAGATTTTCTCTATATATTCCTAAGTAAAATTTCATCCCCCATTGTGGCCTCACCCTACCCCTGGACTATTATTTAAACAAACTTGAATCTATATGATCTGGGGATGCCTCCACTCAAATTTGGGCTTTCCTGGCCTAATACATTTGAGAAGAAGACTTTTAAAGATTTTCTCTCTATATAAAAATGTATCCCCCATTGTGGCCCCGCCCTACCCCCAGGAACCATGATTTGAACAAACTTGAATCTACATTATCTGAGGATGGTTACATGCCAATTTGAGATTTCTTGGCCAAATAGTTATTAAAAGAAATTTTTAAAAAGATTTTCTCAATATACTCTTATGTAAAAATTGATCCCCCAATTGTGGACCCTCCCTACCCCCGGGGACCATGATTTAAACAAACTTGAATCTACACTACCTGAGGATGCTTCCATTTTAATTTGAGCCTATCTGGCCTAATAGATTTTGAGAATAAGATTTTCAAAGATTTTCTTTATATATATTCCTATGTAAAACCTGATCCCCCAATTGTGGCCCCACCCTACCCCCGGGGATCATGATTTGAACAGACTTAAATCTACACTACCTGAGGATGCTTCCATTTTAATTTGAGCTTTTCTGGCCTAATAGTTTTTTAGAAGATGGATTTTTAAAGATTTTCTCTATATTTAAAACATGATCCCCCTATTGTGGCCCCACCCTACCCCTGGGGACCATGATTTAAACAAACTTGAATCTACACTACCTGCGGATGCTTCCACTCAAAGTTGAGCTTTCCTGGCCTAGTAGTTTTTGAGAAGAAGATTTTTAAAGATTTTCTCTATATATTCCTATGTTAAACTTGATCCCCCAATTGTGGCCCCATCCTACCCCCGGGGACCATGATTTGAACAAACTTAAATCTACATTTCCTGAGCATGCTTCCAATTTAATTTGAGCTTTTCTGGCCTAATAGTTTTTGAGAAGAAGATTTTTAAAGATTTTCTCCATATATTCCTATGTACAACTTGATCCCCCAATTGTGGCCCCACCCTACCCCCGGGAACCATGATTTGAACAAATTTGAATCTACACTACCTGAGGATGCTCCCATTTTAATTTGAGCTTTTCTGGCCTGATAGTTTTTGAGAAGAAGATTTTTAAAGATTTTCTCTATGTATTCCTATGTAAAACTTGATCCCCCAATTGTGGCCCCTCCCTACCCCCGGGGACCATGATTTGAACAAACGTGAATCTACACTACCTGAGGATGCCTCCACACAAGTTTAAGCTTTTCTGGCTGAATAGTTTTTGAGAAGAAGATTTTTGAAAAATACCAACAAATTTTTAATAATTCTCAATTATCTCCCCTTTAAAAAGGGCGTGGCACTTCATTTGAACAAACTTGAATCCCCTTCACCTAGTGGTGCTTTGTGCCAAATTTGGTTGAAATCTGTCCAGTGGTTCTTGAGAAGAAGATGAAAATGTGAAAAGTTAACAACGACAACGACGACAACGACAACGACGACAACGACAGACAACGGACAAATTGTGATCAGAAAAGCTCACTTGAGCCTTTGGCTCAGGTGAGCTAAAAAAAAGTTTGGAATCACGTAACTCTCTTCGGCTATTTCCGAAGACAAAACTTGAACGTTTTACGTCTGAAATATGACGTCACAATGTAGACTGAGCACGCGACGTTTAGTCAAACTTTGGCTAATGATAATTTTATGTGTAGGCAACCAAGCGGATCCTACTGTGTGCGTTTCAAATAAATTTTGTTCTACAAAAATCAAACTCCACTGTGTTAGAGCTGCGCTCGGTCCAACGGTCACACCGTTTACATATTAATTTTAAGCTTAACACTCAAATATGGTTAGTAAATAGAAATTGAAAACAATTAAACACAAGAAACATTCACTTTAACAAATAAAGAACACAATTTATTTTTTCGAAATGAATCATATATATATAATGTATATACCTACATATTTCCGTCAGCAATGTCAAACTTTATTTTAAATGAATAAACTCGAGAAAATGCCGAGCATCGCAACAAAACCTATTGCATTAATCTACCATTACGCAAAAGATAATGCCGATCGAATTACCGATAGAATGAATTGTATTTCATTATTTTTTGATACATCAGATTTTGCTTAATTTGCGCAGGTAAACATTTAACTGTTTGATTTACCAAAGTCTCTGTTTGATTAGATACGTAAAAATCACGAAATAATAGCGAGCGCAGCTCGCCGGCGCACAGCGCCGGCTAGCGAAGCGAGCTCTAAGAACCAGTGTGCGCGGGAAAAAGAACGAGCTAAACCTACAGTTCATCAAACAAAATTTTTTGTCTACGTCCCATAATGCTCTCTAATGTTTACACCCGTGGTGCTATGCCAAAAATGGCCGACTTTTAACTCGTAATTTACGGTGACTTAAAGTTTGAAGACACGTTTTGTGTACCGCATATGCTTTGGCGAGACTCAAAAGATTTGTTACATGCTTCCATACCTTCGTATTGAGTCGAGAAACGTAAACAAAGACGAACAAAGTCATAGATGACGTCACAGTGCACTCGCGCTATATTTCCCGCGAAAAACTTAGAGGTGGATCAAACATCTGTAATGAGTGTACTGGCTATTTCAGTATAGTCTGCGATACCTGCCTCATTGACATATGATTTGTTTTTAATCTTTTTTTAATATTGAGATTTTATATATATATAAACTAGCAAGGGCCATACTTTACTGTCATGTCGATCCATTTTTAAAGTAATTGTGCATGCATGTACCGTGCAGTAGGCAGGTAAGTATATGAGTAGGGAGGAAATAAACAATAGGACATTTTGAACTAAATAAAAAGGAATAAAATGAAAAAATAAACAGGTAAAAAAATTATGTAGATATTGCATATAGTCATACCATTAAATAAAAGTGGGAAATTACACACCTACAAACAGGTACCGGGCTCTCTCTCTCTCTCTCTCTCTCTCTCTCTCTGGGTAGGGGGTTGCGCTGTATATATCATAACCATTAAAATTAGTACATTTGGCATACTTATTGTAGAGCAATACTCTCTCAAAAATTCTTTGACGTTCGTTGATACCTAAATAAAACTATAAGTTGACAATGATGCAAGGTACAGTATGTGTAATTCTTGCTGCGCTCGCCAGAACGGTAGCACCGTAAAACATATTACAGACGATAGTTCACAGGTTGCAAGCAGAAATAATGAAAACGAAACGAAAATCGGAACAAGCTAACACCAACGTCATGTGTGAAAACTGTCAACGCATTGAAATATTTAGCCTCAATTTACAGGTCTAGGCAACCTCCGTTTTTGGAGGATAGCTCAATTTCAAGATGGCTGCCAATTTTTACCATATATGGAAAGTTGATTTGAATTGTGGGTAAAATTATCCTCCATTTTTGGAGGATAGAATGGGTATATTTCATTGGCTTCGTGCATATCTTTAATGGGAAAATGCAAGCACCAGACCACATGGAAATTGAAGTTAAGGAAATTAACTAATGACTGTATGCGGCGATTTGAAATTCTATGTATAGTATTTTCAAAATATGCTTTGAAAGTATGTACTTCCTGTGCTCAGTTTTACAAATGACATAGACTATTTACAACTTTTTCAATTAATAAAAATCACAAAATGGTGATGTTTATTCCTGATTCAAACATAATTGAATTAATTCACGTTTAGAGACACATAATGGATATCTTGATCTACTATATTGTACATGTACACAGTACATGTTTGCATACCTTAGGAGCTTTGTAACTCTTATTCTTATTAATACACAGGTTATTTAGCATAATGTAAAATTAATCCATTCACACAAAAAGACACTGTCGAATTTTATTAATCAAAATGATACCATTTATAAATATGAATTAAACTGAATTTTTAAAAAAAATGTGAGAGTCTTCACATAAAATATTTTTCTTTAAAATCAGCAATTATTCAAACTTTTATATTTATTTAATATATCATTAAATATAATTAAATATAATTATTGACAGCTAAATAAGGTGGTTTTTTAATTGTCTACTTATTATAGTTTATGTCCCTTTGTAAAAACAGAGTTAATTGCCCTTCATCTGAAAAGATCCACCAGGGGGCGCAAGCATCTATCCTCCAATTCTGGAGGATAAAATCTATCCTCCAAAAACGGAGGTTGCCTAGACCTGATTTACTTCACAAAATCGGCAACAATATATTTTGCATGTTTCAAAAATTTCCCTTCATACGCTAACTGTTGCACAACAAGCAAATTCATCATAGTCAGATCGACCCTTTTTCGTATAATGTCATGGCTGCTTTCAACAAAGAACCTCGTTTTAGAAGTATGGAATACGAGTCTAGGTAAAATGGGTATGCAAACCCGGGCCGTGGCAAAATAAAAGCCAAGGCAGATCGACAATCGTCAATTCCAAATACGCATTATTTTGCAGCAATATTTACAGCGAATACAAATATACTACTCCATCAAATATCCTGAAATTTTAATGAGATTGGCAGATTAATAACTGCCAATCTTTGTTTTGCCCAGACCACGTCATGCGTACCCATTTTACCGGATGCCGGATTACCGGATGCCGAACCCGAAGCTATTAAACTGATTGAAACACGCATTTCCTTTATTATTATTTTCGTAATAACTCAGATTTGAAACAGAATTAGCACTTAATTTTTGCAATTTATATTTTCCTTCCCATAAGGATAATTTATGCTAAACTACGTTGAATTGGAAACAGTAGTTCTTGAGAAGAAGATTTTTAAAAATGCACCCCCCTTTTTCTACAGTTTCAAGGTTTTCTCCGCTTTGAATACAGATCGGACTTTTATTTTTGCAATTTATATTCGCCCTCACATAAGAATGCTTTGTGCCAAATTTGGTTGAAATTGGATAAGCGGTTTTAGAGAAGAAGTTCAAAATGTAAAAAGTTTACAGACGGACAGACAGACGGACGGACGGACGGACGGACAGACGGACGACGGACAAAATGTGATCAGAATAGCTCACTTGAGCTTTCAGCTCAGGTGAGCTAAAAAGGAAGAGATATCATTGCTTGAAGTGAAATAGAAAATTCTTCAGTCTACAGTTGAAGTCCACGGACACCATACTTGCCTCTGATCGGGACACGATGATTCGGATTAAGGTGGAGTCATCGGTTCCCATTCCTCGCATTGCTTTGTACAATTTGTCCGAGAAAAACTTGGGTCTATTCTTAGCACTCATAACTGTGGTATGACAAAATTTGAAAATTAAGTTCCATTTTGTTATAAAACCGAAATGTTTAGTTTTATGGGGAATGATTTACCAACAAATAAACATACACTTCTGCTTGAGTATACATGTAAATATGCAAGGAAACAAAATATAGATGTTTACAAAAAAAGGATTTGGTTTTTAAATTCCAAAAAGTCTTTTTACAGTACATGAATAAATATAAATTCTAAGATGCTAGTTTAAACTACATGCAACTCACTGATAGCTTTGAAACCATCTTCCAGATCCCCAGACATCTCAGAACCAATTGAACTCAGGATGTCTTTTCCAGAGAGCTGGAACCAAAATTAACATGTACTGTACACATAGTTTAAACACTTCATCAATCCAGCAAACATATGACTACTGAATTACATGTAACATTGTCAGCATTTTGCTTTGCATATATATATGATATCTGTCAGTAACGAAAAAACAAAAATCTAACAAATTGGTCATAAGAAGACTGTTACAGCAAAACTCGTTTATAACGAATTTCAAGGGACAGTAGAAAAAACTTCGTTATAGCCGTTATAGCAATCTGTTTATAACGAATTCGTAAAAATATTATGGCGAATTCGTTATAAAATAATTAAGGGTTTTTCAGACTAACAGTTTTCTAAACTATCGTAAGTTATAAAATTAGTATTACCGTCATTTACAAAAAATGTCAATATAACCCTTTCATTTCAATTTTTAAAAAAATTCCGTATACTATTTGAATTTGAGTATTTTATATATGCATCTTAAAATTGCATCTTTCTTCAATGAAATTTGAAATGGAAAAAATTTGTTATAAAAATGATAAAATACGTTAAAATTTTGCCAGCGGGGTTCTTAAAATTACTTCGTGATAGCCGTAAATTCGTTATAGACGTGTTCGTTATATACATCAATTTTCTATAGGTTTATATAAGAAATTTGCAGGGACACGGATAATAATTCGTTATGGCCATAAATTCGCTTTATCCGTGTTCGTTATATTAGAGTTTTGCTGTATTTACTTTCTGATATTCTTCAAAGGTGGCCCTCATCTGGTACTCGTGTCTGATGGATAAGACTGAGAGGAAGGCGGACTCATCTGTACCAAACTTTTTGACGCCAGCCTTGTACAGGGTCTGGGCATCCTGCTGGGCCAGAGCCCGGTCGACCACCGCCTCAGGACCCCTCTGCATCAGCATCTGTCTCTGACTGTCTGTCAGCTCGGTTCTATTAGCCTGTAAATCATTCATAAGAGCGAATCACACACCTGCTCAAGATATATGATTGTCAAATTAAATCTGAACATGAACTAAAAATACATGTATTACCAGTGCACATTTATTATATTGCCATTGAATACAAACATAATACACATACATGTACATATTTGCTCCTAACTACATGTCCTCAACATAAGATTGGAAATCAAAAGGAGATAAATGTTACCTGGCAACAGGACACCAGCAATCTTTTGAAATGTCCACTTGTTTCACTGGCACAGTCAGCCTCAAGCTCTCTTCCAAAGTCTGTTTGATGTCAGTTAATATTTAAAGTCGATTTAATAAAGACATTATATATGTTAAAGACTTGTCATTAGATTAAGAATATGTTTATCATTACTGTGGAATCTTTAGATTTTGTGGTGGCTCAATTTTCGTGGAATTCGTGGCTACCTCTCATCCACGAATATACACCCCCACGAACTAATAAACTAGGGCTATAAAGTCATAATCTTTTTGTATGTATACGAAAATACACGAAATTACGTCCCCTCAAACCAGTAAAATTTAAGCAATCCACGAAAATTAGCCCCCACGAAATTTAATGATTCCACAATATACCAAGAGTAAGATATAGGAACGAACTCATTACGTTGCTTGTAGGCTGCCTTGATGCCCCGTATTTCTGCATTTGTTCTGGTAGTCAAAATTTCAATCAGGATTGATTCCTTTGTTCCAATTCCCTGAAAGATGAAATAATCTTATCAAATGTACATGTATTTCTAAGACGAAGCGACCAATGAGTTATATGGCCTCAATCAGATCTTAGGACTACTGTGCTTTCATCAATGTTCGTGGCCATCAATTTCACAGATTTAGTGAAAATCAAAATTTTAAGGATATGTAAATTTGTGGCAAATGATAATATCGATGCAATATTAGGTACTGCACTTCAATAAACATTTAATAACTGATCAACTCAACAACTGGTGTTCAACGATTATTGATTAAACCACAGAATTTCAGCTTGAAATGAACTGATCAGACAAAAAGAGATAGCTGTTTCTATTTGACGTACCCTCATTGCTTTGTTGAGACACCAGGCGTCGTAGTATTCAGTGGACTTAAACAGCGCCAGGATCAGCTCCTCCAGATCACCTGACAACTCCGACTTCAGATCCGAGATCAAATCCTGCAAAACGATGGAGACGCTATTGATTGTATTTAATTTATCTATAAATGAAATGATGCTATTACATTTACATTGTATTTATTAGTGCAGTACAAGTATATACATGAATTGAAACATGTAATACCGTACTCTATGATAACTGAGAGCTGCCTTCTCAGAGATTGTGTTTTATACCTTTCCATACATGGTTTTGAACATGATGAGAATTTCCTGCCTCTGTTTGTTAGAGGTGTGGCCAATAACTTGAATGATGGCCTTCTCATCCGTCCCTACAATCACAGATTTTATTATACTTTTTGATAAAAGATGTGTACAAAAACAGTGCAGTACAGTTGGTACCAAAAGATAAACCAATATTGTATTTAAGGTAGAAGTTTAGAGTATTCACATTGCTTAATGTTTGCTCATAAGACAGAGTACTACCTGATATACTTATACATTATACTATTTTTATATTTTCCTGGCATACAATATAATGCAACAGTAAAGTCATTTATTTCATAATGAATATATCTCTAACTTTAAAACTAGGGATGGCCAGTACCTATTCCTTTCATTGCAGTGCGAAGAGTCTTGGTGTCCGCTTCACAGTTGAAAGGGTTTGCTGGACGAATGGTTGGTCTAGGAATGTCTCCCATTGACCCCCCTCCAATCTGGAGGTTCCCCATTCCTGCTGTGGCTGAGGGTACACCCCCTGGTGCCTATAAATAAAAGAGCATTAAAAGTCCTATAAGAAATGCAAAAAAAGAAAATTTCATATATATCAGTGATCTGAACAATAATTAGACATAATTTTTGAAACCAAATATATAAATCCATTAGATAATATATGTACACCAGTTAAGTAATTTGAACAATAGTTATACATAAGCTGCATGCCGAGTATTACATTACTTCATTGTTTTGACATTTTTGCTTCAGGATGATTTTATGCAGCCATATAAAAATTCTAAAAATAATCACCTGGCCATATCCTGTCTGCCCTTGGGGAGCATATGACTGTTGACCTGGAACTCCAACCTGAGCTGGTGGAGGCTGTTGCCCTGGGTAACCGCCTTGACCTGGTTGTTGCCCTGGGTAACCGCCTTGACCTGGCTGTTGTCCTGGATATCCGGCAGAAGCAGCTGGTTGCCCGGGGTAACCAGTTTGACCTTGATATCCTCCTTGACCTTGTCCTGGATATCCACCTTGTTGAGTGCCTACATAAAAAAGAAATGTCACAGCATTTAGTTATATATACATCGTATGAGTTACACACAATAGGCTTAAGTTCAATTGGATTTTCATCAGCATTTTTTTACTTTTAAATTATTTTTTAAGTTTCATTATGATCTTTTTTGTGTTACCTCATCTGCCTGGGAAACTCAACTTGTTAATCTCGATATTGACATAAACTTGTGCAGATATTTTAGCTTACATTTTAGCTAACATTTGAGAGCTGCAATAAAAGTGAATCTGGCAATAACCTTATCGCGTTTCAATTAGAGGAACTAGACAAAATCTACCTGCATGGTAATCATAAATGTATCATTTGCATAAATCACTTTCTTTTTTAAAAATTGTGTATTTTATATCTGTTTTAAATAATATAACTAATTCAAACTTGTCATTTTTTTAGAAGATCATTTTGTATGGCTAATTTGGCATAAACCTATTATATTCATTTGAGTTCCACAGCAACTTGCTCTTTTACCTCCGAAAAAGTTAAGAATATCTTTTTTCTTTGAAACATTAACTTCGATAGCTAGCTGCTACAGGATGCTGTTGACAAAACTAAGTAATTATTTTTTAAAGCTTTTTGGAACTTTCAGACTAATACTTGTAAATATACTGGTAATAATATTCAAAAACATATAAATAAAGTTTTCATCCTTATTTCACGAAGAAAAACAACAAAATCAGCAACATTTCATATTTAAACTTTATATTTACCTCATAAGAACAAGTAATTTCTAAGAGCCGATCCTGAGTTTAATAAAATTGCACTTGCTGTCTTAACAATTCATTTGATTACTGTATCTAAAGTTTTCAAGAACAATTTAATATAAGTTAAATCAAAGATTCTCTTTAAACCAATGTATCTACAGTTCATCAAAGAGACCTTCTATTTCTGGAATTTAGAAAGTGATTACATGTATTTAGTATAAGACACCTAGATATCTAACTTGCATACAAAATGCCCCCTATGTATCAAACAAAAACTGTTACAATGACAGGAATGACTTAATACATCTTTATACATGTACAGTTATGTACATGTACCAAAACATTTACATGTATGTCAACCATTTATGTAAAACATTTATTATATATTGTACATCTACGTGTAAACCATGTCTGGTACAAAAATATAATTTAGTAATTATTCATAGCATCTCGTGTTAGAAAATATTACCGGTAGTACCAATGTTGTAAAACAGTATGGCATTTCAAGTCAAATTATTAACTGGGTAAAAAATTATCTATGGAATAGAAAACAAAAGGTAGTCTTAGATGGTTTTACATCTTCATTGGGTCCTACCAGGCTTGGGGCGAATTACATTGTAAAGTAATGCATTACATTACCATTACTTCATGAATTTGGGCATTAAATTACCATTACCATTACTTGATTTTTTGAAGTAATGCATTACATTACCATTACATGAGTAAAGTAATGCATTACCATTACCATTACTTTTTTTTTTTAAAGTAAAGCTAATAAAGTGTTCTTGCAAATGTTTCAAATATACAACACTCTTTAACATATCTACAGCTTCATGCTCAGTATCAGGTTCAAATTCAATGAATAAACAAGAGTCATTCTTTATTTGCTCAATATATAATCATATTGTGGCAATATGAACAACATATTATATAAGTAAAATGATATTTATAGACATTTGGCATGATTCAATATCAGATATGAAATAAAGACACAGGATAACATTTGCGTAACAAAAAACAATTTATGAAATAATGTTGCGGTTTTTAAAAGCTAAATATATCCCCAGATGAAACAAATCTTTATGATTTTGGACACTTAATTTTATTAATTTATAAACTTATGATTTTTCCCAGTTATATTTCTTAATATATTTTAATCGTATTTCTTTTTCGGAGGACACTTTAAGACAAAAGATTGCTGTTGCACTTTATGATCGAAGTTTCAGAGTGTTCATCTTTTAAATGCATCCATCTTCCGGGCTATACTAAATAAATGTTTTGCAGGAACAGTCAAAGCTTTGACTGGAAATACTGTTTGACGATCTTTATCTTAGGATAAATTAAGTGCAATAATAGTTTAAATACATAAATCTTGTATTTTCTATCAGTCCAAACTAATGTACAGTGTAATTAATATACAAGAGAGAGAGAGAGAGAGAGAGAGAGAGAAAATAAGTAAGATTATTTTCAAATGGGTTATAATATTGGAAGTGATTTTGATTTTCATCATGGATGGACAGTGCATTCATTTTGCTTTTAAAGGTGCATGTCTGTCTCCTATTCTATTGATACTCATTCATTCATTTATTTCAATCTCAACACCATTGCACAATGGTACACAGAGATTATAATAATACAATATGTGGTATTTCTTAATAATTAACAATGCATGCGTAAGCGAGAGAGAGAAAAAAAACCCATATACAACTCTGACTCGTTAATACAAATGTGAAGTATGGGGGTTCTAACCTGGGGAGCATTTTTTATTTATTTTTCTAATAAAAGCACATAATTTCCTCAAAGAACAGTGTTTTGTACTTGCCATTATAAATTTAAAACTAATAGCATTTTTTATTTTTATATTTATATTTGATAAGCATTGCTTGCGTTCTTGCTGCAACGAGTTACAACTAAGTATGTAGTGAAATTCATCTCCTATTTCACACTTATTACAATGAGCACAGAATCTTTCATGTCTGGGAATATTTGCCCAACGTCCACTTTCAATGGGTAGATGGTGATTACATGTTCGAAATCTACAAAATGTAATTGCATCTTTTTTTGATAATGTATCAAAATAATGTTCAAATTTTAACTCTTCCTTATAAATTCTATAATTTAGAGCTTTTGGGGATGATTGTAGAATAGATTGCCAATTTTGTTTGAATTGGTCTACCAACGTGAGTTTTATTTTTGCCTTTAGCCATTGTGAGTTATGTATAGTTTGATTAATCCATATATTAGATAAACCGCAATTATTTAGAATATGTTTGATATTTTCATACCAAGGGATTTTCCCCCCAACTTCGTGATTCATACAAATTCCTAGATCATATATTAACTTTGCAATTTTTGTATCTTTTCCGGTAAGTATTCTTGACCAATAAGAAATAATGCGTGTTTTAATTTGAATTTCAAGTGGGTATCGACCAAGTTCACCATATATCATGAAATCTTATTGTGACATAGCGAAGGGAAGGGGATTGGGGTGTTTAGCACTTCTTATAACAATAGATTGTTTTGATACTTAGATTATCCTGGGGGCATAGTGTGTTGTTGACACATTTCTTATTGAAGTGCAAACTAATTGGAGTAAATTGTTTAAATGATTAAAAACTCTTAATAACAACACTCTTAAAAATGTTATGAAATTGTGCTGTTACATGTATCTTTAGTAATAAAAACAATTCAAAAAACAACACTCTTAAAAATGTTATGAAATTGTGCTGTTATCTTTAGTAATAAAAACAATTCAAAAATGAATTTTAAAAAACCTTTTTCAATAAAACATGTACAATTAAAACATTTTTTTCTTAATTAGAATTATTTCTTTCTTCTTTAAAAATGAATTTAATCAAATTCAATTTCAACTATTCATTTATTCATCACATTTTTTTAAAGTGAACATGCATAAATATGCATAGTAATGCAAAGTAATGCCATGTAATGCCAGCATTACACTAGATTTTGGAAAGTAATGCATTACATTAGCATTACTTGTAATGCTAAAATTGTGGCATTACACATTACTAGCATTACTTTGAAAATATGTAATGCATTGCAATGCATTACCATTACATTTAGCATTACCCCAAGCCTGGGTCCTACTAACTCTGGTGTCCCACAAGGATCAGTGTTAGGGCCATTCTTATTCCTATTGTACATTAATGATATTGCCTCTGACTTGTCCAATAATGTTCGACTATTTGCTGATGACACATCACTCTATGTTATTGTTGATCAGGATATTATGGAAGCAGCAGATTCTCTAACAAAGGATCTCGACAAGTTAGATAAATGGTCCAAAAAATGGATGGTTGATTTTAATCCTAAAAAAACTATAAACTTAAACTTTACTCGGAAAAATATTCCTCATCCTACTATTAAATTTGGTAATAATGGTCCTGATATTACAATACAAAATAATCATGTTCATTTAGGACTTAATTTCCAGTCTGATGCAAACTGGAAATTACATATACAAGGCATATATGAAAAGGCTTGTAGTAGATTAAATATGTTGCGTATGCTCAAACACACACTTTGTCGCGATGCATTAATAAAAATATATCTGTCCTTTATCCGACCTGTTTTAGAATATGGCGATGTTATTTGGGACAACTGCAATGACAGGGAATCAGATCTTTTAGAAGATGTTCAAATCACAGCAGCTAGAATTATCACAGGCTTAAGAATCAATTCCTCTAGAACAAAGTTGTATTATGAATTGGGATGGGATATGTTATCAGAAAGAAGAAAAGTGCACAAGTTAATTTTGTTTTATAAGATGGTAAACCACATGGTACCTACTTACCTTGAAAATCTTTTAGAACCATGTATTCCACCTATAACCCCATATCCTTTAAGAAATCATGATGAATCTACTTACACTATCCCTCAAGCCAGAACAACATCTTATTTAAAAAGTTTCATACCATCTACAGTTAAGCTATGGAATGATCTTCCACTAGCTATTAGAAGTCTTCCAAAGTTGGCTTGCTTTTCAAATGCTATTAAGAAATATTTTTTTAAGACTCCAACAAAACTTTTTAATTTAGGGAATCGGAGGGAAAACATTATACATTGTCAACTAAGAAATAATGCTAGCAGTTTAAATGCTGACTTATTTTGTGATTTTATTCGAGAAAATTCTGTTTGTGATTATTGTGGTTTTCATACTGAAAATGCAAATCATTTTTTCTTTGAGTGCCCAAAATATAATGATGAAAGAAATTGTTTCTTTCATCAAATATCTATGTTAAATCTCCAAAAACCAATTACCTTAGATCTATTACTGTATGGAGATAATGATGTTTCATATGATGAAAATGTTAAATTGTTCAAGCTTGTACATGAATACATTAAAAAATCCAGAAGATTTGTGTAAAGAAAATAATGTAATTAACACATATACTGAAAATGTAAACAAAATTATGCATATACCTATATTTATATATATATGCTGTAACCTTATTGACAAAACTTGATAATTCTGTTCTACTTTTGTTATAACCGGTTTTGTCAATTTTATCTTTTTTTTCCCCTCTTTTTTTCTTTTGGTCACTTTGCTACACAAAAAAATCATGTATTCTTAATTGTATCATTTAACTCCACAATTATTGTATTTTATACATATGACTACCTTGTACCTAGTGGAGAAGGCTTAAATAGGCTTTGCCTGCTGCCCAATCCTATTATGTAAATATTATTTTGCATAATAAAATATGTTCAAATCAAATCAAATGTTGTTTTCAAAGAATACTTCAAACTTTTTAAAATCTGGTCTCTAGTATCTACTAACAACAGGTATAATATTTAAACTATATATCAATTCTGACCCCCCAAAAATAATGAATTTCAATAAAAATAAAAAACAAGAAAAGAAAAATATCACATAATTTATATGCCTTATTGAATTTCCCATATCTAATATATAAAGTTTAACAAAACAAAGATAAAAAACACAATATGTTGGCAATGAACAAAGAAGATGATCATAAACACTTACAGGAATTCCCAATCCCACATCAACATCATAACTCATGTGTATATGTACATTATACATGTATATATATATATATATATATATATATATATATATATATATATAACACTTTGAAATGAACAGTGACAATAGATAATAAAAGATGCTCAGCCATATAAAAATGCTATGCATATTTAGAATAAAGCAGTAACCATTCACAATGTAATATAAATATATATTATATAAAAAAAAAAACAATTTACAATAACCATGTAAGCATAAAAAAAATTACACCTAATGCATGTTTAATTAAAGAATCCTTTGCTTTTGTACATGTACATTTTTATTTAATATGTGAATATTTGCCAGTGTATACAGAAAATAAAAAGGAAAGAAAAAATCATGGTACCACCATAAAGTGTAAACTTGTTATAAATATTTATCATGCAGTTAAGGAGTTGTGCGGAAATAACTATCAGCAGTTCTAGGCTATAACTTTCCAAACTGTAACTAGCAGATCAGTAGGGGCGGTAGTCTGCAATAGAAACAGAAACAACAGTTACTCTAGGTGTACGTCCCAGATTTCCTGTCATGACTTTACCTAACAGCCTACCATTTAATGCAATAAGATCCAAGAATTCAACAATAAAAATCAAATGAACTGTAATTTCAAGAGCTATAAACTGTTTTGGTGTGCTTTAAATATCAAATTTTCATTTCTGACACTACAAGAGATACAGTGATCCAAATAAAATCAGTATGTCTGTAAAAAACTGAGTTTCTGTTTCCTATTATGCTACAAGGAGTACACACATTTACTTCTAGCTATATGCTATATGCATGGTATGAAATTTATCAAATAAGCAGTAAGGGGTTCCCAGGGATAAGGTTTATCTGTCAATGATTAATAATCTTAATGATTATTACATGTATGCTCAAATTAATTTTTTCAAAGCATGTTACATACAAATTTCATTCATTCTGAGTGGGCATAAAGATTAATAAAACAAAACCCTAGGATTTATATAGCTTTGGAAAGATTTATAAGCATGAAAATTTTAGAAAATAATGTACAAAAATTGATTCAAAAGGAAATCAATTTTTAAATGTCTACCAATTAATCATATGTAGATGTAATTTAAGTATATATCTGCTCCTTTTGACTTGTTCTTACTAGAGAGAATTTTTTCAAACTCTTTGTAAATGTAATACATGAATTTCAAACATTTTCTTAAAAGGAGGGGTGGGGGGGGGAGGGGGGAGGTTGACTTGTTGAAACACAAGTCAAAGGGCCTTAGATTAGACCCTTGCTCCCATGCAGTGTATAATTGTACTAACATTACACGTACAAACAACATTGAACCAGTTCTCATGCACTAGGTTAATCCTGAACACTGTCTAGTTAGAACTGCTCCTGCTGTTATATATATATATTTAAAGGTATTAAGCATGCACTAGCTCTCAGCTATACAATATAACTTAGAGTTTTATTAAAATCTTAAGACTTACTTCCTGGGTACTGGGCAGGTGGGGGCACATTTCCTTCAGAAAAAAATATTCCAGTCATTATTAATGAACAGTTACATTTTTTCACTGGCATATTAAAGTTACTTACATTATCTCATATCATATTTTCAATATGACTGACACAATTTCAAATTCTAGAGCAAAAAATACTGGATAAACATGCAAGTTTAGACTGCAAAATAATGTCAAAAATCAGGTCTACAAGTTGGTACAAGGATTATTTTGTTTACCGATAATTGATGCTTTATGGTAATGGTTTAATCATGATTGCCAATCATTTACAGGAAAATTCAATAGAGATAACATTTCAAAATTTGCAATTATAAATCATCTCCATCACCTGCAATATTACCAATGACAGACACAGTCATTTTCAAATCGATGAACACGAACTAAAATACCTGGATAACCTCCCCCTGGTGCCTGGGGGTAACCTGGCTGGGGTTGGGCGGGGTATCCAGGGGCACCACCTGGTGGAGGAGCAAAGCCCCCAGCTGAGTAGCCAGCTGCAGGGGGTACCCCACCGGCAGGATATCCTGGGGCTGCAGAGGGATAGCCCTGTCCCCCCGCAGGATAGCCTGGCCCTGTCGCTGGATATCCAGAACCTGCTGGTGGCATGGCACCGTGTCCTGGGGGGTAGCCACCTGGGTAGCCAGCACCACCTGCTGGAACCACACCAGGGTAACCCTGTAACAAAGGTCAAGCTGTCAATTTGCAAGGTCAAACCTGTATATATGTACTACAATAATTTTATGCTGGTTATCACTGTCAAACACACACGGTTGTTCTTTAAACTTTTCTTGTTCTTGTTTTCATGAATAATCTATGCTCTATTATAATAACTTCTTCACATATTTGTGAAGGAAATCTCACCAATTGCAGTAATACTTGAACTTTCAAGAATAAACAATAGTATGTTTTTGCTTTTTAAAACATTGTCTTAGTTTACATACATCCAACACTTCTAAGTCTCAACTTGTTTTCTCATTGATAGATTGAGAATAATGAATATTCATAAGAACAAAAAAGCTCATGTAGGAGTCAGTAAGCTTATGCAGGACCAACAATGGATTTTCATCAATTTGATGTTATCAACTGAAATGTACTTTAATTTATATGTTGAAGATAATGAAATTTATCATATATCAAAAACATGTTAATTTACTCACAGCTCCTGGCATCCCTACACCATGAGGAATCTTTCCCTGCAAATACAAATGTCAAAGTAAGTAAAAACAGTATGACAATATAGTTATAATGTACTAAATTATGTGGAATCATGTGCTAATACATGAAAATGGCTGTTTTACATATAAAACGACAACATACTTTCTTCATCTGCTTCTTCATTTTCTTCCTCATCTTTCTCTCTGCCTTTGGCAGGTGCTTGTACTCCTCGTCTGAGCTAGAACTGCTGCTGCTGCTGCTGCTACTGCTGCTGCTTCGATGCCCATGCTTGTGCTTCTTATGCTTTCCCATACTTTACAAAGATGTCAGACAAACTGATAAAGACCAAAAAAATATTGCATAGTACTTATTCTGTTCATAGAAGTACGCAGCATTTAATTTTAACCAACTTTTAACAGCAATAACTCCCCAAAATAGGGAAATTGTGATTTCTCCCTTGGAGATTTAGTTCAAAGGGAAATATTATTGTGTCCTCATCCTTTCAAATCATAAAAGTGTCACAACCGTTTTGCACAATTGATGTTCGGGGTAGATAAAATTATCAACTTCTATAATGGCAAACAGACCTAGTTTATCATGCATCTAGCTTACCCTTAATCTCAGCGAGATTTGTCAAGACTTGAAATTTTGACGTCCGTCAAAAATTTTCAGTCTCGACGAACCTGCTGAGATACACTTACCCATGCTGTAAAAGAGAATTAAATTCTCTTTTTAACAAAAATGAAGTCGTCTGATTTTTTTAACTTCACTAGGTAAACATGCTATATCTCAATATTGTTATTGATCGGAGATGTAATTCAATAAATTATTATATTTTATTGTTTGTCATATGCAATGTTTTAACGGACAAGAAACAGTTATGGACTCCCTACAAAACGGTATATGGAAGTTCTGAACAGGACAACAAATAAGTGATTACTGTGCGATAAATGTTTGGCACGCCTACAAATATTTGGATATTGCCCCGGTCAGTGCCGATATACAAGCGACTTGGGCTTGTCTGTTTGCCTTAACAATGCTTAACGTTTGATACTGCAATAACAATTCTTATTCTTTACTCCCAAGAAATTCTGGACAAACTTACAACAGATACAGGACGCACACCTACACCTACACCACCTATAGGTCAACAACAGTCGCGCGAAACAGGAAACAAAATATGTGGAGCTCTTCTGTTAAAGAAAGTAGAAATGATACATAGTCAGTAAACATACGTGTGTCAGTATTGAAAACGCCGAACCTCTGAACTGAAGATTCGTTGATCATATGTTGAAATAGGTTTGATAAAGGTGTGACATGTGTATCACTTTTACAACTATCAGACAAACCCCATGGATTATAGAGTCAGTTGGCATTGCTCACCTGAGCTTAAAGTTAACTTGGTTAAAAGCTCGGCAATTTTTCTTGAATGATCTGAATTTATTTTCTGTCTTTTTACTGGATGTCCCACAGTTGTGACAATATTTTATATAGACTATAGGTAGTATAAACCAAAATCACAATAAACTTGATAATAAACAGTGGTGTCCATGCAATCGTATGGTGTCAGGATAGGGCCATTGCCAAAAGCCCTACACTGGCTATATAACGTTAGTCGTTCAAAGTTCTGTCACACAACTGTGAGCAGTTATGCAACTTCACACATTTCGCAGTTGTGCTTACACTACCTCACGCAACACACTGTTGCGCAGTCACTTGTGCGACAATTTGTTTTGTGTAGATGGGACTTGTGTAAAGTGTGACATCTAGACAGTGGGTTGTACAAATTAAATTGTGATATCATGACAGTGATGTGGCAGTGAGACAATGTGGTGGCTTCTCACAATGTGCTGTTGAACTTTTGCAAATGGCCCTATCTAGACACTGTACAAATTTAATGTCATTGACATATATGTTTCGTGTATTACTGTAAACGTACTACATTTGGCAGTGTATTCTGATTTAGCGCTTTCGGCGGAATGCGGCTTCCACTGAATCAAGTACATCGCTAAATACCATGCATATATGTATAACAATAGTCACACTCAGGAATATGCTAATTCAAATCTACACCAACTTGTCAAAAAAATAATTTCTGCCAAATATTGTACACGCAACATATAATACGTTTAAAATATATAAGCTTAACTAATGAAATAGCTGATGAAGTAAAAGCGCATAAGATTTACTGACAGTGAATTAAACATCACCCTGTTTCCAGCTAATTATACTGCCTGACTAAAACTCTTTAATACTAGTAACTATTTCCATTATTAATAAATTCACAGAAATTTTAAGCAGTCCCTGAGCAATGGTGAGAATTCTCAGCAATGGAGACATAGTACCAGATGACGATCCAAGGGCCAGACAGGCCGCGGGGAACAGGGGCAGTAACTCTGCTAGACCAAGACAGGTACTTGTACTCACCTCAATAATTATTAATTAAGAAATCTGATAGGTTGTGACCTTCTTTTACAGATCTGATTTTTAAACCAGTGATTTTCAGTTGATGATGAATCACTTCAAAGAATAGGAAAAGAAATTGTTCATGTTAAGTTTTCATTGGATGCTGCAAGGATATGTGGCGCAATGAGAACAAATTATGTAAAACTATAAGTATTGATGGACAAAGTACTTGCAGCAACAGCAACTTAGTTGACTTAAAAAGTTTCATTAAATATTTGAGATAATTGCATGTGCACCATAAATGGGAAGAGAGGAACACAAAGAGCTAGGCTAAGCATACAGTTGTCCAGACCTATTTACTTGTTTACAAGCATCATGCACTCTCTCTCTCTCTCTCTCTCTCTCTCTCTCTCTCTCTCTCTCTCTCTCTCTCTCTCTCTCTCAACCTTAAAAAACGGCTTCTGTAATGTAGTTTATTTATTCCAGTGTAAATGGATGATACTACAATAGTAAAAAAAACAGTAATGTTTTAAGAATTTGTGCAATAAAATTAATGCTGTTCATTCATTTAATCTTACAGGGCTTTGTGCGACATGAGGATTACCAACAGGGTGGGGCAGGAAGAGGATTCCTGGGTCAAGGTGATGGCCAGGTGTCTGTGTTCACACTTATAAACCAGAAACTGCTGGACTTTGGGATCCCTCGATTCAATGTTGGTCCCTATGTTGTGGAGCCTATAGCGTTAGTGGGAATGATCCTTGCTGGCTTGATGTTTGGACTCCCGGGACTTTTATTTGGAGGTGTTTTGTTCATGGTAGTGATGTCCAGTCAAGTAGCAACCAATGCAGGGAACCAGAGAGGGCAAGCAGGGACTGGGGGTGGGGGGTGGGGGGCACAGACTGGGGTAGGGGCAATCAGTTATATCATTACTCATGTACATCTTTCTGTAAAATATTTTGATAATTCAACTAAATATTTTATGAAGTAAATTGTTGATCTTAGATTTGCCGATTCCAATTTTTCATTGGAAAATGAATGTTTGAAATGATGTTGTTTATTTAATGAATAAATTTATGCCTGTGAACATTTAGGTTTTGTACAATCCTGCTGAAACACAGAGAGTGGCAACCATGGTGTATTTCAAGGTTCCTTAGCAAATCCCATGATGTTAAAATTTCATAATTTCAAAAAGTACCTGCAATCACGGAAGTTTTAATTTCATGCTGCGAGAAAATTTAAATAAATTTATTATAGTTGAATAAATTTATTTAAAACTGTGTATTCACAAGAGTTTAATTTAAAATAATGAATCGCAAACATATCGCTTTTTTTGGGCCGATCCAAACTCACCTACAAGGTATTTCTGTTGTAGGGTAATGGTCACTATTACAAGAATGATTAACTGTACAATAGCAAGGGTAGAAATCCTGTTCATAAATAATAAACATAAGTTCTTCTTTATTTATGTTTCAAACATGTTAAGCATTCAATTACAATCTGTGTTGATGATATGATATGGCATCTACATTTTACAGGTTTCTGTGAAAAGCTTGTTAGATCCAATATTTCTTCATTTCTAATTTTTGCATTCAGGGCATTGGTTCATCGGGCAAAAGTTTTTTTTTATTTCTTATTTTTTTCTTTAATGAATGTTTGCAATCTTTTAATCTACAACAAAAGATAATTTTTATTACTTTAAATTATGTTAAATGGGCCGAAGAGACATTATTATTTTAAAAAATGATATTATTATAAAACCATGCATTCATTGATACTGATATAATAAAATTTGTATAGTTCTACTTGCATGTTATATTTTTGTAACCTGTACTAAGGTGGGTTTCATGAGATGAACAAAGATGCGATGTTTTTGTGAAATACACGAAATAGTAAATAATTAAATCCTTCTCTGAGCCATATAGAGGCATATAGAGTAGGTGCTTATCCCCGGTTTCTGTGGTGCTAAGCAGATGAGAGTCATTGACTCCCCCTGGATGGGACACCAGTCCATCGCATATGTTACCTCCCAGAGTAAGCCATTGTCCTTTCACTGGGTGAACTGAGACAATGTAGATAAAGTGCTTTGTCTAAGGTCACAGCAAAGTTCATCAAGTGACCACAGTGGGAATTGAACCAGCAACTTTTGGGTTACTGGCCTTACACCTATGGTATGACCACTGAGCCATGCATGTGGTTCGCTTTTGTGAAATATCCTACAATTGTCAGTCTCACTTCCCCAAATTCTGGTCACCGATGTCATATAATATTTTGAACCCTGTGATATGTTGAATCCGTAATCAAATTATCGTTGCAATATATTGAACACCCCCTCCCCCCATTAAGTATTGAATAGGAAGGTGGGGGTCATTATACCATTGCCATATTATATTGAACCCCATTTCCAATGGAAATTGAAAGAAGGAGTGGGTTTCAATATATTGCGGCCATATTTTGAACCCCCTATCCAATAGCAATGAAATTAGAGGGGGGGGGGGTTGTCAGTATATCGCAGCCATAATATTTTGCACCCCCTTTCCAATGGAAATTGAATGAAGAGGGGGGGGGGGCGGGGGGGGGGGGGGCGGGGTTCTATATGTCGCTGCCATGGAATGGAATTTGAAATACCTGAAGAAGGCGGTTTAATATATTGCGGCCATAATATTTGGAACCCTCTACTATTCAATAGCAATGAAGATTAGGTGGGGGAAGGGGGTCAATATACTGTGGCCATAATATATTGAACCCGGGGTTCAATATTTAATAGGGGGTTCAATATTTCGCAGCGATATATTGAATCCGGGTTCATAACATCGCATAGTATATTGAACCCGGGTTCAATATTTCGACACCAGTACGTAGTTGTTTTTCCAAAACCTTTCCCCAAAAATTGGTTCGGCAGGTCAAAATAAAAAAATGGAGACACAGTTTCACAAAAATTTAAAAATGTATATTAGTAAAACAAATATATGTACAACCACTGCATGCGCGGATCCAGAATTTTTTTTCGGGGGGGGGGGGGGGGGGGGTCCGACGGTTATTTGAGTTTGCCGGGGGGGGGGCGAGGCATATTTTTGATGATTTTATAATGCAATTTAAAGAAATTTGAATTTTACAGGGGTCCCCCCACGCTCTACGCTCTAGATCCGCGCATCCAATACCCAAAGAGATTGATAACATATCAAATGTTGATTCCCTCTTTAAAGAACATTTATAAATTAAATGTTCAAATGCTGATTTAATTCGATCTTGAAAAACTTGATTATCTTCATGATGCCAATTTTTTAGTACCTGTAATGATAAATGCAATAAGAGGCCCACAGGTCACGTTGCTCATCGGAGCAACATCTGAGCTTTGTACACCGTATATTGTTACAGGACATCTAACCAGGAATAACTTATTGAAAACATGCAGTACAAAAAGTCAAAATATCTCAAACATTCAAGTGAATTCCTTTTACACTTCTTTATAATTACCATTTATTACATGCTCTATTTTACAATTAAATGACAGACACGTAGCATCAGGGGGGGCCAGGGGGGGCCTGGCCCCCCCACTTTTTCTCGCAGCAACAAATTTTTTAAAATTTACATATAAAAAATTGAATTAAGATGGAGTTGGCCCCCCCACTTTTTTGGGTGGATGTAAAAAATTGATATGAAAATAAGAAAATGAGGAGTGAAATTGAAGTTAAACACTACGCCGCTACTCCCCCCCCCCCCCCCCCCCCCCCCCCCCCCCCCCCCCCCCCCCACGGATTAGGATTTGGAAGATTTTGGGAAACTTAAAATTTCCCTTTTTTTTTTTTTTTTTTTTTTTTTGCTTGTCAAGATTTTTTGGATGAGTCTGCCCCCCCCCCCCTTACTTTGAAAAACGATGCCTACGTGCCTGAATGATAATTTATAGTTTTTCCAGTATTAGTTTTAACAATACATGCATGTACTTTCTTTGTTGATTCATGATGGTATAAAGTTTACAAGCAGTGCAGAAAAAATACATAAAATTCAATTGATCATCTACGGTACCGATTAGACTCAACATAACATCAGAATAAACCTCAACGAAACCCTGGGTTTACTTTTGAGGCTTACTCTGGGTTTGCTTTTTGAAAATTTGGGTTCACTCGGGGTTTACTTTGAAATTGCTTTTGAGGTCAACTGTACACACTGAGGTATAAAGCAGACCCGTCTTTTATCTTACCATTCTACTGCCTGTAATTCCTGCCCCTTGTATATTCCGAATACACAGTTAGCGTCTGCTTTCGGAGGTACATGTATATTTCTGACCTGGTTTACTTTCTGTGTCCACTCTGGGTTTACTTTCGGTTTACTCTGGGTCCACTCTAGTAAACCCAGAGTAAACCCAAAAAGTAAACCCATGGTTTCGTTGTACTTTCTTTTAGGTTGGTCTGATCGGTACTGTACATTTAAAATACTTTTTTGCCCCCTCTGATCCCCGAGGGTCAGTCATGGTATAAAAATTCGACAACTTGTCTAATTAAGCTTTGATAACAATTTTAAACTTACGGCCTCTTTTTGCTTCTGGTTTTTCTGTATAAAATTATATACTGTTTTTTGTGAACTTAGAATCGTCTTATCAGACATTTATGTAGCTTTATGAAAGTCTTATAATAGGTTGCCTGTACTTTAATTAATGATTGCTGCATTGTTGATAAATACCCCACGTGAGTATAGCACACACAAGTCAGCACACGCAAATTTTATGTAAGTGTTAAATAAACATTAATCAATTTTTCACGTGAAAGCATTAAGTGTTAATTTAATCAACTTATGTAGACTTATTAAAGATGGTCTTTATTACACTTGATCATCTTGAAAAAAAAATGACTACTCAATCATGCACCTGGGGATTCCAGTTGGATAAAAGAAAACAATGCAAAATGAAAATACAATTACAAGAGTAAAACTATGTTTTAAAAATCCAAAAATGCAGTCTAGTAGATACAAGTAGTATTTTCTCCAGTAGGCCTATTGCTTAAAAAAAGACATTTCTTCAGAATCATATTTTTTTCGTAAACTGTTGCTAACATAATCACATATAAAAAATTACTCGTACGAAACTCGCACGATTCAGAGCGACCGTTGTGCGATGTAAACGCATTGAATCTTGCGATTCCTCTTGCGTCTTGATGCGACTGCTGTACATGCAATGAAAGCGAGTGTTGTAAGATTTTATTTGGTTCAAACATCCATGATTTTTTAACATTTGTCTGTATGTTTTATAGATGGAATAGTCAGTACTAGCTCAGCTAGGCTTTGATTTTCTGTTTCATGTTCATAAGTAAAATTTTAAAAACTGTTCAGTTTTCTTCACCGAACTTAATGTAGAAATACACCAGGCTGTCCGAGGATATTAATTCAACATCATATATGTTCTGACCTTGTCCTTACCTCATTTAGATGGTCCTTACCTATGACATTGGCTATAATATTTATTGTTTTTTGGCCAAGCTTTGATTTTACTGTTCATATCATATTTAATATATTGACTTTAACCTTGACAGTTCGCGTGACTTTGACTTACCTTTTCTTTATTTACAAAAGTATCTTTTTTCCTTTGTAACCCTAATCTACCTTGTAAAATGAAACATTGCACGGTTAGTTTGCAGGAAAAATCGCTCGCCACATGTTACACTCTCCGAAGTCAGTGAGATGTCGAAAAACAGTTTATATAGGTTCCAAATCCGACAAATATTTGTTCAAAGAATAAATATGCGGTCAAATGACTATAAAATATCGGATAAAACGAGTTTAATAAAGGTGGGTTTTTTTTCGCTTCAAAAAGTAGGCAATCAGTGGCGTAGCTAGACCAGAAATGAAGTGCATGCTTAAAATGGCAGGAGGTGTGGGGCCGCCATGAGCCCCCCCCCCCCCCCCGGCATGGGTCTAGGGCGAAGCCTGGGGGGGGGGGGGCAGGGGCGAAGGCCCCGGAAGCTCATGGATTCTGACGATTTTTAACACTAACCACTCAAAGCTTTTATTTTACCTATAGTTTATGGTAATGAAGCTATGGTAGTGAAGCAATAAAGCTGTGATATTCTATGGGGGAATTTAAAATGATGTGTAAAACTAAGTTCAAATGCAAAATAAATCTTTGCTTTATTAGGTACATGCATTGTGTACTGTTTCTTTAATATGGTACTGTTAGACCACATTGCGTGTTTATATTTGGTATTTAAGACGTCTTTGTTTAGCATTGATAAATTTGTCAATGACCGCTGGGATATCGATACAAAGATTCCGGATAAAGCAGGACCGGGTGACGTAAACGAGTTGATGGAATAACTAAATATGGACCTTAATACTTGAATTCTTTTTTTTTAAAAATTCTTTATTTTTTACTGAGTTTTTTCCTTTTTTCCCAAATGATGTGCATGCTCAGGCATATAAGCATACATGGTAGCAACGCCACTGGCAATCGATCCAGTCCAGGGATATCAGCTTAGGAGATCATTCAGGGGTATAAATACAACGGATTATTGATTATGACAAATATATTTTTGGATTATTAAGAAGATCTGACTTTAATTGTTTTCAGTGTAATGGAAGATAAAATCAGTACACAGAGAACTATCGATAAAGAAGTATTTAAAGTACAGCCAGGTTATGTGGGGTAACGATTTTTTCTTTGGGGTGAGGAGGGGGCGTCCTCTCGAGATTATTTTACGCATCTTCGAGTACTTAAGTCCTTTTAAGGGGGAGGGGGCATCCTCAGAATTATATCCCGAATGCATGCTTGTCAACATGCATCTCTTGATCAATGGCATTTTCCATGTAACAAATTAAACCAGAGTAGGATATAGTGGCGGAAAAAAATTACCGGTTGTATTGTTTACATTCAGAGTGACGCGATGAATTTATTGGAATAAAGGTGAGCAGTACTCAGTATTGATAGGTAAATGCAATTCAAGACCAAATAGATAAAAAGACAGTTTGTAGCAGATTGTAGTTTTGCATTACAATATAAAAGCATGTATGATATATATATCTATATTGTACGGAAACGTATTAGTGCCACTTTGTATTTTTTTTTCTTTAAAATTCCAACTTTAAAGTTGGAATTTCCAACTTAAAAGTTGATTTTTCCAACTTAAAAATTGGAATTTCCAACTTGAATCTTGGAATTTCCAACTTAAAAGTTGAAATTTCCAACTTTAAAATTGGAATTTCCAACTTTAATCTTGGAATTTCCAACTTTAAAGCTGGAAAAATCAACTTAAAAGTTGATTTTTTATATTATATTTTATATATATATATATATATATATATATATATATATATATATATATATATATATATATATATATACACACACTAGGATTTTTGTTCAGTATGAATTAGGCTTCACTCATAAAAAGAATGGGGGAGCTAATTCGCTTTCAAGAAGAACTCAATATAATAATACAACAACTCGAACTCACTGGAAATAATAGAACATGTCATAATTATAATTTCAATTTTATTTTTTGAATTCCATGTAAACAATAACTATGTCACAATCAATATATATATATGTGTATAAAAGGTTCCTTGATTGTATCATATACATATAAAATAAATTTTTTAAAAACCTCAATAAATAAAAGAATTAAAAAGATTTAGCATAATGAAGTAAAGTACTGAAAAACATTTAGGAAAGTGATTAAATGTAAACAATAATCTATTCTGCAATTTTCAACAAAGAATGTTCAGTTAACACATACATATACGGTAGTATGTGCATGATAATCTTGAACAATGAATAAATATTTTGAATTGAATTCCAAGATTAAAGTTGGAAATCCAACTTAAAAGTTGGAAATTCCAAGATTAAAGTTGGAAATTCCATTAAAGTTGGAAAAATCAACTTTAAAGTTGGAATTTCCAAGATTAAAATTGGAATTTCCATCTTTAAAATTGGAAAAATCAACTTTAAAGTTGGAAATACCAACTTTAAAGTTGGAATTTCCAAGATTAAAGTTGGAAATCCAACTTTAAAGTTGGAATATATATATATATATATATATATATATATATATATATATATATATATATATATATATATATATATATATATATATATATATATATATATATATATAATACGCTTCTGTAATATTGTCATTTGATCACCTAAATTAAAGGGACTTAGACACGATTTGACTTAAAATTTTCAAATTTTATTTTTCCATTTTCAATGTTTATGATGATAAATATAGAAGTTTATATTGCTATGTCAAAATTTGAAAATCAAATATGAAGTTATAAGCAAGATACAGAGTTCACAATTCTTTGTTTTGTAAACAAAGCTCGAATATTGTCATTTTTACATATGTGATGTATTGGTGTCAGTTTTAATCAAATGTATCTTTTTTTTTGTTGATAATAGTATTTATGAAGAAATTGAATTAGTTCAAACTGTTTTTTACATGTCATTTGTCTAAGAAATTGAGATTCTCTACGTTACATTTTTTTGTAAACAACTATAAGACTCGAGCTTTGTTTACATAATAATCAATCCGTACTTCTGTTTCTGAAATGTAACTTGACTTTAACATTCAATATTTTGGTCATTCATTTAAAATGCACCAGTAAACCATTTCATACATAAAAAATGAAAAAAAAATTTTTGATCTGAAATCGTGTCCAAGTCCTTAGATGTAATCTGACAAAAAGATTTGTAATATGATAAGAATGTTAAAAAATTTGTATTTACCGGTTGGCAATAAATACTTCTTTATTTTATAAGCATCCTTATAAAGTTGATATTTTTGCTGAAGCAGTGATAGTCGCGTAGTATTGGGCCCCAAGGGGCTCAAACTTCTACAATGGAATACATGTATATTGAAAATTAATTAATATTGAAACATTTTAACAAGGTCTACACTGATATACAACATGTGTAACATTACTGTACAAATGTATACACGTGGATTCTGATGAAACTAGGTAGCAGTGTATCTGGAAATTAATGGTCTGAATTTTTTCTCGATATATTTCCGTGTACAACCCCAGGCCGGCCTTTGAGTTCAGTTTCTGTATAAAAATGAACTGTTAATCGTGTAAGCCTTGTAGCCCGTGTGCCTCATTTTTGCATTGTAAGAAAATTCAGAAGTTTATTTCAACGTCTGTGCAGGTGGTAACACTAATATCGAAATACCTCACATCATTGGTCAAAGTGTCATATAAGTGGTAAGACTCCGCTTCCTCTGGTATAATATACACATAAATTAACGTTATCTGTCCTCCAACCCCACCCACTGTGCACAGTTTTGCTATGTCTAGAATCCAGATCATACAATGTAGGTCATCGCAAGTGCAGTCGAGACCGTTCAATGTCGGAGTATACGCGTAACGGTTCACATGGGGTGACACGTGCTGTGCGCGATTGGGTCAGTGGGCTTGTGTGTGTATTTACAGTCGATAATAAACTGTATTTTATACATATAGTAACCGCTGAATGCGCAGATCCCGTTGGAGTCGGTGAGGTCCGTAATTCCACTCCCCTTGGAAAAAGTCAAGTTAAGGTTATGGCTAGAGAATATACAATGTGAAGATTTAAAAGAAGATAAACACAGGACGCTCTCCCCAAAAAGCCATCTGACCCCACAAAAAAATTGCTGGATCCGCGCAGTTCTGACATTTGCCCATACTACCTGGCATCATGGGTGGGGTGGGGGATGGGTTGCGTATGTCTTACACTGCATGTAGGGAGGCAATATACTGCTGGGTGTCGGGTGTAGTTTTCTGTTAATACATTGGCATTGCTTGATGTTTGTATGCACTCTGTCGCATTCTTTCTCTGCCATAACTATATGTGCTTTAGGGCCAGCTG